>NC_056730.1:418802470-419130226 GCF_019279795.1 Protopterus annectens | reverse complement strand
CATTTTGGACAAAAGGGGGTTTTTACAGGGCCTTTAAAAAATTTTGGGGGTTTTGGACTTGTCTCTCAGTGCTTGCATTGAATATTATGTTGATCTGCTTATTTTTGTTGGAAAAAAACTGATTTATTCTTTTAGTGTGATGTACCAGGGTTGCCAGATTTCTAAATGGACAGGTAGGGGTGGGACCCAAAAAAAAAAAAAATAAAGGTCCTTCACGCTGGGTCTTTCATGAGGAACTGCCTGCTGTTCCACATTAAACAGAAGATCTGCTTTGGGATTTTTGATTGGCTTGTATGCCAGTATATGAGCCATTCAAAAATCACACTGCAGAGTCTCTTCGGTTCTGTGGGGAACAGCCCATGGCTTCGCATTCAACAGAAGTGGCTCCGCTTTGCGATTTATGATTGGCCTGTATGCCAGTGTATCAGCCTGTCAAAAATCGCACAACAGAGCCTGTTCTTTTCAATGCATGACAGCCTGCTCTTTCGGATTGAACAGTAATGGCTTTGCTTTAAGATTTATGATTGGCTCGTATGCCAGTATATGAGCCAATCAGAAATCACAAAGCAGAGGGCTGTTTTGCTGGGATTTAACTGACAGTGCGGAACTCGTGATTGGGCTGATGATCTCAGGACAGTCCTGTTCAAATAGGGACGTCTGGCAACCCTAGATATATCCAACAGTATGTCTTATGCAGTTATTTTAAGCTCTTTCTGAGTGCTGTCAGGTTTTAAACCCATTTAAAGTGTCTTTTGGCTGTTTCTGAATGTTGAACTGAGTTTCTGCACCAAGTCCATTTCAGTGCAGTTCCTCTCGTTGCTTCATGCTGCTAGAATCGCAAGTAGTCTGCTTCCGTTTATTAAAAGCTTCTTTTGAAAGTTGACAGGAAGACTTGCTCTTTGTGAAGTTTTTTTTTTTTTGGGGGGGGGGGTATAATTATTTTTGTCATAGTACACATTTACAATATTTTAAACATGTTTTTTTTTCATTTAAGTAGTGATTTGTGAGCCATTCTGTTTGTGAAGCATTTCTGACAGAAATGTTTTCATAAGTTTTTTAATTCCTAGTCTAAGTTTTAGATTTATTTGAAATAATTAAGAAGATTTGCAATGTTTTAAATAAATTTCTTTTTTAAAATCATGATTTTGGTGCTGTTTTTTGTGAGACAATTCTGACAGGAATTTTACTTAATATTACACTTATTTCCTGGTCTATGGCTGTTTGTTTGTTAGATGGAAAATAGCCCTTATTTATGTATACTGGGGGTGTATGTAATATGTTTATTCTGCTTTGTGTTGCATTACTGAAATCTGTCTTTTTTTCAGCAATGTGGTGTTTCCCTATAGAAGTGACTTCAGTTTGCTATTTAGAAGGAACTTTGTGCAATTTGTCCATTTTGTACTGGACTGACTGAGTAACCAGTACTTTGTATTGATCTAGCTTGTTTTTGCTCCCTCTCATGATAGATTCATGTGCAGTCCCCTCAACCATCTTTTCCGTCTGCACCTAAAATAACAAAAGAATAAATAAAAAAATATGTCTTGTCTACTGCATGTGATTCCACAATAGCCTTGCTTTTGGCAGGCTGTTGGACCACTCGCCTTCTGTTACCTCCAGGTCCCCTGGTGTGGTCATAGAGCATAACTGTGCATGATAAGAGGGTCAGATACATCATCCATGTTGTACCATTGCCTGCTGCAGGTATAGGAGAACCAAACCCTTTAGATGCAGAGGAAGTCATGAATACCGATTCTTTTGCCAGTATTGATGCTCCCCCCCCCCATGGGATTCTACTACTAGTGTAGTGTATGCCAGAAAGAGACAGAAGACCCTATAGGTGGTTGGACAGCAGTCTCTTTTTTTTTTTCACCTGAAATGGTCGCTATGGCTAGATCCATTGTTCAAGCAGTTGATTGCAGGATGTGTGCCTGCTTTAATGAGTAATGCTGGTGCTTCTGCCACCAGTCAGTCTGCTAAGGATCCTCTTTTTGAAGGGAGAGACAAAAACAAGACAGACTACCACAGTCCAAAGCATAAACCATTACTTTTAATAAATGATTAAAACGAACACGAGTGGATAAGCGTTTTTGGGTAGAAACAATCCCTTCATCAGACCTAATAGAACAACAGCACAAAGCGCTATTTAAACTACAATCAAGATTCAAACATGAATGTGTACATTAAGCTAATACATCAAATTGCCATTGGTATTAGTGAAAATTCCAAGACATCTTTGGTTCAAAATTGCATTTCGTAGTAATAGGAATCATTCAGGAAATATCATTAACCATTGGTTAAAGAAAGGCAAACTTTCAGTGATAAGAAGTGAAGCAAAGCAGTAGGTCAAAACTGTCTTCTGTAATTGATTGGTGGAGCAACTCGAAAAGCCGCATAAATAAAGATACCATTGGTAGAAAATAAGATATAGTTGGTAGAAAAAAAATCAAACTGTCATTGGTTAAAACCTTACTGCAAAAGCCAATGAAATCAGTTTGCTCTTTCTAAAGGGGATCCTGTGGCTGAGGACTCTGAACTGTGAGTCGAATTAGTCTGGTATCTCTGGTAATGGATAGGTACAAGTATCCAAACAGATGTTTTCTTTTTCCCCAAATGTTAACTAGATTTAGAGATTTATTCATTTTGGAGCTGTATTTGTCTGCCCCCAAGATTATTAGGGTTTATGATATCTTGTTGGATGAGACCCCAAAAATGGAGACCTTTCTCCTGTTAATCCCAGCGTTGGTGGATGTTTTCAAGAAAGCTTGTAGTTCCCCTCTCTGTATTGAGGATTTGGCTAAGAAAGTGTTTAAGAAATTTAGGGTATGCTTGGTCTTGCCTGTCCTCCAAACCCCTTTGTCTCCAGACTCTGCTTTGGTGTCCCCAGTGACTTTTGTTAATAAGACCATGTCTTTTTCTTGCCCAGTTCCTTAAGATAAACTAGGCAAGTGGCTAGAATTTCAGGGAAAGAAGTTGATGCAGTCGCACAAGGTGTGTAACAACCGTTGTTTTATGTGAAAGTTTGTGATGAGATGCATGTACGGGTTAGATGAGTTTGCTGCATTGTTGCCTACAGAGCAAAAGGTAAGTGTTAAAGATGTCTCCAGTGTTTCCAGATATCAAAATGTGTTAAATGTGATTTGGAGGGGGCTGCTACTGTTTCTAGAAATGTAGTATTGGCCGTGGTGATTAAGAAGCATGTTTGGTTGCACTCCTAGAATTTTTCCGACAAGTTAAAATGCTCCTCTTGAGTCTGATTATGTTTGGTACAGCAACTAATTAGATCCTTAAACATGGACAGTGGGAAGTTGATGCAAGGAGTGTCAAAAATGTTTCATATTCCCAAGTTCTCCTCCTTTAATCAAGATAACTTTTGGTGGCCTAACAGAAGTTCAAGCTGAACAAGAACCAAAGCAATAAAAGGAAACTGCAGGATGACAACTCCACCAAGCTGAACAAGAAGAGTTCCATTTCTTAAAAAGGATACCCCCTTCCCAACGTATGGCTATTCAGAGGTGCCGCACCTGTCTTTATCAAGTCCCACGTCAGGTGCCACATCTCTCAAGATAGCTGTCAGTAAGCCAGCCCAGCTGTCAGTGGTTTCTGACATGGGTGCTAAAAATTGTTGGTAGGGGTTACAGATGACAGTAGAAATATCAACCACCTTCATTCATGGGGGCTCTCCCTCATGTGCTGGACCAGAATTTATTAGTCCCTCGTATTTTCCAGCAAATGCTAGACTTTGGGGTCATAGAGCTGAACCATTCTTCAGAAAGAATGAGAAGTTTTTACGCCAGAATTTTCTTTATTCCTAAAAAAGAGCAGATGTTCTTCGTGTTTCACTGTTGCAGTCATTGCATTTGGGTAATCCTGCTGGCAGGTTGCCCTCAGTCGGCCTGAATTCCAAAGTCCTGGGTCATGCGTCGGCTTCTGTCGCCCCCTTCCCTGACGTCAGGTCGTCAGGGCTATAAAAGAAGCAACCAACACCATTTTCTTTAGTCTTTCTTGCCACGTGGTGCCCGAAGCAGAAGCAGTTTGCAAGTGCCAGTCGGCCGACTCCTGAGATTTTCGTATTCGAGTTTCAGATCCGAAGTCTTCATAAAGCTAAGTACCCCGTTGTTGAGGAAACTTTTTTCTTGCTCCAGACCGATGTCATAAAAAGTAAATAATTGCATTTCTTGTGGAAAGCAAATACCTCATAAGGATTTTCTTTCTTGCTGTATTCCTTGCCTAGGCCCTGATCACAGTGTTTCTGGTTGTCGGTTTTGTGCTAGATTTAACCAACGCACTATTAAGCGTCGGTATGATTTTGCTTTAAACTATTTTAGACGCCAGATTAATTATCCAGAAATGTCATCTGATAGCCATCCTACTACTGGAGTTCACAAAAAAATGCAAAGAAAAGGAGGGAGATAGACAACCGAGGCCCAAACCGACGAAGCTTCACCTAAGCCAGTCGCTGGTTCGCCGGTTCTCAGTGAGGCTCTTTCGCAGTGCCTGACGCCCGCTACTTCAGAGTCGCAGGCCGCTACCGACTCCCACGTTGAGTCTGCCATGCTGCTGGAAACTCAAGGTATTGGAGCCTCTGATACTATTCCTTCAGATTGGTCCGGAGCCGCTGAGCAGGCACTGGCTTCTGAGGGTGTATTCAGACCTAAACATCTTTATATTAAACCGACTTCAGCCTCAAAGACAAAGACTAAAGCACCTTCTAAAGAAAAGAAACAAACTCAGGAGCCACGTAGTCAGGCCTCTATGCCCAAAAAACAGATGCTCAAAATGGCCGAAGACTTGATTACCTTGATCAGGGGTTCCCATCCCCCTCCTGATAAGAGGCCTAGGCAAGAGACTGACTATGAATCTTCAGATCAGATTTCCATTTCTTCTGATTCCTCTTCTGATCAGGAATATTCTCTTCCCCCAAATGAGGATTCTGATGCTGAAGAATCTATACCTTCAGCTTCTCCTCCAGAGGACTATTCTTTTGAGGAAACCTTGCATACCATGAGGGAGCATTTCCACTGGGAGAGCCAAGATTTTTCAGAATCTAAAAAGAGGCTCAGGGATTTCCTTTTACTACCTCAACACAGGCCACTAGCCATCCCACCTGTGTTAGACTTTGTAGATGTGTTTTCAGAGTCTAGTCTTACCTCTGACTCTTTACCTCCAGCTCCTGTTAAGCCTGACCGATATTACAAGGTTCCTGACTCTCATAAATTCCTTTTTAAAAACACTGCTGCAGACCCAGAAACTATTTCACAGGGTCCCAAAGGAGTTGAGGCTTCCACTGCAAAAAACCCTACCCCCTCTGACAGGGATTCTAGGGCACTGGATAGATGGGGAAAAAAGGTTTACACATCTGCTACCTTGGCTATAAGGGCCTTAAACTGTCAGTTTCATATGCTCAAATATCAGTAACATGTCATGGCATTGCTTAAACAGAAAATGTTTTTAAACTCTGAATGTGCAGAAAACAAGGAAATGCAGGATTTATTGCATGCAGCTGAACAAGTTGGAAAGCATACTTTGCAATGTGGTTTTGATTCTTTGGAGGCCTCCTGCAGGGCCACAGTTACGGGTTCTGTAATTAGGAGGCATGCTTGGTTAGAGGAACAAAATCTTGCCTGACCATGTCAAAGTTAAATTATTAGATGCACCTTTACAGCACAATACTTTGTGTGGTGTTAAGGCAGAAGAGGTGTTAAAGAAAATGGAGGACAAAGCTAAATCTATGCAAACTGTCAAAGATTTTTTACAAGCACAGCCACCTAGGTTTAGTAGACACTGGCCAACAAAGAATTGGTCCTTTCCTTTGTCAGACAGACCTCAAAGGGGCAGATCCAGACACCCAAGAGGCAGATCCCAGGCGCAAGGTTCATGCAGGTCAAAGCAATGGGGTGCTTCTACCTCCAAAGTTGGAGAAGACAAATCACAACCATACAGGAAACAGTCCCAATGACTTCCCCCTCCCTGCACTAAGCACTTATCTCCTGGCAGCACCCTTAGGGAGAAAATTAGCACTTTTTTTTCTCAAAATTGGCACATTATAACCCAGGACAAGTGGGTTCTAAATATCGTGTCACAAGGCTGCAAGTTCCATTTCCATACCCTGCCAATGGCAAATGGCTGGCCAGATCTGCCAAAAAATCAATGAGCAGAGACACAAAAACAAGTCTCATCCCTCATGGACATGGGGCCATTCAACAAGTACTAGAGCAAAAGTAGGGCAAGGATTTTACTTAAGACTATTCTTGGTACCCAGAAAGGACAAGGCCTGGAGGCCTATACTGGACCTATCTATTAACACATTCCTGGATATACCAAAATTCAAGATGTTGACTTTGCAGTAGCTTCTGTCCATGCTGGGCAAGAATGCTTGGCTTGTGATTTTAGACCTAAAAGAGGCATACCTGCATGTCCCAATCAGACAAATATGCAGAAGATACCTCAGATTCAAGGCGGGTTCAATGCATTGCCAATTCTCTGTACTGCCCTTTGGCTTATCTACTATGCCCAGGGTCTTTACAAAGTGCCTGGCACCAGTAATTGCATTCTGCAGACAAAGAGGAATACAAATATATCCTTACTTGGACGACTGTCTCATTCAAGCAGAGAACAAGGACATTCTTCTACAGCATCTGGCATTTGTGAAAAGACTTCTAACATGTCTAGGGTACACAGTCAACGAAAAGAAATCAAAACTAGTACTCTCTCAAGAGATAATATTCCTGGGTGCTAGCTTAAATACAACTGCCCAGATGGCTTATCTCATGCCAGACAAACAAGGGCAACTATTTTAAAATGTTGGCAACAAAGGCCCAGTTATCTGCAAGAAAAATTCTGCAGGCTGTAGGCTTCATGGCATCCTGCATCGTACTAATTCCATATGCAAGACTGCATATGAGGAAACTTCAATGGTACCTAAAAAGTGTTTGGACTCAACATTGCCACAGCCTGGAAACTATGATTACTCTCATTCCCTGCCTGCAACAGGAGTTTCGATGGTGGTCAAAGGCTTGTCACCAAAACAAGGGACAGCCATTCACATTACCCCCAGCCAGGCAGACACTAACAACGGATGCATCAGATTATGCCTGGGGGGCCCACATGGCAGGAAGATGCATTCAGGGCACATGGACCTCAAACCAAATGCATCTACATATCAATCAAAAGGAGATGCTATAGCTGTTCAAAATGCCCTGACAGCCTTCAAGGACCTACTTTAATCCAGGACAACTACTGATAAAGACAGACAACACCACGGTCATGTGGTATATAAACAAGCAGGGGGGCACACATTCTTACCCCCTTTGCAGACTAGCCATGACTTTGTGGGACACAGCACTGACTTACCAAGTACATCTGCAGGCACAATTCCTGCCAGGAAGGAAAAATACTCTGGCAGACAAACTAAGCAGAAATCTCATGGTTCCCCACGAGTGGCAGCTGGATTCACAAGTTTTCAGCATGATAACAAGGAAATGGGGATGCCCGGACATAGATCTATTTGCCTCCCCTCACAACTACCAACTAAAAAGATTCTGCACAAGGATTTATCACAGACAAGCATGGAAAGTGGATGCCCTATCTTTCAGCTGGAAAAACCTATCAGTATATGCCTTTCCCTCACTGCCTCTCCTCCTCAAGTACCAGTATCCAGTACTAAGGAACTTGTCTCAATGCCCAGCTTGGACCTTACCTCAAATACCTCATCTACTGTCCCAGCAAAGCAATCCGATCCTGCACAGCCAACACAGGACTTTAAACCTGGCAGCATGGTGGATAATGTAGTCATGCAAAACACGCCTCTCAGTAAAGCTGTGATGGATATCATTTTGGAAGCCAGAAGGCCTAGTACTACAAAATCTTATGCTGGAAAATGGAAGAGATTCTGTGCTTGGAACCAGGCACAAGGAACTGATACAGCTGTGCCAAATATTCCTCCGATTTTGCAATACTTAACTGAGATGCTGGACAAAGGCCTATCTTTTTCATCTATTAAAATTCATGCCTCTGCCATTTCGGCTCATTACAATACAGAGCCACCAATCTTTTCGCATCCCTTATTAAAGCAGTACCTCAGAGGAGCCAAAAATTTAAGGCCTCCAAGGAGATCACCAGTGCCTGCATGGGACCTCAACTATGTCTTGGAAAAACTCCCCCTGCCTCCTTTTGAGCCAGCTGCTACTGCTGATATAAAGATTTTATCTTGGAAAACAGCTCTGCTCCTAGCAATAAATTCTGCAAGATGAGTTTCAGAGCTATAGGCACTCATGGCTGTGGAACCTTTTATAATTTTTTTATCCAGACAGGGTCTCTCTGAGGACAAACCCAACATTTATGCCTAAGGTGGTGTCCATTGTGGCTCTTAACCAAACTATTCACCTGCCAACTTTTTATCCAAATCCACAGAACAAGGGGGAGAGAATTCTGCATTCTTTGGACGTACACAGACAACTTAGATTCTACTTGGACAGAACCAAAGTTTTCAGAAAGACAGAGAAATTACTAGTGATATATGCTGCAGGATCACAAGGAAAGGCCATCTCAAAGCAGACTATTTTAAAGTGGATAGGCCACTGCATTTGTTTCTGCTATGTACACCATGGCAAGCCAGTGCCTAAGGGCATTAGGGCCACATTCAACCAGAGCTGCAGCCACTTCAGCAGCGTTTCTCAGGGGAGTACTACCAAGGACATTTTCGAGGCTGCTACTTGGAGTTCAGTGCACACCTTTACAAAGCACTATCATCTGCCACTCTACTCTAAATCCAGGGCAGGCTTTGCCACTGCAGGGCCTCATAGCCGCTCCTAATGCTGTTTAGCTCCAGCCTCCCAACCATAGCTTTGGGACTCTACCCAAATGTAATGACTGCAACAGTGAAGCATGAAGAACATAGTACAGTTGTATACACTTACCATAAATGTAGATGTTCGAGTGTATTCACTGTTGCAGTCCAGGTTACCCACCATCCCCCCTTTTCTTCTGATGGAACCAATCTTTCCTTCTCTGATTTATGCTACCTATGTGGTGTATTTGCTTGTAGATGAAGGTAAAGTTTATATTGGTGCATGTAATTTTATGTATATATAAATTTTGGCTACCCTTTTAGGGGGCACCTGACATCTGGGGCAAGAAAAACAGAAAATGGCACCGGCTGCCTCTTTTTATATCCCTGACGACCTGACGTCAGGGAAGGGGCAACAGCAGCCGACGCAGGTCCCAGGACTTTGGAATTCAGGCCAACTGAGGGCAACCTGCCAGCAGGATTACCCAAATGTAATGACTGCAACAGTGAATACACTAGAACATCTACATTTATGGTAAGTGTATACAACTGTACTTTGTGGAGGCCAGTTTTTGACCTTTCTTTTCTGTATACGTTTGTTAAGGTACCCATTTCTAGATGTTCATGCTGTAGACAGTGCTTCCTCTGTTGACAGACAACTGCTTCATCGTGACCCTGGGCTTGAAGGTTGCCTATCATCACATCCCCACTGCTAATCACTTCAGAAGATTTTCTGTTTTGCCCTTTGGGCTGTCAGTTACATAGTGTGTGTTCACAAAATGCCTTGCTTACTTTGGACTTTCACATCTTTCCATACTTAGACAACTTGCTGATCTGTACAGAGTCTGAGTCCAGATTGTTGGAATTGCTAGAGAAGATCCTGATCTTACTGTCCCATCTAGGGGTCAAGTTGAACCTCCTAAAGTTGTGCTTGACACCCTCACAAATACACTTTTCTGTGGTACTTGATAGACTCCAATAAGGGAATGACTTTTCTACCCGAAGACAAGTTCCTCTCATACCAGAAGTTTCTGGAATTCTCCAAGAGGAATGTCACCTAGGCAAGAGAATTCCTAACAATTTTTGGATTGATGGTGTCCTTGATTCTCATGATTTCACTGGCTCATCATCACAAGAGAAAAATTCAGTGCAATATCCAAAATTCTCAGACACAACACCCTCATTCCCCGAAATCCCAGTTGCTAGTGCTGCCCTTCATCAGATGAGAGTTACAGATACGAAGAGAACAGCTTAATATCAATCCAGGGCTTCCTTTCTCCACTCCTGTGCCAGTACATTCTGTTCAAACAGGTTCATTTGACTTCACCTGCAGAACTGTGGCAGTGGTTAAGCAAGTGCACATGGAGGCCCAAGGATGCACTAAAACACATCAGTATCAAGGAGACACTGGCAGTGATTCACACCATGATAGTCTTTCACCATCTTTGGACTCCAGGTCCTCTTCTAGTGGCTATGGACATTGCCGCAATGATGTGGTAACTCAACAAGCAAAGTGGTATGAAGTCTTACCCCATGTGCCAGTTGGCAGTGATAGCCTGGAAGGTATCTCCTCAGTATTGTCTGACTTAGATGTCATACATATTGTCAAAGAAGATCATTGTGGTAAACCAATGTAGCAGAAGCTGGACAGACCAGCATAAGTGGAATTTCAAGGCAGTGGTGTTCCAGGATATAGTCCATCCAGCACCCTGTGTTTGCCACTCACTTTTTTTTGCATTTTCTGTTTGAACTCTCATTATGGCCTTTGTTTTATTTTCTTATTAATATATTTTTGAAACCCCCTTAAGTATGTTGGTCCAAAGACCCTCTTCAGGAGCAACTTAAGCTGTAAAGCAAAAAAAAAAAAAAAAACTGGTAGATGAGCACTTACATGTTGCTCATATAGACACTTAAATATTTGTCATTGAATACACAGTTGCATTTTGTAGACAGCATATGCAGTTACATCTTGAGCAGTAACATATTATGTACAGAAATGACATCAGATAACTAAAGTAGACAATTAGCAGTGTAAGACATGACTAAGAAGAAAAGTAAGACATAATAAATGAATAGATAAGCTATCATATGTACATTGAAGCAATATGAATTGGCAAAGATTACTTGTCACAGATATAAAGTGCTGTCTAATACAGTCATTATTTAAATTCATAAATATCATCTTTGTGCAACATTCTGCCACACCAAAAACATTCTTGTGTTTTAGGAGTTAGAATTATATAGTCTTTGGCTGTTTTAATTTATAAAATATTTAGTGTTTGGTCAAAGAGTGTCTTTTAGAGGAGTCTTGTTTGTGTGCTTCCATGGTATGTACCAAACTGAATCTACCTGGTAATGGTATTTACAGACAAATTAAAATATACAAACCATGGTAGGGATACAGATTATGAGCAACAGAAAACAGTTATAAATATGGCCAAGCTTGGTACTAGAAAATATGTGATAGAGGGACACGGACAGAATGGATAGCTGAGAGTAGCAACTAGTGAAAGCTGTGTGACTGAAGACTTCTCTCTGACAGAAAATATAATCAAATACTTAAAACTTGGAGATGCTTGTTAGCTAATTTTATTCAGTAATAGAGAAAAGATTTACAGCTTCAAGATCTTCAAAAGCTCTAATTTTTCTGTCAGAATTCCAACTGCTTGGTTAAGAGAGAAGAAACTTCAACATGAGTCACTCAAGAAATGATACTCAGGATTCTTGTGTTAAAAAATACATCCAGTCAGTAATATTTAGTATGCAATATGCATTACTTAAAATAGACACTGGATACCAAAGTAGAAAGCTTCATATAAGACACCAGAAAGAAGATGAAGCATTTAGAATTTTTTATGAAACGGCATAGTACAGAAATCAGCAGTATGGCAGAAACTTTAAATGAAGAAAGAATAACTATAGGGGAGTTTCAAACTGAATTTCTTTTAAAATAAATCAACTGGCTAATAGAACAACTCTATATAGAAAATAGATTGAGACAAAATAACATTAGAATTTGTGGTGTGCCAGAAGTACTACTACTACTAGTTCTTCTTTCTTCTTCCGGCCTTTCCCGGTTAGGGGTCACCACAGCAGAACAACGGTCCACAGAACAATTGGCAGTGGAGTTTTACAGTGTCAAGTTGCCAGCCCGGTGCCCAAACACACACTCACACCTAGGGCCAATATGGAGTGTCCAATCCACCTACAGCATGTCTTTGGGATGTGGGAGGAAACCAGAGCACTGGGACAAAACCCACGTGATCACAGGGAGGACATGCAGACTCTTCATAGAAGGCACCTCAGCTGAGAATCGAACTAAACCTCTTGCTGTGAGGTGGCAACTCTAACCACTGTACCACCATGACCAGAAAAGCATGAGGGAGACAATATAATAAACTTCTTAACTACCTGGCTACATAAAACATTAAATTTACCTGAAATTTTTTTTCTTTTGGAATTGAAAGGGTACATTGATCTCTGAGATCACCTTTGAAGAAGGAAAACTTGCCCCCATGTTTAAGTTCATGTCTAGCTTAGAAAAAGATCAAATATTAAAAGCAGCATGGTCCAGCCCACCTATTAAAATAGATGAACATGTAGTCAGATTTATTATTCTGGTAAAGTAAGGAGTAAAAGAAAATACTGTTTACCATTTATCAAGGAACTTAAAAAGAACAATATTAAAGACACTTCATGGAAAACTGCGTCTGAAATTAAAATGCCTAAAAACAAGTGACACTCATTCTCTGATTGTAGGACTTTTATTTTTGGAAACAATAGAGCTGATCTTGTCAGTCTTAATCTATTCTTGACTTGTGGGTTAGTTTCTGATCCTCGGAACCGATCTGGCCAATATAGATAGCTCGCATCAGCCAAATAAATTTCTCGAGCTGCAAGTGTACCCACAATGCCCCTCTCCACATTACCTCAGATGTCATTTTCCACTCTTATGACAAGACGCGACAGCTGACCTCCTCTCTCATAGCGAAGTAAAAAATTTTTATATTTACCCTTTTCTGTAAGTAATTTTTGAAAACTTTACTCTCTACTTAAATGATCTTTCGTCTACCCTTAGTGAGTGTGTTTCCATTACTGTTGGTAATTTTTCCCCTCTACTATCAGTGGTAGTTTTCCCTTTCCCCTCTCTCTTCCTTTCTCCTTTCACCATTGGAAATCTTTCTACTAGACTTTCCTGCTAAGGTGTAACTGAGTTTCTTTTTTCCCCAATTCTGTCTTTCTTTCCTTCTCTGCCTTTCTGTCCTTTTTATTCAGGACTATGACATAAAAGCCTAAATGCTCCATTATGGGCTTTAAACAGTGTAGAGAGTGCAGCAGGAAATTGCCTAACTCTGATAATCATGACAGTTGCGTTTATTGTTTAGGTGTGCCTTACTTGAGTGATGACTGTACTATCTGCCAGGGTTTCAGTAATAGAACTCTGGCAACGAGGAAAAATAAACTCATTCTCAAAGGGCTCCTTAACGCCCCTTTCGAGGAAGCCTTGTCCAAGGCCGATAAGTCTCCTTCAGCCTTTTGATTAAAATCCTCCCATTTGGTGCAGACATCTCCCTCAGCACCAATTAAGAAACACAGATATGCATCTGAAGGTTCCTCTATGGAACCAAAAGCTAAAGTTCCGAAGCATTCGGAATGGTCTGAATCTTCAGCGCCGAGAATCATACCTGTGCCTTCAATACCGGTCACGACACTCATTCAACCTTTGAATTCCCCTTTTCCTACTATGACTACAGCTCTGACACTGGTGCTGTCACAACTGCCATGCTGGTGCCAATTTCCTCCATGGTACAGCAGATGGTGCCAAAGTCTGATATATTTACTCAACCCAGGACTACTTATTCTCCCTCCTTGGACAACTCCCTAGCCCTTTCCTAGAGAGACCCAGTTCTCCTTCTGTGAATTGTCCATTTGCTCTACTAGAGGTCTTGCTGAAGTTTGATCTTGTTAGATTGGTGGATCACATCCTGACAGCCAGGGGTCTTTCCTCATCTTCTCAGCCCCTTCTCCCTTGTGATGTAGGGGGTTTCTCACCTTCGACCCCTTCTTATCCTCCTCTGACTTCTGCATAGACTTTAGAGCTCACGACTACAACTTCTCAGGTTTCGATGGCTTTGGCGCCAACAACCTTGTTCTCTTCACTGAGTCTGGCTCTGGCTCCCTTAGTGCTTTCAGCTCCTTTGGTTCCCCAGGACCATGCCTCCACCATCGGGCCTGAGGGGTTTGAGCTGGCCCCAAGTTTTTCTATGAAGCAGGCCATGCCTCCTTGGGCTGCACAGGCAGAGGACCTGTCCTCAGTTCCAGTCTTCCAAGTGGGTCTTTCGGGGCACGGTGTGACCCCAGTTTTGAGGTTTCTCTCTCAGTTCCAAGCTCCCATCTTTCCTCAGGGAGGCCTGCCTTTCGGGCAATAGAAAGAGCTTTGGCCACTGCCTCATCTCAGGTGGTTCCTGTGCTACCATTGTCTTTCCCTGTGACCCTAGGTTTTTGCAGTTCTGCCTCCAACCTCGACCTCTGGACAAGTGAGCCCCAAGGTCACAAGACTTACCTGCTAAAGGGGTACCCTCTTCTGAGTCCTTTTCAGATGTTCCCACTGAATAGCCTCCTTGAAAGAGATTGTGTAAAAGGAAACACCTTGATTCTCCCGAAGAATCCATCACAGAGGACATGGATTTCGATGAGGGGGGAGAGTTCCGCACGGTCTCTCCCGGAAGACGTCTCCTTAGGAGACATTCTTGAGATCCTAAAACATAAGGGTGATTGGAAGATTGGAAGTCCTAAGACCTTTCCTTTGAGGAATCCGTGTACTGGCAGGCTGTTGGTGCTCGCTTGTCTACCTTCTGGGTGACCCCGCCTACTGACGACCTAATTAAGCTGAGCGCTTAGCGGGCTTGGAAGGTTCTTGACTGTGTAGAACCTGTCCCCCGGAGACCTGACAACATTCTTTCCATTCTTGAAGACCATCTATATTGGACCAAGAGTTTAGTAGTTGATACCATGGCAGTAGTGGACACCAGCAAGAAAGAACTCGCCGAGAAAAGTTCAACTGTGCATTCCCCTAACACAGAGAGTCTAGGGCGATGGACAGATTCAGAAAGTGGGTCTATGCATCATTGACCTTCTACATCGTGTCCTTGAATTTCTTGGCACACTTTACTAGACTTCAAAGGGATCTTGTCAAGGAGCTTTCAGATACCCTGGTGGGAGCAGTCGCTGAGGGGGGTCCAAGAAAAAGTGGCCTCCCAGTTAGCTACCCTGGAGTCCATTTTGAATTTGTCCATGAGGTAATGCATGCAGCCAAAGGGGCGACCAGGTCAGCAGGTTCAGGTATTGCTATTCGACAACATGCTTGGATGCATCTGTGCGAGTTTCTAGAACCATTCAAGTCCTCTTTTGTCAGTGCTCCCTTTGGTGAATCCTCTTTGTTTGGATCCAAAGTAAAGGAAACTCTGTTCAGGTGTGAAGAAGATGAACAGACTTTGTCTGCTGTGGTTGTGCATTTTTCCACTCCTCAACAGTCCTTCTCCAGGAATCAAAGGAGTGGTAAAATGTGGTTCAAGAAGTCCCAGAAGTCTTTCTAGGGCAAACGTAGTTCAGACTCCCCTCGGGGCAGAAGGGGGGGGGGAGTTACAATGGAAGATGCCATCCCAGGGGCAGGGATGGTCCACAGAGTTAGAGTTCCAGGGCGTATGTCTCTGGTCAACCCTACCAGGGCTGCTGAAAGGAGGCCCGATTACTTAACTCTAGAGGCAGTCGAGGGAAGATTTCCCTTACACCTTAATGTCTGGCAACACATAACCACTGATGCCTGGGTGCCAAGGATCATTTCCAGAGTTTATTTAATCCCCTTCACTTTACCGAGACCCCAGCAAGACTCCCCGATGTTCCACCCAGTCAGAGAGCTCAAGCAGCATTAGAAATACAAAAGCTGCTAGAAAAGTGTCTTCCAAGAAATCCCACCAGACCAATTAGGATCTGGGTCTTACTCAAGATTCTTTTTAGTGCCAAAGAAAACGGGACTGGAGACCAATTTTGGATCTCAGTATTCTGAAAAAATTTGTCCTGTAGTCAAAATTCTGAATGGTCATGGTTCAGTCAGTGCTTCCCTTCTTAGAGGAAGATAATTGGATGTGCTCTATCGACTTTTAACAGGCATATTATTACATAAAGTTGGACAAACACTCAAGAAAGTTTCCAGCTAGGATCCAATCATTTTCAATTCACAGTGCTGCCCTTTGGACTCACCACAGCCCCAGGGTCTTCACCAAATGTATGGCAGTGGTCACAGCACATTTGAGGCTGCACGGATTCCAAGCGTTTCCTTACCTAGACAACTGGCTCCTCACCACTCCCACCAGGCATATATTACTACAAACTATGGACTTCTTTCTGGAACTATCCCAACAATTGAGCATCACAGTCAACCCTGCGAAATCTAAACACCTTCTCAGGACATGGAATTCATTGGAGCTCACCTCAATTGTGTGACATTACTTCCCCTACACAGGTTGCAGAAAATACAGTTGCAGGTTCATCCTTTCCTTCCCTCAAACACAATACTATGTCAGCAGATTCTGCAGCCATTGGGCTCTGAGGCAGCAGCGATCTCATTAGTTCTAATGGCAAGATTTCACATAAGACTTCTCCAGTGGTTACTTGCAAACCAATGGTCTGTTCTAACACATCCCATGAATCATTTAGTTTTCATATCCAGTCGATGCAGAAATGACCTAACCTGGTGGAGCCACTCGGAGGAGATTCTTCTAGACTGCCCCTTTGTTTCTCTGCAGCCCAAGGCCATAGTGACCACAGATGCTTCCCAGATGGGGTGGAGGGGGCATTATCTCGGGAAGGCAGTCCAGGGCACTTGGTCCCCCTCAGAGGCCAATCTGCATATCGACATTCTAGAGCTAAGGGCAGTGCATTTGGTGTTTCAAGTGTTTCACTCTGCCTTATCTCAAGGGATGATAGCTGTTCAGTCAGATAATGCCCGTAGTCTGGTGCATCATCAGACAGGGGAAGTGGGACAAAGTCCTTCCCACTGTGTCAAGAAGCCCTGCAAGTATGGCAATGGGCTGTAACTTCCAAGCGCTTTCTGATAGCAATGCACATCCCAGGGAGTTCAGATTTGATTGCAGACAAACTGAGCAGATGTATACTCATGCCTCACAAGTGGTCTCTGAACTCCTGAGTAACAAAGATCATCTTTCTTTGCTGGGGCCAGCCTTGCTGCGATCTGTTTGCATCACTCATTCACAAGTGCAGAAGCTACTTTGCCCTAATTCCCTCTCAATTGACCCCCGGGTCTCCTTTATGCCTTTCCCTCCTCCATCCGATCTCTCTTTTTCTCAAGAAAGCAGCTCGGTTGAGAAGCAAAGTGATCCTCATTGCTCCTTATGGGCCTCAGCAGATATGGTTTCCCTTCCTCGGGCTGCATCTACTTCACCACCTATGGTTTCTGTACCTTCTGTCCCTTACCCAGGGACTAGTGCACCCCAGTCTACATACTGTCAAGCTAACTGCTTTGGTTCCTCCAATTCTATTAATCGCCAGGCATAACGATATTCCTTCTACCGCACGACAGAGTTTGCTGGCGTTCCATAAACCATCTACCTGGAGTGTCTACCATAGTAAATGGAAGAGATTTTTTATTTGGGCTTCTGATAATGGTCTGGGCCCCTTTTCAGCACCAGTAGAAAAACGTTTGAGTTTCTAGCTACCATCTTTGGTAAAGGGGCTTCTGCTTCTGCAATCTAGGTTGTCTTGGCAGCTATTTCAAATGTCCATTGCTGTATCAGGGACCAGCCTTTAATCTGTCACAGGCTTTGTAAGCCTTTTCTTAAAGGCACCATCCATTTGAAGCCCCTTTTCAAAGATCCGTTACCACCATAGGACTTCACTGTTGTATTACAATCACTTACTTCATTTCCATTTGAACCTGCAGCCACCTGTGACTTAAAATTCCTTTCTTGGAAGATATTGCTTCTCATTGCTGTCACTTCAGCAAGATGAGTCTCCGAATTGCAGGCTCTGTGTTCTAAAGCATCTTTTTTAGTTTTCCATAAAGACAGTGTCACTCAGAACAAACCTGATCTTCCTTCCTAAAGTGATTTCAGAGACCAATGTCAACCAGTCCATAGACTTGCCTGTATTTTTCCCAAATTTTTCTAACAAAGGTGAGTACTGCCTGCACCTTCTGGATGTGCACAGGCAGTTACATTTCTGTCTGCATAGAACTAAGCAATTTAGACAATCAGAACACTTGTTTGTATCCTTTGCAAGTGTAACTTTGGGCAAACCTGTGTCTGAGGTTACTCTGTCCAGATGGTTAAGGGATTGCATATCTTTTATTTACAAAAAAAAGCTAAGACTCCCTATGTCACTGAAGGCACATTCTACCAGATCTATGGCAACTTCAGCTGTTTTTCATTCTAAAGGTTTCATGTCAGAAATTTGCTCAGTTGCAACATGGGCTAAACCTCATACTTTTATTACTCATTACAAATTGAATATGGTCTCCAGGGGGAGAGCCACATTTGGTTCTGTGGTTCTCAGGAATGTTCTTCCATAAGGCCACCCAGGATCTAAGGTAGCTGAGGACTCTGCCCTACAAGTCAAGAATAGATGAAGATTGACATCAGATAAAGAAGTTATGTCTTACATAACGTTGCATCTGTGTTGTTGATAGTCATCTATTCTTGTGTCCCTCCTGCCAGCCCTCTCCTTTTGAATTCTGGTGGAGTGACATCTTGTCCTGGGTTTTTATTGTTAGGGATGCCTTGGACAAGGTTTCTGACTTGAGTGTCATTTTCTGTCTGATTGCAAACTCTATCTGAAGTAATGTGGAGAGGGGCATTGTGGGTAGACATGCAGTTTGAGAGAGTTTTGGAATGATGTGAGAGCTGTATATCGGCCGGATCTGTTCCGAGGATTGGAACCATAACCCACAAGTCAAGAATAGATGAAGATCAATAACACAGATGGAACATTATGATAAGACATAACTTCTTTATTTGTCCTTTAAATAAAAGGTTTGTACTGGACTTTAACTTCAAAACATATATAAGTATATATTTATATTTAAGCTAAAACATTTTTTCATGATAAGGAGTATAAATGGTTAGTTTTACTGTTTTTCTATGTTCATAATGTAAGACTTAATATATTTCATTTAACTAAACTTATAAGTGTATTTCAAAATGTTAAACAAATACTTCCTGTAAGAGAATGTCAATAAATCATAAGCAGCAGAACTGGAGACTTTAAGACTGTATAACTTAAGAATTTTATTTTGTTTGTTCAAGTTTGCTTAGTATGAGCATTGATGGGTTAGCTGAATGTCAGATCTAAGTAATATGCTAATTAGAAGTGGTAAAGTGCTAGTGATTTTTTTCTTTGCATCTGTGTGACGTATTCCTTTCATGGGTCATTTATGAAGCAAGTAAAACTTGGAAGGTTGAGAACCAAAGAATGTTCCATTTCTCCCAGAATACTGGATTCTTCCTGCCTTGAGCTGAAATACTGGCATCAGCTAAAACACTAAATAGATAAAAAAACTCACACTCTCTCTCTCTCTCTTAGAAGTGAAAAAGTAGAAAGACAAAAGCTATAATAATGTTTTACACAGATATGTTGCTAACATGTAATTTGCTTACATTTTGCATGTTAGTAGCATATGTTGTAGTGTTAACTCTCACTGCACATACTAATTGAAAGAAGCAAAGTTAGATAGTTGTTACTGATTAGAACAGCTTAAAAGAACTAAGAAGAATGAGAAACTTAAAGGAAATTAACAGCTGCCGTGTGCTGTGAGTTGTCATTTTCACATGCTGTAATCAAATTCTGATGTCAGTATGTGAAGCTTAGATCAGAGCAGTAGTTCACAATGACTGAAAACATACATTCAAATTAAACAAGTAGGAATTCTTTTATGTGAAGTCAACATGGTAATACTAGAAATAATAAGAGTTAACATTTTATGAATAATATGCAAATGTGCAAGGAATGAAATATTTACTATGTAAGATTAATAAACGAACAGTATCAGTAAGTTAAAAAACTATGTAAGCATCCTCTAATATTCAATAGAAAACTGATAATTTAATAGAGAACTAATAATTAAATAGCTCTTTTATGGGAGATTTTAGAAATACAAGATCTATAGAATATGATAGAATACTAGTGGGAAAATAATACAGAAAAATATATTTGAATAATCTGCTTTCAAGAAAGATGTCTATTTACATATACCTGCATATGGCAGAAATGTAAATGTAAGATCTCATAAAATCTACATAGAAAATCATGTAAGAATATTTGAAAATAATCTGAAAGCAGAAATTTGAAGCTTGGTAATACGAACTTTGAAGCTTTTTACATGTTGCATGTTAAGAGTCACTAAGACTACCGGAAATAACTCATTCCAGAATTCAAAGCTGACATTTGAGTGTTTTATTGCTGAATAAGTACAGCAATTTTGATATTAAGTAAAGTAGATTTTTCAGTATGTTTGAATCCAGGAAGGGAGAATGAGATTTGAATTTTGAGCATATTGTAACTTTTGAATACAATATAGACTGCTAATATTTTTTTCTACTCCATAGAAATAGTAAGACTTTCTCTCTAACTTCCATAACATACTTATTTTTATGAAGTAATTTTTTGGTATTTGTCTTGAATGTTACACAATTTTGAGATATAGATACTTGTACTTTAAAAATTAATTCAAAGCTTTTGTTAGATCTATAAAATGTGTGTCTTTTAGCACGATATATGTGCATTGATTTTATAGTTTAGTATGACAAGATTATCTGTCACCTGTAAGTTTACAGATGCTTTTTATCTCTTCAGGTCCTACTCTGTTATACTTATTTATTTAGAGGTCTAGTTATAATAATGTTGAATGAGTGAATAATTTAGGAATATTTAATGGGTAATTTATAGTATTATATAAATTGGTATGTAATATACTATTTGGATTATTTAATATTTGCGATTAATATAAAGGGGTTATTAAACATTTATATAGTAATGGGGTAGTAGTTTTAAATGGCAAAGTGTATAACTAAATTAATAGTCTATTAATTTTAACATGTATATAATTAGGTTTTGGCTAGTTTCTTGATGAATCTTTAGGTGTTGGTAGGTAGAGTAATTGTTTAGTACTTTATCTATTTGATGGGCAAGCTAGGAACTTTGGTATGGTGGTAGGTTGTATTTTATTAGCAAAATGTACACTTATAGTTGCAGAGTTATTTTTGTTATGCGTTTTAGTAGTTTAGTCTGTAGAAAGGAAGATATCTTTTAAATGAAATATTTTTGTATCCATAGTATGGATAGTTTTAATGTGTTATCTATTAATGTAAATGGAATAAGTAATGGCAACAAAAAGAAACATTAATGAGATATCTAAAGTTAAATAGGGGAGACGTATTCTTGCAAGAGACTCATTTGATAGATAAATAAATCTAATTAAATAAATAACTTAGGTTATGAAATATCATCTGTTTTTTTTTTTTTTTTTTTAAGAAAAAAGAAGAGGAACTACTATACTTTGGAGAAAATCTACTGTAATGCCTAAGGTCATGGAATCCATTAATTTTCCCAAGGAATTTATGAATTTTTATAATTAAATATAATGGCAAACTGTGTACACTATGTAATTTTTACTGGATCCCTGGAATTAGGTGCAAGAGTGGCTATAGATCACTTAAAATTGCCACAAAGTCATTGGAAGGGTAATTTAATTTAGCAGTGGATTTTAACTGCATATCTAGTATAGAAGGTACAAGTGAGCAGAAGAAAGCTGAAATACTGGCATCAGCTAATACACTAAATAGATGGATTAGTAATAATAATTGAGTTGATTTATTAGTAAAAGTAGAAGGTAAGCCACTGTTCTTCACTCATTATTCTAATGTGCATGGAATGCAAACTAGAACTGATGACATTTATACCTCTATAGATTTACTTAATCAAGTGAATTATTTTAAAACCATTCCTTGTTCTGTATCTGATCATAATGCACTGAGTAATGTAGTAATGTATATAAGGAAATTTCAGATTGTTTATAGGATCCTAGTATGTATGCTGAATTAAAAGAATTTAAGAGTTAACTTATGGAACAAACTGAGATTTTTTTTATCTTTGAATGGTAATGGTCAGGTTAGTAAAGTCATGCTATGGGACTCCTTAAAAACACATATTAAAGATAGCCTGGGAAGATGGGCTAGTGATAAAATGAGAGTGGGGTAAAGAGTTGCTAGAAATACAAGATGAACTACATAAAGTGAGGTTTGAACAACAAACAAGTTAGATGATATTGAAGTCAGTAGTAATGACAAAATATCAAACCGATTTAATGTATAAAGTGGAGATAGCTTTAGAAAAAATAAAATTGTACAGTTATGTGACGACTTCAAAAAAGCTACATAGATTACCCAATAGAAATAAAATGTTAAGCAAAAAGGCACAAATCATTAATATTCAAAATCCTCACACCAAAAGCTTAATGTTTTTTTAAAAAATCCATGAGGATCTTAATAAAGAAATAAATAATCCTGATTATTACAAAAGTGACAGTTTAAAGAAAAGTGTTACTGATGAACTTTTAATGGCCAACAAATATCTCCATTGAATAAGCTTACTACCCTGATGGGAGTTAAAGAAGCTTTATAAAAAGGGGAAAAGTACTAAAGTTCCAGGGTTAGATGGTTTAAGTATGGAATTATATGGTCTGTTTCTGCTAATTATTTTAAAATTGTTGAGTAATATTTTCAGGCTAATTCAGAGTGACAGAATAATTCCTTCCTCGTGGAAATTTTCTGTAATCTCACCTGTACTTAAACAAGGAAAGGATAATAACTTAGTTTCCTCATATAGATCTATTTGATTATTCAATGTAGACTAAAACATATTTATATCAATTTTTGCTACAGTATTAAGAACTGTATTAGATTAATAAAGATCAACCAGGATTTATAGTCCATCTATTAATGTATAATGTGCGATTATATAAAAAGGGTGGTAACTATCTTAGATTTAGCAAAAGGAATGAACAAGAAATTGGCCCTAATTAGCTTAAATATTGAGAGAGCTTTTGTAGAGTGGAACTACTTAAAACATTAGAAACATGTATTGGCATATATAAACAAACCTGTGTAGAGACTCCAAAGCATATGTTAAAATTGGATCTTGCAATTCTCAATGCACAAATCAAGGGTGGCCCTTGTCCCCTCTACTATTTGCATTAGTTATTCGAACCCTGAGCTAATAGTATAAGAACCAATGAAAAAAAAAATTGATGGCTTCTCAATTAAAAGAGAATGATGGTCTAAAATGCAGCTTTTTTGCATATTATATTTTACTAACTATAGGAAATTTAAATTATTCAGTCAAAGAAATAGATGAAGAAATTGAAAAGTTTCAAGAAGTATCGTTGCTGAAATTTAATAAAACTGAAACGTTAGAGTTAAATCAGTTATTAGATAGTACGTTTAAAGATAAAAATAATTGGGAAGAAAAAAAACTAAAATATTTAGGAATGGAAATCTATCTAGATGAGAGTAAGATTATTAATAATTTTGAAAAAGTAATTATAGAAGTGTTACTTATTAAAAAATTTAATTTTTTTTTCACCTTTGAGGATAAATTAGTACTTATATAATTTTGGGTAATGTAATCATTTTAATACACACACACACAGATATATATATATATATATATATATATATATATATATATATATATATATATATATATATTTTGCATTCAATAGCTTTAATACCTGACCAAAAAAACTTTTACGGAAAATGGAAAAATGCTAGCTTCATTCTTATGTTTTCCTAGAAAGCTGAAAATTGCTTGCAGAAATCATTTACTATTATGGGAGCATGGTGGTATTTACCTTTCAAGATGTAGAATCTTATTTTATTGCTTCAAGTTTTAACCCTGTTATACTCTGGATAGACTCAACGCACAGAAGTCAATGGAAAACCATCCAGAAGCAGATTATACTAAGTTCTTGTAAATTTATTAAATATGATACATTAGAAATATGTAGTAATCATTTCATTTGGTTAAGAAAATTAACCTTGGAAGGAAATTCATTTCAATCTTTAGACTCTACATATATGAAATAAATTCTTAAAACAGTTAAGAAGGAATTTTTAAAGCTTCATTAATATCAAAATTAAATATATGTGCTTTCACATTGCAGACACTTCTAGATTTAAAGAAACTCAAAAACAGTGTTAAATTTACTAAAAAGGAGTGGATTAGTATTATGGGCTTATTGTTTTGAAAAAGCAAAAGCTAAGACCCAGAATATTTAATGAAAGACTAGAAGTTGGATGAATCTGCTAACCAGTTAATGTTATACATCAGTAAAAAATGAAATGCATTTGTGGATAATATGAGTGAAGAGGAGCAAAACACTATTCCCCATTATATGAATATATGAATGCTGTTATCAAAGGTAGAGTGACCTACAAAGGAAACATGTCCAAATTATATAAGTTCATTGTAAATAGTAATAATAATTTTAATGCAAAATTCTGGAACTTTTTAGATAGTAGTAAATTGACTCAGTATATGGTAAGAGTAAAAGTTTACTTAAATCCGTCAGACATCTTCAGGTTTATACTGGAAAGTTTTTATAGGGAAATATATACATATTATGTTTGTTACTCCCTATATCTCTAAGTTTAGGAAAATTATTTCTTCAGGTTGTTGGAGGTGTAGTAAAGATTTAAAAGCTGATTGGATACACACATTTATGGATTGTGAAAAATTAAATGTATATTGGGAAGAGATAAGTATGTGTTTTAAGGGTTATAGTCTGATAATTATCCTTTAACTAGATCAATAATACTAATGAGTGTTCCACTTTCTGTATCTGTAAAAGCTAAGTATCAAAAAATGTTTTAGTCTGTCTTGGCAGTTGCTAGAAAAGTTATTATAAAAAAGTGGAAATCGAACACATTTCCTACGTTTAAAGATTTTTTTAATTTAACAGCAATAATGTGTAAAACTGAAAAAAGAAGTGATCAGAATAAGAACTGTAAATCATACTAAGACTTTTAGTGGGTGGGAATAACCTTGAAATGTTGCTGTTGAAATACCAAGACCCTTGGTGTGCTAATTGTATAACATTACCTTGATGATTCAGTGCATTTCTATCATTGTATAACAATATGTGATGTTGAATTTCTTCCTTTCTGGGTTTATTTATTGTAAATATGTTAAATTAATTAAACATTTCTTTAAAAAAGAAACTATCGGATACACCAAGCCTAAGCTCAGACATGTCTGGATCAATCAATTTGATATGTGACCAGGCAGAGAAAGAAAGGTAAAGAGAAAGGTCAGAGGGGTGGACAGGTAAGACAAAAGAATTACTGGAGTCTGAAGATGACAGGAGTAAAGGGTGGTAAGGAAGAAGAGAATAAATAGTGAATTGTTATAGGAGAAAGGCTATTAATGAATTTCGAGATGGGAGATAGAGATTTAGACTGGAAATGTTGATATAAAATGTGGTGAAAGTTCACAGAAAAGCGATATTGACGGAAAAGTTGAACAAGACTTGTGACTATATGTTTAAGTTAGGAACCAACACACACGTACATTTACTATATCAGCTACTGTCTAGATAAGATGGCCAGTCTTAAGCCGTATTTGGAAATATGTTTCTTCATATTAAGAAATTGGTTTATTCCATCACTTGTCTGTCTAGACAACACCTGTTGAGTCTTCTTGTCTACTGGTATACAGTTTAACTTGAACTAACAAGGCAGCTGCAGAGTAAGGGGGTCTTGGGCAATATGCCAAGTCATTATTTTAGGTGTTGCTGGATAGTTATTGAAGTATAACCTGTAATCCATTGCTAAGGTTGTAAGCATAAGATGATTAGGTGATTCTATCAAAGTAATTCTGCTTAAGACTTCATAGTGTTGAAAGTAATAAAATATCCTAACATCAAAACTTAAAATCTTGTTACAGGGGCTTTTTCAAGTTTACTTACCATTGTGATGAGGTTTGTTACTACATGGGAAGCATACAGCAGGCTAAGGAGTGGGAAAGCCAGAGCTGTTGCTGTTGTCTTGCAGCTAGTTTTAATGCATAGAGTACTGTATGTTGCCCTGAGAGCTTGATTTTTTTCCTAAATGACTGAGATGATTTACAACTCAGACCAAAGCTTATTGTCAATGTGACTAGAAGAAACTTTGCAGATTTCATAGTTTGAATGAATCTGTGAGAGTTCCTTGGAGATAAGAAAGTTTGCAGCAAGTGGAAAATAAGCCAGCATATATTCAGAGAGCATATATTTTGTTTTGAAGATGCCTAGATGTTGATTTCTGCCTTTCAGCCAAACTTTAAACAGAGTTAAATCCATCCTGAAGTACTGACTCCACATCAGATGTCATTCAGAGTGAACAAAACAGTCAGCATACACAAAGTTGGAAGGTAGAAGCAGGCCAGGTACAGAACACCGTGGAATTTCCAAGGGCACTGTCTGATGGGGGAGTGGTATTGTTCTGTCTGATGGTCTGAGATCTGTTTTCAAAGTAGCTGTGTAACCACTGGGTAGTAACCACAGATAATCCATTGGCAAAGTGTCTACTTAACCAGCCAAAGGTGACAAACGTAACCCAAAAAAAAAAAAAAAAAAAACAGCAACACGGATCAATAAAGGCTGTCTTCTTCACTCCAAATACTCCAGCAATAATTCCAAGGGCAATACGGGCAAAAGAATGTGTAAACTTTATTCCAACTACATAAATTAAACAAGATTGAGCACTTCCGTCTCCGCACCGGAGACCTCTTCAGAATCAAATAGAAATTTTAGCAGCACTTATTTATATCATTGCCATTTACACCATGAAGCAATAATTGACCTAATTGTCATAATTGATTTATTAATTAACTAGTCCACCATCACTTTTAAAGTGCAATAGCATCCTATAAATATAAAAATAAAAATGTTTTACTGTGGACTTGTGTATTTCTAAACCCTAGCATATGTAAAAAACAAATATAAAATACATAGATATTAAAATGTGTATTAAAAACTCTCAGTTAATTACCTAAGGCAATAAAATACATAATATATCTCTACAAGCAAAAAAAAAAAAAAAAAAAAAATATATATATATATATATATATATATATATATATATATATATATATATATGATGTATAATGTATCTAGTATATAAATGTATCTAATATGTAAGTATCAAAAATAAATGTGTAATCTCGAACCCATATACACACACAAATAAAAATACAAACAAAAAAAATATATATATATGTATGTATATATATATATGTATGTATATCTATATATATATATATATATATATATATATATCTATATATATATATATATATATATATATATATATATATATATGTATATATATATGTATATATATATATATATATATATATATATATGTATATATATATATATATGTATATATATATATGTATATATATATACACTCCATCTGTAAAAGTGTGTAATATAGATATAAATATATAAATATAAAAAATATATGTATATATTGTAAATCTCAAAATATGTGGTATAAAATGTAAATACTAAGTGTGTAATTCAGTAATAATAGCAATTATAATATTTTATCTTAAATACCATAATTTATGAATGTATGTATGTTTTTCGAGGGTCCTGAGATAACAGTTTTAATGCTGGTAATATAGAAATATTGTCATTAAGACCCTTCCCACTATGTGCATCTAATTTTAATTGCCACATCATTTCCCTATATATGTCTTGTTTCCCAATCTCTCCAAGGGTTCTACTGTCTCCAGTAGCCAAAATTTAAAATTCGCTTCCGGACAAACTAGTGAGTGTCTATATAATGCATTATTTTCATTTTTGCGGTTGATGTCCCTAATGTGTTCATAAATTCGTCTCCTTAGGTGTCTTTCTGTCTTACCAATGTAATAACACCAACAGGATTTACAGTAAGCTAGGTATACAACTCCTTTGGTATAACAGCTACTGTATTTTGTAGCTTTTAGAGTTGCTCTAACACTAGGTAACTTCCAACATCTTTTCATCTGCAATAAAAGGGCATTGGGGACATCTTCCACATCTAAAGGTACCTCTTTTATTAATAGCATTGCTGTAGCTTTTAATAGAATACCGTTCCTTCCCCTTTTCTAGGATATTTTTCAAATTGTTGTTTCTCCTATAACTATAGGTCAGTGTATTTTGAAATAGTGTCACTCTTGTGGGCATAGATCTAAACATGTCCCAAGTATCATTAATACATTTTTTAAGCCATCCGAGGTTTTGGTGGTAAGTTAATGTCAAATAAGGGATAATTTTGGTATTATTATTTTGTTTGTTTGCTACATTTTCAATACCCACTGTTTCCTCTAAGATATAATCAAACCCAAGTAAAGGTGGATAGTTAGTATCTCTTCTTTCTACTACGTATTTTTTTAATATTCTGCGTTAAAACTACTGGGTATCCCCTTTGATGAAACATGTTTTCTAGAATATCTACTTCCTTCAAAAAAAAATCTTGTTCTGTTGTCATCCTAGAAACACAAATCATTTGTCCCTTAACAATATTCTTTTTCAAATGAATGGGGTGATCACTCTCGAAATGTAAATAAGCATTGGAAAAATTATTTTTCCTATAAATGGTAGATTTATATCTTTTGGCTACTTCATCCTTATAAATTGTTACATCAGGATAGTGTGTTGCATCTTTATAGGTTTCATAAGTAAACTTAAGAAAGGAAGTACTGTTATTGATGTAATCAATAAAATCACTAATAATAGACTCTGATCCTGTCCATAAAATAAATATATCATCCAAAAACCAGTAGTACCCATGGATATATTGGTAAAAATTGGATGTGAAAATGTGTTGTCTTTCCCAGTATAGCATAATAATGTTAGCGTACATGGGGGCACAAGCTGCACCCATAGCTACACCTTCAATCTGGTGGTAGTACTCACCTTGAAAAAATATATAATTATTTCTTAATACCAACTCCATATTTTTTAAAATTATCCTAAATTCATCTCGTTGCAAAAAATCCATCTAAGTTAGTATCTTTTCAAACCAGTCCAAACCTATAGAATGGGGTATAATGGTAAACAAGTCTTTAACATCAATAGTGATGAAATAGACATTCTCTTTATATGTCACTTTTCCAATCTTTTTTAGGAAATCCCAGGAGTCTACTAGTATATGCTGATATTTTGAGTGATACCCCTTTAATTTCGTATCTATATATATTGCTAAGGGTTGTGTCTTTGAACCTCGGGATGACGCAATGGGCCTCATTGGAGGATCATGTACACATTTATGTGTTTTGGGTATACCAAAAATAGCTGGAATGACTGGCTTCCTTACCTTCAAATAATCATGTAATTCTATATCAATGAGCCTTGTAACAAGTTATCATCGAAAACATAATCAATCTTCTGATATGAAATATTGATTTCATTCTTGGAAACAAGGGTGTAACTATTAGCATTGTTTAAAATATCAAGCATTTTTCTAGTATAGTCCCACTGGTCCATCTGAACCATATCCCCACCCTTGTCAGGTTTCATCACTCTAATTTTTTCATTACATCTGAGCTCATTAATAAGCTTAATTTCATCCCGTGATAAATTACTTTCATTCTTCTCCTTATTATAATAGTAATTATTTCTGATTTGTTTGGCAAGTACGTTTTCAAAATTCAAAATATCATGCTGTAGTGGTGAGTTATAAGTACTGCATTTTTTTAAAATTCCTTGTCCATCAGTAGGTCCTGTATCTTTAAAAATAACTACAAAATTTAACTTCCTGCTGAATAGCTTAACATCTAACAAAATGCTATCAATACTAGGTGTCCTGTATGGTACAAATGTAGATCCTTTTGTGAACAGGTGAAAAAAAGTCTCCTTAATCTCCATATCTGTAGAATTAAAAATATTAAAATTGTTTAAGGAGTGTATGTTAGAACCCATCTCATTCTCACTCTATATGTTCTCAAGGGAAGAACTCTCTAACACCATCAAGTTACTTCCCAATTCTACTAGTACATTCCCCTGTTGGTGAATCGATGTTCCCCCGCCACCTGGGCAAATGACTGTTGTTGGGGGACTCGTTTCTTTAGCCTCTCTGATCTCCTGGGGCCTACATCTTCTAAAGGGATATAATCTTCCCTATTATAGTTATTCTCCTGATAATCCGTGGTGTTCTCATCAAATGTTCCCCCAATATCATAATTGTTGTATGTACCCCCATGTTCTACCTGTTCTGGGGAAGGTACCTGGGTTCATAGTATAACCCGTGTGTGATCTGTGATAGGGTCCTCTCAGAAAAAAGTTCTCCTGTTGTTTTCTACCATGTATGCTACACCAGAGCGATATTCATTTAAATCCCTTCTAAGCTTAGATGTTTTCCTGTTGTAATTACGCGTTGTAACAGTGTCAACGTCTTGTATATTTCTATAATATATATTCTTGTATTCTTCTATAGAAAATAATAAATCATCAGTAATTTCTTTATACAATTTGTCAATTTTATCAGATACCATTTTATTCTCATTATGTTTCATAAGTGCTCTAATAACAGATAGTCCACATTCATTAAAAATGTTACTAATGTTCTTAAACAATTAATTCTCAACTTCGTAATTAATATTACTGGGAAATTTTTGAATCCTCAGTCCTTTAGGAACGACATTGTCGTGAAGACATTTGTTAAAATACCAGTTTTCCACGGCTAAGTTCCTATATCTGGTTAACAAATGTTTAAAGGTCTTACATTTCTCTTTATACATAGAGTTGTTTCTCCGTTCCGACTCTACCACTGGGGTAGAATTGTTGAACGATTTGTTTAACCAGTTGTAAAAATCCATATTATAGTATTTGGTAAAGTCATTCCCCCTAGAATGTGAATGAACATTATGTCCCAGTCTATTAAAATTGTCCGGGGAACCCGAAGTATGCTTGTTCGATGTAGATAGTCTTCTCATCTTTGTATTTCCGCTTTCTCTGACGTCTGACGTCATCGCATCATCAACTCTGTTCGTAGGGCTACTCTGAGCACAGGGAATACTGTTCCCCGCCTCCACAGGTGTATGGATGGTCTGCGAGTAGCTCTGGATAACCCTAACTAACTCACTCAGGAGAGAGCTATTGTTGGCCATTACAAGTTCCAAAGGAAAGACAGAGCAAACAAAATTCACTGTCTACTTAAGAGTTGGGGGGTTGACAGAATGAAGTGGCTATGACTAAGGGAGTAGAGTGCCAACAACACTGGCAATGTTTAAGATCGACATGTACGTATTCACTTATGTCAGGGAGAACTGTGCATTTCCAAGGCTAGACTGGTATCTTCATTGTAACTTTGATAATATGTTATGAGTGTTAATATAAGTATAAACCTGGAAAGTTGGCACATTCGAGCCTTTATAGTTATTGACTGCAGCAGATAGACCACCCATTTGTAAAGGGATTATTACCGCTGACTTCCAGAGTTTGGGAACACGCTTTTTGACTAAAAATACTTAAGCAGAACAGAAGCCAGACAGGATATGGATGGAGTAGCCATATTTAAAAACATGGTTGACAGAAAAACATTAGCTGATGAGCATGACTTTTTTTTTTTATTTTTTTAAATAAATAAAGCTGATTTGTACAGTTTAAAGTGTTTGTGGCTTACATGCTGCAGTGCAGAAGCTAACAGTAGTGTTGGAAGTGCATTGCCAAAATTAACATTGAAATGTTCACCTTTGTCAGTAGAAGGCAGGAGGGGAAAGGGATTGGGCCATTTTCATCTGACAGGGTATAACGAATGCTGTACCAGGAAAAATAATTGTTTTGGATTTGCTGTCATTGCTTTGGTAGGCAGTAAAATATTGCCTCTTGCTGTTTAGTAGGATGTTTTTCATGTGTGATGCCTGCCCTTTATAAATAGATTAATAGTAGTAGTACTATATTTGCAGCACTGAAACCACAGTTTGTCTTATGGAGATCTGTGCCTTAATCTATGTGTGTGGTATGTCCCAGGATTAGAACCTGGATTTGATTTAGCACTGTTCATTCGGGTCTAATTATTGATTGTCATTGAGAACCAACTGAAAAGATACAGCTGCATAATCCAAGTGAGAGGTGTGCAGGGCAGTACTGTTCAGATTAATGAGTGTGAGTTTGGATGTGTTGGCACCGAATCCCCTAGAATTTCTCCAGAAGAGGCAACATGCTAGACAGTAACTGTAGGCATATAGGCATTGATGAATCTGACTTTGGTCCAAGACAGAGATGGTAATCTATCAGTGGGTACATTAAATTAGCATTATTTTTTAAGTTATTTGTGTTTTTACTTGCAAGTTAGGTCTATCTTGAGTACTGGATTTTAAAGTGTGCATCATCAATTATTTTATTTCCATCTTGGAGTTTCAAGACTGGATTACTGTTTGACAATTGATTGTGACTACTGCTTAATAAGATACATGATGCTTCGACAGTTATAGCTACATTGTGTCTGGTGACTTAAGTAAACTGTGTCCTTTCGTAGTTGCTGAACTGATACATTTTTGCTGATTAGTATTTCACCAGTACATGGGTTTTTGCTGATTAGTATTTCACCAGTACATGGGTTTCAGTGCTGGTATCAGAAACATTTACTGTGTTGCAATTCATACTCTTACATGCCTGCTTAGTATCTGGTATATTGATGGATTTGCTTTTTTTCACGACTTCTCGATGTGTGAGGTGCTTTCAACCTTTGAATGGAACAGAGACTTCCACAACTGCTGGATTATGTCTGACACTTTCACTTGATCTATATGGATTTATTTGAATTCTCAAGAGTGTCAGAAGTGTTAGTGTCTTCAGACATTCAAGTGAAATGAAAACATTCATGTTTTATGAATGTTTCTACCAGGCACCTTCAGTCATACCTATTGTATCTTTTTCATATGTTTTTTGGTTTTTGGATGATTAGTGTTTTTTCTGACTACTTTGAATCAAGTTCCAGTTAAGACCTTACAAGGTATGTTCAAGTGACTACTGAACTTCCATGTTTCTCTAGTTACTTGAGACAGCAGTTTGCTTTTTGTAATTTTATTGGCAAGTAATGAGCATATGTAACTTAGCCTTTTAAGTACTTGTATTATTTATTTACTATGTTTATTATGTTGTCAGAGATACGAAAAACAGGTGTAGTCATCCCATTCTGCAAAGGGAGGGGGGTCACTAATGATACGACAAAAGTGTAGTCATCCCATTCTGCAAAGGGGGGGGGTGCTAACGATCCGGGAAACAAGTGATGGTGTCTTCCGTAATGACAGCAGCTGCAGTATTATGAGCTGTAGATACAAAACTCCACTAAGATATGCCTTCTAGACCACATGCTTTGCATGACTTCCCACCCTCAGGTCAGTTATTACAGACAGTAATCCGTTTAGTCAGTACTAAAATAACGTTTAAAAAGGTCACGTTAAAAACAAAAAAAGAAAAATCTTGCAAAGCTAGAATTTCCACTGTGTGATACCTTAAAACCTCTTGAATCAGAGGCAACATGGGATATATGTAAATTACCCTTTAAAGATGCCAGGTGTTTCAGCTAAATGGTATTTCTGAATGTCCATGACTTTTTTCTTTTACTTTTAAGTCTTTTTATGGACAATTTCAATTTTCTTTTCGTGTTTTTAACCAATTGGTTTTCCTGTGTGACCTTTTTAAACATTGTTTTAGTTTGTTAGTTGGGATATTTTTGTAGACACCCTTAAGTTTATGGATATCAGTTGGGTATGACTACCCTCATCATCTTCTTTTGGCTGTTCCCATTAGGGGTCGCTACAGCGGATCATGTTTCCATTTCTTCCTGTCCTCTGTATCTTGCTCTCTAACACTAACCACGTGCATGTCCCCTCTCACCACATCCATAAACCTTATCTTAGGCCTTCCTCTTTTCCTGTGATGGTAGCTTCATCTTTAGCATCTTTTTTCTAATATACTCAGCATCCCTCCTCAGCACATGTCCAAACCAACGTAATCTTGCCTCTCTGGCCTTGTCTCCAAACCTTCCAGCCAGGGCTGACCCTCTAATATACTTATTCCTAATCCTGTCCACCCTCAATACACCCAGTGCAAATCTTAACATCTAACTCTGCCACATCCAGCTCAAATTCCTGCCTTTTTGTCAATGTCAATGCCACTGTTTCCAGCCCATATAACATAGCTGGTCTCATTACCCTGTTGTAGACCTTCCCTTTCACTCTTACTGGTACTCGTCTGTCACAAATCACTCCTGACACTCTTCTCCACCCACTCCATCCTGCCTGTACTCTCTTCTTCACCTCTCTTCCACACTCACCATTACTCTGAACTATTGATCCCAAGTATTTAAACTCATCCACCTTCGCCACCTCTACTCTTTGCATCCTCAACATTCCTCTATCCTCCCTCTCATTCACACACACACATTCTGTTTTAGTCCTTCTGACCTTCATTCCTCTTCTCTCTAGAGCATATTTCCATCTCTCCAGGGTCTCCTCCACCTGTTTCCTACTCTCACTACAGATCACAATGTTCACTACAGATCACAATGTCATCTGCAAACATCATAGTCCACGGGGGCTCCTGTCTGATCTTGTCTATCAACCTGTCCTTTACCATTGCAAATAAGAAAGGGCTCAGAGCTGATCCTTGATGTAATTCCACCTCCACCTTAAACGCATCATGACTCCCTATGTTTCCAAAAGTCAAACATTCCTCTTATTCTGTGCTGATGATGTCATAAGGCAGAAACATGCTTGTCTACAGCTAGAGGGGTTTGGCTTTATTGGCCAGAAATTGTCCATAAAAAGACTTAAAAGTAAAAAAAAAGTCATGGACATTCAGAATTTGCCATTTAGCTGAAACACCTGATATTCCCTAAAAGGTAATTTACATATATTCCATGTTGCCCCTATTTCAAGAGGTTTAAGGTATCACACAGTGGAAATTCTAGCTTTGCTAGATTTTTCTGTTTGTGTTTATAGCCAGTACAAAGCAATTAACAAGGAGACACAAAGTTGAACAGGTTTGTTTTCATTTACTGAATGCAGAAATCAGGAAGCTGGGGAGACTAAGTAACTGGTGTACAGTGTAATCTGTTGGGCAAGAGAAGGGACCTTTAGCTAGCTTAGTAAGTGGTCCTTAGAGTGCAAGGTCTACTCCTTTGGGGAGAATTTCACAGCCACTTTCGAGCATAGGGCATATATTTGCCTAGTTAAAGTTGATACACAGCAAGGCTCTTTATATTAAACCTGCTTACATTGTACAATGACAGTTATCAGTGAAAACTTTCAGTAGTTAGGCCCTGTGGCAAAAGCTGCTGCAGTATCGGGGTCAGGAATGGATGTAGTGACCACAGACTATTGCACATTGACAATGTTCTCAATGAAAACGTTCAGTACTTTATGGCAGAGCTCCTGCAGTATTGGGGTCAGGATTGGATTTAGTGACCACAGGGTCTGCATTGTGTAGGAAGATGGAGACTAAGTGAAAGTGAAGACCAAAATATTTGATTTTTAATGTAAATTGCCACTTTGAGCCTTCATCAGTTATTAGGACAGTTTGATAAGCATGATGTTAAGTTAGTGATTTTCAGTGTGTCCATATGTAATACGATGAGGATAGACTTCCTGCATGTGTTGAGTACATGAGCTGGATCAGTAGGAGGGTGTATTGCATAGATTTTATATGGATAATAACCTTATTTACTTGCCCTTTTGTGTGCCTATCTTGTCTTAATATGTTGAATCCTGACATCAGTATTTCACTGTCAAGGATGTCACCTCTTAGCTGAGTGTCTGTGTTTGCCAGGATGTCAGGGTTGTCATGATTCAATCTAGCATTACAGCAGAGAGTCTGCTAATGTCTACAGTATCTGCAGTAGTATGCTAGTTTTGTGCTAGGTTTGTTTTCCAGCAGCCATTTAGCAAATCTTTGAGGCTGAACAGTGTCTAAGGTGACTTCACCTGGTTCTGTCCAGACAATGGAAACAGGTGGACAGCTTTTCTTGGCCTTCTCCTCCTCTATCCCATAAACCCTTGCTCCTGAGAGTAGAAGTCCAGATCTGGTTTCTGCCATTTGAGGTATGACATCTTCATGTTTCCTTAAGTTTCTACAAGGATTTGTCATTATTCTGCTCCAAGTGAGTATATTCTTTTCAATTTTGTGTCCGATGTCTACATTTTCTTGTCAGACTCCATTACTAGCTTGCCTATCTTTGTTGTATATTCATTTGCTCTTTTCACCACTTATTCTGTCCCTATCCCTAGTTTAAAAAAAAAAGTGAAAAATCTTTCCTTTTTTCTTTTGCATTTTTGTGTTACTAACAGTAGATATATTTAATAAAAGTTGGATGACTACTGCCTCTATATTGTGTTGTTGTGAGGTTTTTGGACAGGAATACTTTTCAACCCTAGTGGTTGTTAAATATTTTCACCATTGTTATTGACAGTGGTACACTGTTCATTGATCATTTGATTCTGTTGTGTATTTTGGACAAAGAGTTTGAGGCCTCTAGTTTCAAAAAGTGCAAGGAATTTGCACATAAAGTCCTTTCTCAAGAACATCATGATGTGTGGTAAGCATTGGTGTGGGAAACTTGGATGCTAATTGCAGTATTTATAAAGGTTTAGCTTCAGTTCTTTGCTGGATAGTTGTGATGGGCTAGTTTTAAAAGGGCTGATGCGATCAGTGATATCTGAAAAAGGCAAGGGCTCAGGGCAGGGTCAAGCCAGTTTGCCCAGAGGGAAAATAAAAAGGAAGTCAGATAATCAAGAGGTCTCTGCATTGGAGAAGTTGTCTCCTACCAAAATTCCCAAGGATGCCCACATCCATGTCTAGTCCAAGTACTTATTCCATTGCCACTGAGACAAGAATCCTTGGGCAGTACTGACTGTGCACCAAGGAGAAGAGCAGATAGCCTCTCCTTAGAGCAAGAGCTTTATTGTTTTTTGTCATCCTGCACCATATCAACAATGTCCTTTAGATTCCACAAATCCTTTCTGAGCCCTGCCCACCTATACTGGAACCAGAGAAGAGACACTGACCTTCTTTTGTACTTTCCCACCTCCAGGCCTTATTTTCATTTCTGTAATGTTGAAACTGGTATCGCAGTCTGTGGCAGTGGTTTTACTAAAAGATTATGATCCTTTGGCAGTACCCTTGTTATCAGTGGGTACCTCAACCATGACCCTATCAGCTCTGTGTCGAAGGACTCTGCACCAAGCACTTGGTTTCAACAGCAGTCCTAACCTTGCCAAGACCATTGTTGACCTCTACATTCTTGACGTTCAACCCTTTGATGCTGAAATTATCTCATGACTTTTGTCCTGAAAGCTCTGGTGCATATTGTTGACATCAGTATTCATCCTTTGATGCCATTGATGCAATCAATACCAATAGTTTCATACCTGAGTAAGTAGGTCAGCATATCAATGCAGATGAGGTCTGAGGCAATTTCTTTGCAAGAGCAGGTGCAGGCTCCATCAGTTTAACCCCTAGGCACTGTTGAGTCTAAAGCATTTAATCATAAGCCAGCCTAGTTCCCTCATAGGCTGTTTGCAGAGGTCTAGGTTGCCTTTTTCCCAGAAGAGTTCAGACAAATCCCTCCCCATCCATCCAAGGAAAAGTTAAGGCAAGGGGATGCACCTGGACTCCCTTTGGATTCTCCCTCCCCAAACACATTTCTCAATGAAGGGGAGATTTCTGCCAAATCCCCTCCTGAAAGCACCACATTTGTTGAAGTCCTGGAAGTGGTGAGGCAGAGCAGTTCCTGGCCAATAGATCCCACCTCCCTGGAAGAAAAGATTTTGCAGGAGGAGTGTATGTTCTCTTTTGGTTAGTGCCACCCCAAATAAGCTTGTAGAGTATGGAACAGGCTGGATGTGGCTGAAACATGTCTGCTGAAAGCCAGATAGAATGCTGCAAACCCTCAAAGACGGTCAGCACTGGAGCAAAGGACCACTTCTAGAAATCAAAATGGTTTCTGCAGCCACTAAGTGTGAGGTCCCAAGAGGATGCCCAGGTTATCCATCTGCCTAATAGGGAATCTCTGATGGATAGACATGGGAGGTGATTATGCATATAGTACATTTTCATTCAGGGCATTCAGCTGTCTGGCAGATAATGTTCAATTTCAGAGAGATCTGTGGGGGGAAAAAATATCAGGCACTCTGAAACAGTTGCCAGTGGGTGATCTTGGATTACAATTGGAGTCCCAAGTGGTGGGCATTGCATCTGTCTCTTCATTGGCCATGTGCTTGATTCACAAAGCAATGGGTGAAGCAGCTATAGTGATGTGTCGGGCAATGCAGTGTGGTGGCAGGCCTGGCTGTGCCTCACTGACTTTGCTGATTACGTCATGGTGGCATCCATCAGTGCTTCCTTGGTGTAAAGTTCTTATGTGAGCAAAAGGTCAAAGACAAGCTGTTACAAACATGATCAAGATGGCAAAATGCTCAAAGCTATTCTGGGGAAGATTTTAGCACTGCAGTGGTCCTTCCAAAGAAACCCAAAATGTGTCAAAAACTTATGGTTTTGAAAGTGCCAACAGCCCCAGCACAGACAACAGTACAAGAGAATATCCAGTGATATGGGGGGACTTCTCATCTAATCACCATGCTAGGGGCATAAATGTCCCCCACTAGCAAGGGTCCAGGGGAACATTTTTGAGGCTGTAGTCAGTACGAACCCAGAAAGTTTGTCCAAAGGTTCCACTCTGGAGGCAGTCGAGGGATGACTTTTCCTGTGTCTGGTTGCATGGTTGGCCATTGTGCAGGTCAAGTAGATAATGGAGTTATTCTGGTTGATTGTGGTGCAGTCTGTCTTACCTTGTTTACATACAAGAGACTGGATGTGCTGTTTTGATCTCCAAGATGCATGTCTGCACATCGAAATAACAAAGTGATCTAGGACTTTGCTGCACTTTTAGGTGGGAGCCTGCCATTCTGACTCCAAACCAGTCCATGATACACACAGCCAAACTTCAATGACATGATCTTCAAGCTTTTTCGTCACATTGTGCACACAAACTAGTGACGAAAATCTTGTGGCACACCAAAAAATATATTAAACATGCCTGCTCAAAGTAGGAATTTGTTTACAGCTGAATATTTTTGCTTTGGCATAGAAAAAGCATGCAACATCAACATGCATAGCTATGCAGTGAATGCTAGACTTTCTCATAGTCCTAACTTTGTAGAAAAGGTTATTTGCAAAAAATCCAACAGTCTCGATAGAATTTTTTTTGGTCAACATACAGTGTTGCCTATACTGTTTTTACAAAGTTCGTTGTGAAATGTAAACCATTTGTTTTGGTTTTTTTTTTCTGAAACACCCAGCACCTTGAAAACATCACCTTTAATGCTCATTGCATGATCTGTGGAATGCAGATAATAAGTACAACAAAGTACTTGTCGCAAGCTTACACAACACAGCTATCCATTGGCACTAGACTTGTAATATGACAAAATCTAAAAATTCAAAACAGAAGCGTCAAGATTCCGATAGTAGTTCGTACAGAAGTACCTCAGAGGATGAGTGGGAAGATAACTGGGTTGGGCTCTCGTTAAGTGAGGCAGCAAAGCCAAAGAGTAGAAGAGGTTACTGATTTTAGCTCTAAATGCACTGCAGTACATTTTGTCTATTTAGCTCAAGAGTGGAAATGGTTTGTTCATAGAATCTTGCGATGCACTGGTTGAAAACCCTTGTTCTAAGATTTTACATCAGGCATGTACTATGGTGGGTAAGTCCATCAGATGTATGTGTATGTATCTATGTATGTATTTTATGTACATTTTGTTAGACAGGGAAGCCCACTGGACCATTCAGAGCCCATTTTCAGTAGAGGCCCGGGGAGAAAAGCTCCATAATGCAGTACAATCTGTCCATAGAAACAGCCTTTGTTTGACCAGCCCCCACTGTCACAAATAACAGTGGATGTATCCATTCTAGATTTGGGGAGCATTATCTGAGCAGGATGGTCCAAGGTATGTGGTTACCACAAGAGACCAAATCACACATTAATTTGTGGAAGATTAGAACAGACCTGATAAAATTGCAGGCACTTCAGGACAAACTCCCACAGGGTTGTGGTATCCATCCACTCCAACAACATGGGGGCATTGTAGTACATAAAATGGCAAGGCAGAGAGCACTGTCTTACTCCATTTGCAGAGAAGCCATAAGAATCTGGGAGTGTGCAATAACATCACACTATTTTCTTAGCAATGCATGGACATCCAATGTGAATATAGACAAGTTGAGTAGAGAGGTACTGCTCCCACACACATGATCTCTCAACAAGTCGGTAGCTTGTAACATTCTGGAGATGGGGAGACCATGTAACACAAAGATAAAAAACTTCACCTCAGGGATATTAAACATAAAAAAGCTGAGAGTCCTATAACATCTCATTATATGTTGTGTCATGGGGAGAGAGTATTTATTTAAGATATACTATTTTAGAAAATGTTAAAGGTTGGAATGATTTTGAAGTGAAAAAGAAATTATAAGGAGCGTGTATTCTGAAATTTGGTACTTTAACACCTTTGGGTTTAAATCTTGAATGTAATTGGAAGTTATTTCTTTGATTGTATGAGATTTATTATTGGTGTTCTTTAATGATTTAATTGAAGTGTTAATTAATGTTCTTATATAATAAGGTTTTTTATATTAAGTTTTTTATCTCTTGAAGGCTTTTTAGCCAAGGCGCTAAGATCCGTATTACAGTTTTGGACTGATTTCCTCCTCTCTCTTTTTTAGTTGTGGTATTTTTAGTTATTTTAATATTTGCCATTTTGGTTTGTGAATCTGAGACCCTGTAGCAATCTTTGTTTCACCATTCAACTCCAGATTTGACAGCTTCTTCATCATTGTCCCCCAAAAGGTACAGTCCCCCAAGTCTCCTGTAGACATTCCCCCTATTTCCACTCATAATCCAAGATGTGAAGAGCAAAGGTAATTTTCATAGCCCTGTTCTTTCCATGCCAGGTATGGATCCCCCCTGCTGTAGCCTCATCTCAAGTGAAGACCATTTCTTCCATGCCACCCATGACTGCTCTTTCATCTATGTGGATAGTCTTATCCCAGATGCTCAAACCCTACACTTGACTATATTGTTTCTCCACATTTAGTGATGGCCATAAACCAATCATTCCCTACAGAGATGCCTCAAAAGATCTTCAACAAGGAAAATTTATAAAGGGAAATGGACAATGTTTTATGTTTTGATTGCTCAGAAGAATGTTGGACCCCTTTTCTGCTTCTGTAGCTCAAGTGCTTACCTTTTTTGTCAGATATATTCAAAAAAGGGGCTAGCTGCTCTTTGGTAAAAGTTCATCTAGCAGCTGTGTACCATCTTTTCATCAGGGATTTTCTTCTTCCTCCCTAGCATTGCTTAAGATATGCAAAGCATTTTTAAAAGGAGTTTTCTGCTCTGGATCACCTTTGATTCTCCATGGTCCCCAGTGAGATCTGAATTTTGTACTAGAGAGGTTAACCAAATCTCCATTCTCCAGAAAATTATGCAGATATAAAGGTTCTGACCTGGAAGACTATCCTTCTGATAGCCATTACTTCTGCGAAAAAAAAAGGGTCAGAGCTTTTTCCATCAGGATAGAGTCACACTCCTTTCTTCCTTCCTTTATGCCGAAAGTGGCCACTCAAGTGAATTTGAACTTGAATCAGTCCAATCATTTACTGGTGTTCTTTCCAAACTATTCTAACAATGCTGAATACCATTTGCATTACTTTGACATATGCAGAAAACTTATTTACCTTTTTTATGCAAATAGACTTTGAGAAAGATAACTCAAGAGTTTGTTTGTTTCTTAACACCAGGAAAGGTCAAAAAGTGATTAAGGTTACTCTATCCAAGTGAATTTCCAATTGTATTAGTTTCTGTTACTGTTCTGTGACAGATGTTTGCCCACTTGGCCGAAAGCGCACATTGGCAGGGCTCAGGCTACATCTACTCCTTTTTTGTGAAATTTGCCCCTTGATGAGATTATGGCTGCTGCTACATGGCCAACCCTAAATACATTTGCTAAGCATTATAGCTTGAATGCTGTAACTAGAGCCTGAGCCTTCTTTGGAGTCACCATTCTTAAAGGCTTGCTGTCCTAGACCTCCCAGTATCTGCTGGGATTCTATCCACCAGCTTCCAGTGTCTGGACAGGACCGAATTAAATACTCAAGTTATGTACGTAATAGAATGTTAAAGTTGTCTGATGTCTGAACAAACAAACAAATAGGAAACAAACCACTGGAACCAGGGAAATGGAAAATAATACTTCCCTCTTGGTGTGTAACTCAGACAATGTATATAGGCAACAAGTTAGGTGAATAAAACCAATTTGCACTCGAAGTTTAATTTTTATTGATCAAACGATTTTCTCTCTCATTATAAAGAAACTTCTTCAGAATAAAATACCAATCCCATTTTAACAGATCTATAAATACCCCTTTATTCACACATCCACCAATGACATTGAAGCAGATGTAGTAATAAAAAAAGTCACTATTTAAAGAGACAACATATTATCAATATATAGAATGGTCCCATTTAGGCACAGTCAAGTGATATACCAAAAGGATAGATCTTTTCAAGTATTTTTTCTTTATCTTTTTTTTTTTTTTTACTCAACTTCCTAATTACATAGTGTTCTCATTTTACTTTCATTTAGGGTGTTTATGCTGGCTAATCATTATTTTTTGATCTTGAGAGTTCCTCAGAAACAAGGGTTTTATGAGCGAGGGGAAGAGCTTCAGCTTTCAGAGAACACTCTTTGCCAAAGAAAAGGCACCAATCTGACCCGTCCTCCAGTTTCCAGTGTCCAATCAGACCAGATAAATGTAACAATGTGGTAATTACATAACTTATGTTACGTCCCCGCATGTGAAGCCACGGTGGTACAGCGGTAGTGTTACCTCACAGCAAGAGGTTCTCCTGTTCAATTCACTGCTGGAGTGCCTTCTGTGTGGAGTCTGCATGTCCTCCCTGCGGTCGAGTGGCCTTCGAAAGACATGCGTGAATGGGCATGCCTTCGCTGAAGGTTGGGCATCGGGCTGGCAACTCGGCACCATAAAAATCGACTGCCACTCATTAGCGGACCGGAGTTCCGCTGTGTTGACCCCTAACCCAGAAAAGCCTAAAAGACAAACAACAACAACATGTTGCGTCCCCGCATGGGATGTGGGGTTGGGTAGGTATGTGCCCTTTTTCACCATTTTATACCAGGATTACCTATGTGAGTGTATATTGACTTTAGCTTTTGTTAATGGATTAAGTCTACTATGACTGGATGTGGCACATTGGATCTGCAGGTATGTGAGATGGTTGATAGAATTTTAACAATTTTAACTGATAGAAGAGGTTCTTCTGTTTGCATGTCCCTAGAATGAATAAAGAAGGTAATTTTAATCCAGACTAAGACAGGCGAGCAATAATAGGGTTAAATTTGGAGGCAGTGCTGGCTCCATGGCGTAAACATAGCCTTGTGACCCAGATGAGCTAGGATCAATTGCCGGAGGAGCTGGCCAGAGAAGGAGGAAGTGAGTGACAAAGGCCAATGCACTCATCCTTGGGGACAGAGATAGTCCTGTCCACTGCAACACTAACACCCAGTAGAGGGTTTTTGTTGAGGTAGAAGTCAGTGTGAGGGATAAAACATGTATGCACACCAAGCAGCATGTTCTGTAGCCTAGAATTAGATATGGGCAGGAATGCACACTCATCAATATGCCTGGCATTTTGAACCAGAGCACTGCATGACTGCAGCAGGCAAGGGGTTAGATTATATGACCTCTCATAGGCTGCAGGAAAACAGAGGTTAGATTACAGAACCTGCAATAGGTTGCAGCAGGACAGAGGTTATATTACAAGATCTGTTATAGGTTGCAACAGGGCAGGGGTTAGATTACAGGATCTCAGTGAGTGATGTGGATGGTGCTGCGCCAGGGCTGCTTTATATTTCCCAGTCCCAAAACATTTAGGCCCTCTCCTGAGTTGGCTTCAACCTCCTTGATATGGTCCCTGCACCATGGTGGAGAAGAGCTACACTTACAAGTAAATGGATTTAAGAGGGCTATTGTAGGCTGTATGGTAGAATGTCACTGAAGACAATACGAGTTATTATAAAAATCCAATGCTAACATTATTTCTTGTATAGGTGCCAGTATGAATATTTATATATGGCAGTAGTTAATTATGGCCAAGGGAAAGGATGAGTATGTGGATCGCCTCAAAGGCTTATTTCTATACCGTCTGCTACAGACTAATGAGAGGTGATCTTGGACTGGCTTACAAGGCATCCCTGGATCCCACTCTAATGAATATTTTGCACAAATGCAAAAGAAACAGCAGCTGAACTGCTACATCTAAAGACCTAAATTTTGCTCCTGACATAAATAGAACTTTGTGAGAGAGATATGTATCTCAGAGAATTCCTGTTCTCTGGAATAGGCTCCCCATCCATGTGAAACAAAATCCATCCCTAACCCTATTGAACCATAACTTGGGCCATTGGATGGGAAATCAAAAATTCACCCCTGGTCTGGTGCCTATGTTTCGGATGGACAGAGGCACTCAGAAAATTGTAATTAAAAAAAAAAACACTAATAACCACCTGTTTAAATGTGTAAAACATATAAATTGTGGAACTCATTTGGGTTGCATGGCTAGGCATATAAAGGCCTTCGTAGTCGTTAGCCTAGTATATACCTATGAACCTAATAATATCCAGAGTATATGGCCTCAAGTTTGAAGACACTACTTTAGAGTAAGTTATTGGCTTTTGGCTCAAGGTGTTGCGATGTCAAGTGCATTTGTGAGCAAACTTATGTTTGAACATGTTCATTATGAGCAGTCCATTGCTAATGCAGAGGTCCAGTAATTTGTTCCTTCAAGCCATTCCCCTCAGCTGTACCCCTCATTATCCAAGTGAACAGTGAAGTTTCTCAGAAGAACCACAGAAAGAGTAGCTAATAACACTGTTAAGTATCACAGCACATACCTTTCAACTGTCCAGATTTTTGCCTAACATTTTTAGTATGTTCCTCATAACATTTGTGATTTTCTGCAAATCTGCTGAAGACTGGAGTCACTAAATAATGGCATATATTTGAATTTCGTACTTCATATACTTCTGAAAATGCATGCTAACACAAATCCAATTTTTCTAGCCACTTTCTAAGTTTGTAAAAGCAATATTTGAAATCTGTTCCTATTTTTGTCCCTCCACCAATAATTTCAGGCCTTGTCCAGACTACTTGCACTAAGCTGTATGCACAGCCAGTATCCAAGAATGACTGCTGTGAGCAGTTTATAGATGCGTATGCAGAAACAGCTGAGTTTTACCTTCTGCAACTCTTAGCTATAACGAGGTGACAGTTTCTATCTACTGGCACAAACACCAACTGCACAGCTTCCGGCTAGAGATGTTTTTGTGCATGCCCACACCTTCTTGGAGACTTTCCTGATGAGACAGAGCTCTTGTTTTCAGACCCAGCTGTGTGTGGTGAAAAGATATTAACTTTATAGAGCTGACACTTTTCAAGGTGTTGTACACGCTCTGAATCCTTCTCCAGCAGTGAACCATTTGTCACTGATACAGTCTAGTCAGCATATTTATCTTTAACTTGCAGCAGGTAAACCTGTAATCATCTCTCTCTGGCTCGGTTAAAAACTTAAGGTCTCTCCAAATAATTTCAGATAAGGTGTAGTTTCATCACTGTAGCATCTCTACAAGAACACCACCATATATCATTCCAAAAGCCAAATGGATGCCAGTAAAACAAAGAAATTACTATCTGGGTCCTCTCTTTTCAGTGTACTGAAACTTGAAACCTCCCCACTCAGTAGCATGCAGGCTGACCCATTGAATATCATTCAACAACATAAGACTGCATTCCAACAGTGTTTCCTTACTACATACCTCCAAACCAAACTTCACTACGACAAACCCCTTCTTTTCCATCCTAAGTTTTAAACTGTAGGATATACTTCAGCCGCTGTTTCTGAACTCTTGCAAAGCATTCTTGACTGCTTTAAAAAAGTTCACACTATGAATTGCTTATGTTCTCTGCTCAGTGTAGTAATGTAGCAGGTGTCCGAATGACCTGTGCCCTGCATTCCATTAGAGCTGCAACAATTTTTTTTTTCTGGGCTGAGACTGAAATCAGTTAATTTGAATCAGTGCTATACCTGAGTAAACAAGTTTTTTAAGTAGGTCAAATAAGTAAAACCACACTCCTTACAGTTTTTTCCACACTTAGTGTACCTAGTTTGAATGTCAGATTCACCCAATCACCAAGTTCTTGCCTGCAAATAGCAGCCCCATTACTTATTGAAGTGGAAGGTCCTGGAACCCCCTTTTTAGGGCAACGTGCACTGACTGTTTAAGTGAACCATTATGGAAGTCAGATTCTGGGTCACCCTTTGTCTGCCCCTCCTGCTAAATGAATTTGTCACCTTAACAGGAGCACACAACTCCTTATAATGCAGTTCTAAGGGCGACAGGAATGTATTTTAAGACCTAAATGCTCTTTTCAAGAATGTAAATTTGGACCTTGCTCTATGAACCTTAATCTTTTAATGTCATTTGCTGTTGCTGAATGTTGGCCAAGTATTACACTATTTTATCAGTCCATGCTGATTGCCTCTGTGTTTCCTTGATGTTTTACTTTATCGTCTGACCTTGTAACACATCTTGAGTTTTTGTGTTGATTGTGTATTCTGCACCAGAACTGGGTTAAAATGTCCACCATTCACAGATTAAATATAAATAGTAACATTTAAAATGATGAAAATAGTGAAACTTAAAGTGATGAAAAGACTTGTGATTAAACTAGAATTTAGCTTGAAAAAACTCTCCCAAGTTGTATGTGAAGTGACCTACTAATGGCCCACAATTGTAAGTTAACATTGCAAAGTTAGATCTTTTTAATTTTATCAGTAACCATTTTTTTATTACATGTTTCACCAGTGGGCAGATGAGAAGAATATTGGAGCATCTCTTGTGCTTGTTGGCTTGAAACAGGAAAACTCAGTTGGTCTCAGTTCCCAGCTCCTTGGCTATTCACTTCTTGGTAAGCTCTGTATCAAATATTCAGATTCTGTAGAGCATTACAAGTTACATGTTTCTTGCACCTTTTATTCATTTTAGTTTGTAATTTTAAGATAAGACTTAAGGAGCCACACACACTGCCAATTTTAACTTGTACAAGCTGACATTGATACCCTTGTTTAGTTGCTGCATACTTGCTCAACACTTGCTTTCTATACAGTTGTGTTATAAATCCATTATGTAATTCTCAATAATACTGTGAAAACTTTACTAACCTAACGACTGGGACCATGCTTAATGGGTCTGTGGTTGCAGTCCGTTATCTTCCCACTCCAGTGCAGCCTTTTTCTTGGAAGTTTCTGCTGTCAGAATCATGTTTGTCCTACATCAGTGCATGTTGTAATGTATGAACAATACTATACTGTCATTACAGTCACCACAGAGCTTATAAAGAAGGTTATCTTATAGATAATTGCTAGGCTAGTTGCCCTTGTGTGCTATTTTAAGCCAAGCCAGTTTCCTGAAGGTGAGAATCAAACTCTGTACCTTGTGTCTATGAGATGACCATTATGCCAACCACAATCGCCAAATAATCAGCCCTGCCAAGTCTTAAACCCAGGGCCCTGTACACCATAGTCAGAACAATGTACCACAAGCTATCACTGGGACCATACGATGCCTGCTAGGTATGCCTTTGAGCAAACACAGTTTTTGTCACAATTTTTGGACACTTAATGGTGCTCACCTTCCAGATTGAACAGAGCCATACATGGTAAACAAAATGTTAAATTGTATCTACCCATCCAATCATCAGGAGTAGACTAGCCAAAACAGTGCTTTGTTTGACCTGTATTGGTAACTTATTCCATAGGTTAGGAATACATTTAGTTTGGAAGCTATCCCACCAGCAAGTATTGTTCATTTGTTGTCTCTCCTGTGGGTGTTTTCAGACCCACAAGTCTTCCAAAGCTGTAGAGGATCAGCTACAGTTGTTTTTATTCTTATGCAGAGAAAGTAGCCAGTGGTTCAAATCCAAACCAGATGAAATGAGAAGTATCAGCTAGTTAGGAGACCTCATATTAGAAACAGAGTAATAGTATGTAAAGGAGAAAATGTCACTACAAATTCCACATCTTCAGTCTATTGATACAGACTTTGGATGGTCACTGCTTAGTTGCACAGTGGCCGTCATGTTTGTCAGAATTTAGAAGGGGACAGTAGAACAAGTTTTGCATGTGGCTGGTGACGAGGTATGCAAACATATACAATATATTAAAAGTTTTGAGGTTTATGTAGTAGTATGAGAAAAGTTAGCAAGGTACTTTCGTCACAACAAACATACATTGTTAAATGTTTTAGTGTTTAAAAAGGCCAGACAAGAACCTAATGAAATAATAACATACCACCAAAGCCTGGAGTCTTCGCAAGAAGCTATAGTCTGGAGCATAGCTGGCATTTCTTTTTGTATTTTTACACCAACTTCTACAGTGTAGCTGGTAGCAGATGTAACCTCATTCAACCTGAAAATGTCAGTTAAAGTATTTAACTAATAACCCATGGTAAGTATGTTTTTATTTTAGCACGTCTTATTGCACTAAATAGCTTATTTTTAAAATGTGGACATGGCTTATGCTTAGCTACAATTTGTGAGTGTAATTTTACAGTAAGTAGTTTGTTAGTTCATGGTCTGTACGAGTTGGACTGATCATCCATCACTGCATCGCATCCTACAAATGTTACTCCTCGATCCCAGTTTGTTCCTGTTGGTCAGGGTCAGCGGCACCAGGCTTGTTGTTGAGTTAGAACAGGTCAGGGGACTGCCATTGTTAAGCACAAAAGTTACTAATTGGACTTGTCGACCAAGGCCTACCCCATTAAGTGTTCTTGCTTCCTATTGTAGGTCAATGTCTATACTTAGGCAGACCCCAAAGGTAGTGATGCCTACTCAAGCCTTTTTTCAGAGCAGCAGCCTCCAATAGGGTTACCAAGAATAGCACACTCAAATCACCTGTAGCCCACCTGCAGCAGCAGCAGATAGGTGAACAGAAAGAGCCTCAACCTGGCTATTTTTCTTTGCTCCAACTGCTGCAGGTGTAAATCTGCAGAAGAGCAAATATTGAACATCTCTCTTCTCCTTTAAACTTCTTTTTTGCAAGGGGGGGCAACAAGCCCCCCATACCCCTTGAACTTACATGCAGTAACTCTGAGATAGCCATACCTTGGAGATAACGGAATATTTTGTCCATGTAGTCTCAGCATTATGGGACTCAGTCATGCAGGACCCAGTATTTCAAGCAGGTGTCCAGGAAAACACTTCAGAGCAAAACCAAAATGACTGATAACATATTTAAAAAGGACACTTTCCATCTAAATTATTAACTGTGTGATTAAAGAGTCAAAATCAGATGACAAAAAAAAAAGCACTCTGAATCAAGTATTCATATATACCGTATATGCTAATACAAATAACAGTAAATCAGAAATAAAACTGTCAGATAAAAAACATACTGATAGTCAAATGTCAATCAACATAGTAAATGAAGCAGTCTGTAAATGATTAAACTGCCCTCACCCCCCCCAAAAAAAAAAATATATATATATTTCTGCTTTATGTTTTCTTTAGTCTGCCTTCTTTTTATCCATCCTAGTGTTTCTTGATGTTTTGAATGTTGAGACTAAAAATGTGATCCACTGTTATTGCATATTTACTTCATGATGGTTACAGCTTTGCATGGCTACTTCATGATTTTGGGTAAGTGATCTTGTATTCAGACTTGAAGTTTTCTTTCATTTATTATATTTAGCAGCAACAGCAGCAATGAAACAAAATTCAAAGCTCAAAGAGGCTGTGATTTTGAAATCGCTATGCAAATTCACTTTTAGATACAGGTATGCACAATTGCTGAGGTAAGTTTTCAGTAATTCGTTTCAGACCAGTTTGATAAGGAGTGATCAAATTGTTTCAAAAAAATTTTTTTTTTGCTCTTGTATGTTGACTATCTTACTCCCTTGGTGTCCTGCTGTTCCATTCCTTTTCTCTAAACCATTGCTGCTCTCCCAGTGCCACTTTTAAGCAAAGCTAAGTTAAAAAAAAAAAAAAAAAAAAAAAAACATTCCAGGGTAACAAACACATCAGTATCAAAACAGGATCAAATTAAGATGGCTCTTTTCAATACCAGGACAGTTCACTGCCTGATCTTGAGGCACTCCTGCATTTGGAAGGAATTTGTATATGTATACTCATGGAAACTGGGTTTAAAATGCCCAGAAAGCACTCACTCTCCATATCTGGGTTTAGCAGCTACTATGCCTTCAGACTCTGTGGCAGCTACGGTGGTGTGTTTGTATTTGTCAGAGGTCATATCACCTCTAAACAGATTTCCATAGACCCGCAAGTGGGACTTATCGAATTCCAAATCACACTAAACAAAATCAGCTGTCAGTTTATCACTTGTTCCAGGACACCTTCAGTGACCCCAGAAGTTCATGTCAGGTTCTTAAACTTCATGGATGATCTCCCCATTGATAAGAATGCCATTATTTTGGGAGACATTAACTACCCATCAGTTGATTGGAGTGCCTATACAGCCAATGTAGGATATGCACAAAAAGGTTTGGATCTAGTAAGTGAATAACTGAATGGACCAGCTTGTTACTAGCCCAACTAGAGGACAAAATTTCTTGATGTGCTACTTGGAAATGTGCATCACCATGCACAAGTCTGCTAGTAATTCCCTTGCTAATAAAGTCAGACCATAAGCTAGTAAACTTTTCCACTCACCCTACCTAAAACTTCCTGAAACCAGCATATCAGAATTCAAAGACTTAAGTGCACAAATCTCCTCAAATTATACAATGTCTCAAAATTTACTTATAACAAAATCATCCCAGACATTGCCTCAGCAGATAAATTTGCAAAGGTGATTTATAACCACATAAATGTATAGACTTGGCATTCTCATCTATATCCAAATACAATGGGAAATTAAAAAGCAAACTCTCCTGGTGGTCCAATGTCATAAAATCTACAGTAAAAGGGGAAAAAAAACGCAGAGTATACAGTAGCTCTAAGACCCCCATGTCAAGGAAAATATTAGATTTACTAAGACAGCTCAAGAACTCGACTGTCATCTGAAGCCAAGGGCAATTACAAATCCTTGCTTAGTTTATGATAGAAAACTAAGGAACAAAACTCGGCAATGTACAGAACTCATACTAAATAGCAAAATCTACTCAAACCCTGCAGACATTGCTAGTATAATAAAAGCAAATAAATTTAGTGCAAATTTCACTTGTGGGATGACTATCTAGAGTCTTGTAATTCCCATATTTCCCATCACTGGAGAACATGCACTGAAACTGCTATCTAAGACTCAGAACATTTCCTCAATGGGACCAGGTAACATACCAGGTTGTTTGTTAAATATTACTTAGTATGCTCTAATGGAACCTCTCCATAAGTTACTTAACTTGAGTCTAGCTATGGGCTCAGTCCTGGATGTATGGCATACAGTACTGGTGATGTCATTCCATAAAGGTGGCTCTACAGTATAGCTTTGGCCAAGGCTTTTGACACCAAACCCCATGCTAGCAAAATAGGTCACTGTATGGTAAGATGGATAGTTGATTGGCTAAAAAAAAGAACCTATGTAGGGTATGAGGCAGGAACAGTGTCAGAGAACATGAAGGTGATCAGCGTGTGTCCTAAAGGACTTAGTGCCTGGACCCCTTTTGTTTGGCATTTACTTCTTTGACCTACGAACTAAAAACCAAGACCTATGGCTAACCAAGTTTGTGGATGACCGCAAACTGGGAGTCAGTGTCAAATCTCTCTCTGATACAGAAGCCCTCCAGCAGGAACTTATACTTATTAATGGCCATTGTATTAAAAATGGGCTTATATTAAATGCTAATTGCAGTATAGTCACATTTGGCAGACAAGCCATCCAACCAGTATATAGTTCAGAGAACACCCCACTTCAGAAATGAAAGTAGTTGGGTAAATAATTCCTTCTGCTTTGATCACCTTGTAGCAGTGGTTGTCGGAGAATCCTCCTACTTGGTGCAGCTAGTCACCAAGGTAATATCATCCATTTGCTTGTGAATACACTGAGTACTGAGAAGTTCCTTGGTTTAGTTTAACCAAGAAGCTAAAGCACGTTGCTACTTTAGCTTCTCAGTTCTGTGTGTTTTAACACATTTCAGCTTCTCTACTAAAAGAAAAAGAAAAAAGGTTTTCTCTAAAGCTAAGTCAAATGTGCATTAGCCCCAATGTCAATAGTAGCAATGGGTTGGTTTTCACAGAAAAAGTTTCTTTTACAATGTCTACTGGTGTGTCTCTTCTGAAAAAATCATAATTGTGGTCACTCTTGAGCTAACAGTGTATTCAGTTTGTGATGATGTGCTGTCATGAGAATTCTTTCTAATGACATTTGAAAGGAGAGCATCCTTCATCTGCAGAATGAATTCTTCCTTAACCACTAGCTAGTGTGGCTTTTGGTGTCGGAAATCATAAAAATTTTCAGTTAGTGATGTAACTGTTTTAAGATTGACTTTTAAATACTTTATTGTGGTGGTGCTGCGGTAGCGCTGTCACCTCACAGTTAGACGTTGCCCGTTCAATTCTCAGAGCGTCTTCTGTGTAATGACATGTGTGAATGGGCGTTCCTTCGTTGAAGGTTGTGCGTTAGGCCCGGCAAGCTAGTACGTAATAACTCTACTGCCAATCATTAGCGGACCAGAGTTCCACTGTGGCGACCCCTAACCGGGAAAAGCCGAAAGACACAAACAAACATATGGCTGTACACAAGTAATCATGAATCAAGCTAAACTCCCTGAATATTTGAAGGTGAAGTTGTTTTCAGCGGCTTCACCTAAGGATGCTGTAATGGGTAAGTTGTTTGAAAATTTTTATGAGCCTGGCATTGCTTCCAAACAATATTATATGCTTTTTCTTTGAATTCTTAAATTGATTATTCATGCATACAGAGAAAAGATGACTTTCAGCAGTTGCTGTGTAATGGTACTCATGGTGTCTGAAGATATAAATGTTCAATGTGATTTGCATTAAGAATACGGTGCATGCAGAGTAGAAGCTTAATAAAGTGATGAGAAAGAGTTAAATGAAAGATGAGCTCTGGCTGAATTTATAGTCGTGTCTAGAGCAGAAGCTTCAGTAAAAATGGGATGATAATTGGGTCATATAAAATAATGCATGATGACTATTAGAATCACTCATAAGCAGTTAGAAAAGAAAAGAAAGAAAATACATAAAACAATAATGGGAGGATATTTGTATGGCCCCAAGTATACAGCAAAGTCTAGCAGGTTTAGGAGTTTTGCATGGAATTGTTTGCATATGTAGTTTTATACCCAAAATAGACTTCAGATAATTTTTCCACAGGTAGATAGCAGTTGCTGCAGGAATGATGAGCAAATGGGAACTTTTTTTTTTTTTTTTTGTGAATGCAGTGAGCTGATCGATTTTAGGAATTCCCTTCAGGGTACTTTGTCAGAAATGTTTAAGGAGCAAATTATTCTAAGTAAGGAAGTTATTCTTTTGAGCTGAGATGTTGAAGAGAATTGCCCAGACACAGTAAGGCACTACTAAGTTTAATGCTGTTGGCAGCCAAAAAAGCAATTACTAGGAAAATGGAAATCAAAACAAAATCAACTGCAACAGAACTGCTCAATCTTGTAAAGGAGATACAAGAATTGGAGATGGGATATTCAGAAAAGGGAGGGAGTAAATTACATAGAAATAAATAGAATCAGTGGGAACAATGCATGTAGAATAATGTTCAGGACGAGTGATATTTCAGGGAAGGCAGGACTTGAGAAGTGTTAGTAATGTTAAATTGAAAAATTGTTAAAACAAAAATCATATTTGTATAATGTATATAAAGGAAAACAGTTAAAAGCCGCTGTGGTGCAGCGGTAGTGTTGTTGCCTCACAGCAAGAGGTTCTCCTGTTCGATTCTCGGCTGGAGTGCCTTCTGTGTGGCGTCTGCATGTCCTCCCCGCGGTCGAGTAGCGTTAAAAAGACATGCGTCGAATGGGTGTGCCTTCATTGAAGGTTGGGCGTCGGGCTGGCAACTTGGCACCATAAAAAAATCTACTGCTAATTATTAGCGGACCAGAGTTCCTCTGTGGTGACCCCTAACCAGGAAAAGCCTAAAGAAGAACAACATATAAAGGAAAACGATTGTAATGTTAATAAAGATGTTAGAAAAACAAAACAGAAACAAATAGGATGCAGGAGAGTGATGGAACCATGGCTACAATCAAGACAACTCATCTGTATTTAGCAAGTGGGGAGTTGGAGGGTCCAGGTGTGTGTGTGTGTGTGTGTGTTAGGGGTGAAAATGATTGGTATTTGTCATCTGATCCATTCTGGGAGGTAGGATGTGGGTTTCTGCCTGCACTTAGAGCATTCCTTGGAAACCCGTCAATGATGCTACAGTTGCAAAATAGGCTGATTGTGTCTAGTAAGTGCTCCCTTTCACTTGGTATTAGGAAAGCCTCCTGCAGCTATCATGGGTGACACTCCGGGCATCCTTATCTCCTCTCTGTCCCTCTTCAAGCTGCTTACACTCCGATTTTCCTAGTGTTTGGAGTACCGGCCTGAAGGGGCATGTCAGACAGGTGTTTGGGAGAAGTAGGAGCAGCAGAGTGAAGAGGAGCTCCAATACACAAATCATGGAGACATTAGGGAAAAGGAACTGTACTCTGGTCAAGCAAGCTAGGTAAATTGATGTTAACTGTATGTATGTATCTAGCTTGTATGCTGTGAATTTTTTCAGTGTTTCAAGCAGTAATTGTGTCTTTTGCAAAAGTCTGTGCCATGAAGACTTGTTCCATGGCACTGATCCTCCCTCTACAGTATCACCACAGTTTGCAGCAGTTACTTTACACTTTAATTTGTGACTTTACTGTCTTGTTGCTGAGTATAGCCATAGGTGGACCTCTTAACCCATTACTCCATTACCGTCACCCTTCATCATTATTCACGACAGTGGTCTTCACCCTTTAATGGTCACAGCTGTCTCCCCCTGCTCTCAGCAGGCACAGACTGACCTGTTCTGTAGCACTGCCCCTTGTCCTTAATGTTTCCATCCTGATCTGCGTTACCCCACCTGTAATGTTCCCTGTGCCATTTTACTTCTTTTTGTAAAATTTGTCACTGGAGCTGCTTTTGTTTTATATGTAAAGGGCGTGCCATTGGTCTATGTTCCTGCTGTACGATGATTCATACAGTGCCCACACAGTATGCACTATTAGTTGAGCATCATTCCCATACTAAAAGCATGAAATAGATATTTCACCCCTTTTTTGGTCAAATATAAAAAGAACAATTCATTTTCTTCATTCACTTTCTGTTATCCACTTTATCTTGTTGTGGGCTGTAGGAAAGCCAGAGCCTATTCTGGTAAGTAGTGGGCATAAGTCATTAAAGGCAGTCCTGAAAGGAATGACGGTCTGTCACCAAGACACATACACACACACAGATATGGACACTCATATGTACATCATTTTGCAGGCAGTTTGGCAGATTGCCAGAGCACCCTGTTAACTTGTTTTTGATATATGGGCAGAACCTGAAGTGCCTGATAAAACCTATGTGGACATATGGAAAACATGCAGGATGGATGCTTACAGAAAAACACCCAGGCTGTGAATGAAACTTAGAAACAAGCACTGGGAGGTAACAAGAGTAACTGCTGCACCAATGTGCCACCATAAAATAGAACAAGCCTCTCCCAGTAACTGATGTACCATTGATGACCACACACTGTGAGCTCTGTTTGAATGACTTGGTTTCCTTTTTTTTTTTTTTTTTTTTAACCAATTTTCAGCATTACAAAGAGAGCATTGCATGCATGGTGGGTTTTTTTCTGCAGTGAATGCTGTGTTTTATATGTTTGTAAGTAAACATTTTCATCTTACTGTTAGGGTTCTCCCACAAATCTGATACTTAAAAATGAAAGTATTTCAAACTTATTTAAACATGGCTATCCATACATTAAACTACTCTGCTCCCTAGTTAAAATTAAAGGGAGTTGTAAGTCTGCTTTTACAAATAATGAGTTGCAGAGCTTAACAAAGACCATGGATAACTGTTTACAGATAGTAGAGCAACTGAGGTCAACATGAGTCATATAACCATTTCTGATAAAGTCCCAATAAGAAATGTCATGCCTAGGGTTGTTGTCTGTAATCCAGTTCAGGAGAAAACTACTAATAGTAAAGCTTACCCTTTCCTTTCAGGTCTTTTTAATTATGTTCTCTAACCCTATTTTATTGTCATCATGTGCATCACAATCCCAAAATATATGTTCCCATATTCCCTTTTAATGTTAACACATCTCCAAGAAATTCTCTAAGTATTTGGAAACATTTTTTCATGCTTAGTTGGTGTATAGAAATATCTATGCAAGCACGTCCAGGCAAATATGCTAAACTTTATTGACTTTTGTGGCATATTTTGGAGCTAAACATCTCTGCCCATGTTCGTGCGGGTTAATCCCCAATCTTTTCTCAGTTTTGTAGTACATTTATCTTTCACCTCTGTCATGGGTGAATACGTCTATAGGCTTAATTTTATTGAGAATTATTGCATCAGTACAACAAATGGGCTTCTACTTACTAATATCATTTATTTATTATAACTGATTTTTTTGTAACACTTGATAGTCCCCTTTTCAGTGTATATATTGTGCCATTAACATTATCTGATATACTTTCCATTGTGTACGTAATATTATCCAGCCTTGTTCTTACCTTTTGAAAATCATTAGCCATTCAACTATATTTTCTGTTTCTTGACTCGCTAGTTGATCATTTTGAATCGTTAGTTGGTCATTTGAACTAGATTTCCAATGGTCGGTCATTTCTTAGATTTTTGGTATTTGGTGGGATTTAATGAGATATTTGTAGTGCAATGATATCCCTCAGTGAATCTTTCCCCAAAATTGCCCACAGCAGATCAATTCTCCTAAAACCTTTTCTTACCTCACATTTCCCTTTTAGTGGCTTCGCTTGTCTGTAAATACAGTAGTTGGATTGAATTAGACAAAATCAAAAGTCAGCTGTTTTAAAGCCTTACTAGCTCATCTGTTACAGAAAGTGTTAAGAACATTAGAAATAGGGAGGTAGAAAATCAGGTCTTCATTCTTGTAAGCATAAGAAACCTAAAAATGAGGTTGAAGTGAGTTCAGTTAGCATGGAAAGAATTAACAAGAAGATTTTTTTTAAATCTAAAAAAATGCAGGACTGTAAAAACAAGTAAAATAACCAAAGTACAAGAGATTCTCTTTTTTCTGGTTCCATTCATGAAGCATTCAAGTAAACTTCATAGCGGCAGTATGTCTAGAAATAATCCCAATGATCTGTGTTTAAAACTACTCTTTGACTACATTGATTTTTTGCATTTTCTAAAGGCTCTTAAGTTTAAAACTGCTATTTGGCTGCATTAAATTTATAGGTGTTTTTTTAACAACCACGTGCACAACCCTTATGCTTTTAAATGTGATGCCTTTTTAGCTGCCTGTCCCTACTGTAAATTAGAGTTTGCAGGCCCCTTCCACCACTGTTTCTGTAGGACATTCCCCATTCAGGAATCATAGAAAAACTCACTAAGCTAGGCATCAACCCCTATATCACTAGGTGGGTTGAAAACTGGCTCACAGATAGAACCCACAGTGTGAAAGTAGCTGACTCCAAATCAGACTGCCGACCAGTCACAAGTGGAGTCCCATGGGGTTCGGTCCTGGGTCCTCTCCTGTTTGGCATCTACTTCTCTGAAGTCCAGGCCAACACGAAGGACTCTGGCTAACAAAATTCACAGACGATTGTAAGTTGGGAGCTATTATTAACTCCCCAAGTGAAGTTGATATCCTACAGAAAGACCTTAGTGAGACCAATGACTGGTGTCAGAACCATGGCCTTAAGCTCAATACCGAAAAATGTCATCCCCTTTGGGAAAAAATTCCAATGAATTACCACATCGATGGTAGTCCACTGAACACAGAAGGCGTTATAAGAAATCTGAGAACACAGGTTGACAACAACCTCTCTTTTCACCACCACATTGTCACTGTGGTCAGAAAGTACTTCTATGCAGCACATCTCATTACTAAGGGTTTTGCATCCAGGAAGAAAGAGGTCATTGTCTCCCTCTACTCTTCCCTCATTAAGCCAATCATTGAGTACAATGCCCCATTTGGCATGTACCTCACTAGACACCTGCAACAACTGGAGAAGCCGCAAAAGTACCTCACAAAGCGGATCCTAGGCCTTAAACACTTGTCCTATATGGACAGACTCAAAAAAACTCCCAACTGCTCTCTGTCTCATGTCGCCTACTTAGAGGCGATCTCTGCTCGACTTACAAAGCCATGTCTGACCCAGCTCTGTTAGAAATGCTGCATCTAAAGAAATCCCAGTCCCTCTACACTACATGCTTCAGAGACCTCAACCTCATTACTACAATCAACAGAACATGCTGGAGGGACAGGTTCATAACCCAGAGACTGCCTATGCTATAGAATACACTTCCCATACATGTCAAGCTGAGTACCTCACTGGCCCTCTTCAAGAGAAATGTTGATGAGTGGATGGGAAATAGAAAATTCACTCCAGTGGTTCTACTCGACAAAGGCACTGGGAACTTAGGTCAGGTGGCATGATGCCTGGGTGATGCTATGGGCTAGGCTTGTAAAGGCTCCAGGGCCATTAGCCTAGTACACACCTATGAACTCATAGCTCAAACTGATGAGGCATTCCCATTAGACTCTTTAGCCTCTGTTTCATATAATCCCATTTTAAAAAATGCACAACTGCAATATTCAGAGTGTTAATCTGAATTGTGAATTTTTTTTTCTGCATGTTCCTTGTTTTAACTAAAAGAAAACTGTTTGCATTTTTTATCTTGGTCTAGCACCTTATTATTGTAGTATCCCTCACAATAGTGAGATAATTGTGAATTGCTGTGGTATCTGAACCTCATTTTATAACATTTATACTGCATTTTTTTCTGTTTGCATTTTACTTAGTCTGGGAACCTTTGTCTTGCAGTGTCACTCTCAGTAGAGAGATAATTGTGAATTGCTGCAGGATCTGAACCTTATAAATACACTTGTACTGCATTTTTACTGTTTACTGATTGGATTCCTCTCTAACACATCTCCCATAACTTTTTCTGAGCTGTACAGCAGTGGTTTACAGTACCCTGTATAGTAGCAGGCACCTACAGTTGTAATGGACCAGATAAAACTTCCTTTACTTTTTTTCAAGTATGTAGCTAGGTGTAGAGCCGCTAGTTTGCCCTCTGAGAAAGATGACCCCAAGAGTGCTGATGTGAAGTTGTTCTATCTTGCCTTCATTCTTACTCATGGGTTCGGAGCCAATCCTCTGCTCCGACTGTGCCAGATGCAAAAGCTCATGGTCTTCAACCAGCTCATGGCCTACTCCCTATCCCGTGATGCACTGGTGCTTCCCTCAGATCTTGTTTGTTGCCAAATAAGGTAATAATCCAATTTCCAAAATAACTACAGCCTAGCATATACTAGATAATGATTAAATACAGACATGACCTGCCTTCAATTCTCGGTCCTCAAGAAGCCTGGATGGGGGTTGGAGTGTGTTCTGAAATTGGGAAACAAAAACATGTCATCCCTTGCATTGACAGAGGCACTCTGTGATCCATTCTTGGTAATTTTGGAAGAGGTATAATTTCAGATGCCCTTGAAAGATAGGAATCCCAAGCATTTCTTAATGCAGAGTCAAGATATGAAATGGTTATGAATACTTAACCTATGCAGTCTAGACCTTCACAATTGCAAGTATAGACATTGGCTGAGAGACCTGTAACAGACTTCTGGTGCTTCATGAAGGACACTTCAGCTGTAAACTCCACATTTATTACCTTGCTTACTTGTTTACTTAACATTTGTTGCCCAAGAATGTCCAGGTGAACAGAGTCCTGAGCGGATAGTGTGTTGACAGTTCCTGATTTCTCTTCCATGTAGCTTTTAAATCTGGACAGTTAACAACATACAACTGTGATAATGGTTAAATACATTAAGCACAGCAGCACCACATTACAGACCTGGCTGAGGATATGCACAATAAAATGACAGTTATGACACAGATTAATCATGTTCATCCTTTGTATGAGCCGCTAGCTCTACATTCGATCTGCTCGAGCTGGTGGCAACTCATGTGGACATAAAAGATCCCACAGCACCTATCAAAAAGAATAGGGGAAGTTTTGTGATGTTCTGGCCAAATTCCCTTAGTAGTATAGACATCCACATTGAGTCTTCCCTGAAAAGAGGCCACTAGCTTAATTGGAATAACCTACTCAACAAAGGATAAGTAAGTAAATAAGCTAGGACAGTAAGGTACCAGTAGACCAGTGAAGTAAGCCAAGACTAATATTATGCAGTTTATGTAAGCAGATACATTGTTACAACTTCAGTGAGAAATGTAAGCATTGCATAATGAAGCAGTACCACAATTCCAACATACACAGTGAAAAATGAGTTTTCAGTATACTTTTGAAAGCACATTTTGTAGAAAAATGTCTTAAGCTTTCCTGGAAACCAATTCCTCATTTTGTTAACATGCAGAAAAGCTGACCTCTCTAAAATGACATTTTAGATTTGGGACTAGTTATAAGGTCATCAAGAGAAGACCCGAGCTTATGTTATGGAGTGTAGTAACTGAGAGCACATACCAGTGAATGGACGTTTAGGGGACAGGCACTAATCTGTGCAGATGTTAGCAGGATAAAGGAGAGTTAATCTTCATAATGCCACCTATTTTAGATTTCAACATAAGGGACCATGTTGAGTTCAGCAGTGGTAAACCGCTGTTAATCTCAAAATTCTGTTGCATTGCTTTTCTACTTCATTGTGAACTGGAGACTGCAGGTTAGTGAGGACATGGGCAGAGTGTAGAACAGAGGGAATTAAGTATGTAGGGGCAACAGTTCAACTTGCATAATTTCTGATTGATTTTGGCTTCTGTAGGCTAATTATGTTTAGAAAACTGGAATTAGGTTGTCTAGGATTAGCCCTAGTTGTGTAGTAGATATGGCTTTGCCAACTACACTGTTGCTTAGGAGGGTTTAGCCATAGAGTATTATTGTTGGAAACATTAGAATTAGTATTGTCAGCTCATGTACAGGATGGTACATCCTTTATTTCCCATAGTCCACATCAGCACAAGTATTTCAGTGAAAGTGCCTCCGTGGATAGTATTGTCGCCTTGCAGCAAGAGGTTCCCTGGAAAGATTCTCAGCTGGGTACCTTCTGTGAGGAGTGTGCATGTCCTCCCTGTGTTCGTGTGGGTTCCTCCCACTTTCCAAAGTCATGCAGTAGGTGAATTGGGTAGTCTAAATTAGATGTAGGTGTGTGTGTGTGTGTGTGTGTGTGTGTGTGTGTGTGTGTGTGTGTGTGTAACAACTACCCACTGGTGTAAACCTTGGCTGTAGATGATTGTCACTGTTGAAGTGACACCCTCATCCCATGTGCAAAAATAGGAAACAGGGTTTATGGATGATGGTGCCTCACAGCACCAACTTCAGTCTTTTCTATTTTATTTACTCTACACCAGATTATTCTTCTGCTTAAAAAAGGATGTTCTTCATCTCATTTTGCTGCAGTCATAACTTATGGGTAGTCCGCTGTCCTCGGTCGGCCCGAATACCAAAGTATTACGCTGACGTCGGTCATGGGCGCTCAGATCTGACGTCAGAGCGTCAAGGTATTAAAGCGCATGACCAACGTCATTTCCTCAGTCTTTTTTGCCGCATGGTCCGAAGCAGAAGCAGCGTTTGCAAGTGCCGTTCGGCGTTCTGAAATTTTCGTATTCTGAGTTTCAGACCGAAATCAAGTTGGGCTAAGTACCCCGTTGGGGAATATTTTTGTTTTTTCTTGCCTCAGTTACTTCCGGATGTCAGAAAAAGTGAATAATTGTATTTCTTGTGGGAAACAGATACCGCATAGGGATTACCACTCTCTTTGTATTCCCTGTTTGGGACCGGAGCACGACGTAGTAGGGTGTCGCTTTTGTGCTAGGTTTAATAAGCGCACTATTAAACGTAGGCTAGATTGTGCTAGGCTTGTCTTGAGCGTGTAATTACAATATGCCGTCGGATCCTCCGACGCCCGCTACCGCGAAGAAGCGCAAAGATAAATCTTTAAAGTCCAAACAGGATGACTTGTCCGTTCCGGACGCCAGTTCTTTAGACACTACGGTGGATTTGGTTGATCCGGCCGAAGTTTCAACTGAGTCTCAGGGGGAGACGTTGGATGTTCTTCGTCTTCCATTGCTGCAGTCCTGACTATTGGGTATAGTCCGCGTCCCGTCGGCCCGAATACCAGAGTATAAGGCTGACGTCGGTCAGGGCGCATTAGACTGACGTCAGTACGTCAGGGTACTAATGCGCATGACCGACGTCATATCCTCAGTCTTTTTTGCCGCATGGTCCGATGCAGAAGCAGTTTTGCGAGTGCAGGTTGGCGTACTGAAATATTTCAAACCGGAGTTTCAGACCGAAACAGAGTTGGCTAAGTACCCGTTGGGGAACATTTTAGTTTTTCTTGCCTCAGTATTTTACCGGATGTCAGAAAAAGTGAATAACTGTATTTCTTGTGGGAAACAGATACCTCATAGGGACTATCATACCTTGTGTATACCTTGTTTAGGGCCTGAGCACGGCGTTGTTGGTTGCCGCTCTTGTGCTAGGTTTAACAAACGCACTATTAAGAGGAGGTTAGACTGTGCCAGGTTAGTGTTTGGGAAGCGTTGCAATTATAAAATGCCGCCGGATGCTCCGGCCCGCTTCCTCAAGAAGCGCAAGGATAAAACAGTGAAGCCTAGGGTTGAGGAACCGCAGTCCCGGACGCCGGTTCTTTAGAAGGCTCAGTGGAGCCGGAGGTTTTGCCAGGAGTTTCCATGGAGTCCCAGGCAGAAACTATACTCTTGCAGGATGTGCCTTCTCAGGAGGTAGGCCAGGCTGAGGGGGCTTCTCAGGTGACTGTTCTTCCCTCTCTTCCCAAGGTAGTTAGGGCCTCTCCTTCTGTTGCCAAAACTTCTTTGAGAGGTAGGCCTACTTCAGCTTCAGTGGGGGCTTCTCCTAGCATTTCAGGTTCTGTACCTAAGAAACATATGCTTAAAATGGCAGAAGATTTGATTACTATGATTAGGGGTTCTATGCCCCCGCCTGATAAGAGGCCTAGGGTGGAACAGGAGTTTGATAGTTTTGAACAGTGTTCAGAGGCTTCAGAATCTTCTGTGGAAGATTTGCAGGAGTATCCTACCTATTCTGATTCTGATGTGGATGATTCCACTCCTACAGCGTCTCCACCTGAGGATTTCTCATTTTCAGAGACTTTGCATTCCATGCGGGAGCACTTTAAATGGGAAGGCCAGGATTACTCTGACTCCAGGAAAAGGCTTAGGGAGTTCTTGTTTTTACCCCAGCATAGGCCTTTGGCTATTCCTCCTGTGTTGAATGTGGTGGAGGATGTTTTTGCAGAGGCTTCCCTGAACCCTGACTCTTTGCCTCCTGCTCCTGTTAAGCCTGATAGGTATTATAGGGTGCCCGAAGCTCATAAATATTTGTTTAAGAGTCCTAGGGCGGACCCAGAAACTATTTCTCAAGGGCCTAAGGGTGTAAAGGCTTCTGTGGTGAGGAATCCTGTCCCCACTGATAAAGAGGCAAGGGCTTTGGATAGGTGGGGAAAGAAAGTGTATACTTCTTCCACTCTAGCCATGAGAGCTTTGAATTGTCAGTTTCACATGCTAAAATATCAGAATTATCTCCTTTCACAATTGAAATCTAAGGTGGATGCTTTGGCGGAAGGTATTGAGTGTAAAGAGTTGCTGGATTTGGTTCATGTGTCTGAACAAGTGGGTAAGCATTCCTTGCAATGTGGTTTTGATGCTGTACAGGCCTCCTCGAGGGTGGCTGCTACCAGTTCTGTTCTTCGCAGGCATGCCTGGTTGAAGGATCAGAATTTAGCTGAGCATGTTAAGACAAGGATTTTGGATGCTCCTTTACAGTCTGATGTGTTGTTTGGTTCGCCTGTGGAAGCTGTTTTAAAGAAAATGGAGGACAAAGCTAAGTCTATGCAAACTGTTAAAGATTTTTGCAGGTGCAGCCACCGGAAGTTTAGTAGAAATTGGCCTGCTAAGGGGTGGACATATCCTGCTTATGATTCTCAGTCTAGGGGTAGGTCTAGACGTGGTAGGGGCAGGGCTCAAGGTTCTTTTAGGCCTAGAACAGTGAGTTCACCTGCTCAGACTTCTGGTGAGGGCAGGGGTCAGTCCTTTCGTAAACAGACCCAATGACCTGTTTTTTCAGCTGCCAGCAGATTCACGTCTGGCAGCTCCTTTGGGAGGAAGACTGTCTCTTTTCAAAGAAAATTGGGATTTAATTACTCAAGACAAGTGGGTGTTGGATATCATTCACCACGGTTACAGATTTTATTTCCATACAATGCCCCCTTTCAAAGGCATGCCAGACGTTCCTCCTCTACAAAGAAAAGAGGCTCACAAGCAAGTTTTACAGTTACTTCACATAGGGGCCATTCAGCCAGTCCCTGTGTCAGAGAGGGGCCTAGGATTTTATTCTCGCCTGTTCCTTGTACCAAAGAAGGGGAACACGTGGAGACCAATTTTGGATTTATCTCTCCTCAACACGTTTTTGGACATTCCCAAGTTCAAGATGTTGACGTTACAACAGCTTTTACCTCTGCTGGGCAAAGATCACTGGATGGTAACTTTAGATCTCAAGGAAGCTTACCTTCATGTGCCTATAAGGCTAAGTTGCAGAAAGTATCTGCGGTTTCGAGCTGGAAATTCTCATTATCAGTTCTCTGCATTGCCCTTTGGCTTATCTACTGCGCCCAGAGTATTCACAAAGGTTCTGGCTCCAGTGATAGCTTACTTCAGGCTTCAAGGAATTCAAATCTATCCTTACTTGGACGACTGCCTGATTCTGGCTCAAGAAAAGGAAGACCTTCTACAGCATCTGGAATATGTTATAGCAGTGCTAAGATGCCTAGGGTATTCTGTGAACGAAATAAAGTCCAGTCTAGTACCCTCTCAAGACATGTGCTTTCTGGGCGTGAGACTGAATACAGCAGCCCAGATGGCCTTTTAACCCCGGACAAACAAAAGAGTCTGTCACTTTACTTCCATCAACTATCTCATCAGTCCGTGCTGACTGCAAGGACAGTCCTTCAAGCATTAGGGTTCATGGCATCTTGTATTCTGGTGCTTCCCAATGCCAAACTGCATATGAGGAAGCTACAATGGTATCTCAAAAATGTATGGACACAGCACTGCCAGGATTTGGACACTGTCATTCAAATAATACCTTGCCTTCAAAAAGAATTCTTGTGGTGGGCTCAGGAATGTCACCTAAACAAGGGACTCTCTGTGACCCGGCCAGAGGCAAGTCAGATTTTAACGACAGATGCCTCGGACATTGCTTGGGATGCTCATCTAAATGGAAAGTGGATACAAGACAAGTGGCCTGCCAGACTACAGCATCTACATATCAACATGAAGGAGATGTTAGCAGTCCAGTTTGCGTTAATGGCTTTCAAGGAGTTACTTCTTCCAGGGCAGGTGTTGATTCTAACAGACAACACAACTGTCATGTGGTACATCAACAAGCAAGGGGGAACACATTCTTATCCTCTATGCAGGCAAGCAATGATTTTATGGGAGACTGCTAAGCTTGCAACTAACTCTTCAGGCAAGGTTTCTGCCAGGAGCACAGAACTCCTTAGCAGATGTGTTAAGCAGACAAATCATGGATCCCCACGAGTGGAAACTGGATCTTCATGTATTTCAGAAACTGACAGTGTCATGGGGAACTCCAGACATAGATCTGTTCGCTTCTCCACTAAACCACCAGCTGCCAAAGTATTGCACAAAGGGGTTTCATCACACAGCTTGGAAAGTGGATGCTCTGTCTTTCAGTTGGAAAAACCTTCATGTGTATGCCTTTCCACCTCTACCTCTTCTTCCAAAGGTACTTTTAAAGGTCAGACAAGACAGGCCAAGGATGATTTTGATAGCTCCAGATTGGCCTCGGCAACACTGGTACCCACTACTACGGAGTCTGGTAAAGAAGCCTCCATGGCCTTTACCTCTGATTCCTCATCTCTTATCTCAGAAGGACGGTCATCTGCTCAATGTCAAGCTTCACTCTCTTCATCTAACAGCCTGGCATATTCTGTGTTGAAACACAGCAGGTCTCAACTTCCTCAACAAGTTTTAAATGTGATTATGGAAGCTAGAAGACCTAGTACAAGGAGAGTGTACGCAGGAAAATGGAAGAGATTTTTATTTTGGAGTACAGCAAAGAATTTGGAGATTTCAGAGCCTAATTTGAGTGTGGCTCTTCAATATCTTACTGAATTATTGGACAAAGGTTTGTCCTTCTCTTCCATAAAGATTCATGCTGCAGCAATTTCAGCTCACTATGATTGTGACCCACCTTTGTTTTCGCATCCTTTATTCAAGCAGTTTCTTAGAGGGGCAAAGAATATAAGACCCCCACGTAGAGCTCCTACTCCTGCTTGGGATCTCAATTTTGTGTTGGAAAAACTTACTCTACAACCTTTTGAGCCTGCAGCTACTGCTGAATTGAAATATTTGTCATGGAAGACTGCTTTTCTGTTGGCTATTACTTCTGCAAGAAGGGTGTCTGAGTTGCAGGCCCTTATGGCAGTAGAGCCCTTTTTGATTTTCCATAAGGATAGGGTATCATTACGTACTAATCCTTCTTTTATGCCTAAGGTGGTTTCTAGTGCGGCTTTAAACCAAACTATTCATTTGCCTACGTTTTTTGCAGATCCTCAAAATAAAGGGGAAAAGATTTTGCACACTTTAGATGTACACAGGCAATTGCGTTACTATTTAAGCAGGACTAAGGATTTTAGGCAGTCTCAGCAGTTGTTTGTTTCTTTTGCTCTGAGTTCTCAGGGCAAGCCTGTGTCAAAACAAACTATTTCTAGGTGGATTGGCTTTTGCATTGCATTTTGTTATTCCCATCATGGCAAGGAGATTCCAGCTGGGATTAGGCCTCATTCCACTAGGGCTACTGCCACTTCTACAGCATTTCTAAGGGGGGTGGCAACGAAGGATATTCTGGAAGCAGCTACTTGGAGTTCAGTGCATACTTTCTCTAGGCATTATCACCTTCCTATCTACTCTAAGTCTAGGGCTGGTTTTGCCACAGCTGTTTTACAAGGCATGTTGTCAGCTCCTACTACTTTATAATTTGCCAGCCTCCCTTACCTCTGCTTTGGGATTCTACCCAATAGTCAGGACTGCAGCAATGGAAGACGAAGAACATAGTACAGTTTTGTACCTACCATAAATGTAGATGTTTGAGGATTCCATTGCTGCAGTCCAATTTACCCTCCCTCCTTCCCCTCTGTATTTAGGGGTGGTTGTGTAGGTGAGTTTACATGCTTATATTTTTGTATATATATTGTTGTATATATTATACATGTTTTTGGTGCAGGTTGTTTTGGGACTTGTTTTTTTAGGGTCTTCTGACATCTGGGGCAAGAAAAGACTGAGGATATGACGTCGGTCATGCGCATTAGTACCCTGACGTACTGACGTCAGTCTAATGCGCCCTGACCGACGTCAGCCTTATACTCTGGTATTCGGGCCGACGGGACGCGGACTATACCCAATAGTCAGGACTGCAGCAATGGAATCCTCGAACATCTACATTTATGGTAGGTACAAAACTGTACTTTTTGCAAGATTTGGCCTCTCAGGAGTCCGGTCAAGCTGAGGGGGCCTCTCAGGTTACTGTTCTCCCTTCTTTGCCTAAGGTGGTTAGGCCTTCTCCTTCTGTCTCTAAGGTGCCCTCCAAAGGCAGGCCTGGTTTGCCTTCCGCAGGTGTCAGTCCTAGCTCTGCAGGTTCTGTGCCTAAAAAACATATGCTTAAAATGGCAGAAGATTTAATTACTTTAATCAGGGGTTCTATGCCCCCTCCTGATAATAGGCCTAGGGTGGAGCCAGAAATGGAAAGTTTGGAGCAGGCTTCGGATTACTCAGGGTCTTCGGCTGAAGACATTCAGGATTTTTCTCCTTATTCTGATTCAGACGCAGAGGATTCCACTCCTTCTGCTTCTCCTCCAGAGGATTTTTCTTTTTCAGAAACCCTGCATTCCATGAGGGAGCATTTTAAATGGGAAGGTCAGGATTTCTCAGATTCCAGGAAGAGGCTTAGGGAATTTTTGTTTTTACCACGGCATAGGCCCTTGGCTATACCTCCTGTTTTGGATGTTGTTCAAGACGTTTTCTCTGAGGCTTCCCTTAATCCAGACTCTTTGCCTCCTGCCAGATAGGTATTACAGAGTGCCTGAGGCTCATAAATATCTGTATAAAAGCCCTAGGGCCGATCCAGAAACTATTAGCCAGGGACCTAAGGGTGTCAGGGTTTCTGTTGTAAAGAATCCTGTTCCTTTGGATAAGGAGGCTAGAGCTTTGGAAAGGTGGGGTAAGAAAGTGTATACCTCTTCCACTTTAGCAATGAGGGCTTTGAATTGCCAGTTTCATATGTTGAAGTACCAGAATTTTCTCCTTACTCAGTTAAAATCTAAAATGGATGCTTTGGCAGAGGGCATAGAGTGTAAGGAATTACAGGATTTGGTACATGCCTCTGATCAGGTGGGTAAGCATGCTTTGCAGTGTGGTTTTGATGCTTTGCAGGCTTCCTCCAGGGTAGCTGCCACTGGTTCTGTTATTCGCAGGCACGCCTGGCTTAAGGATCAGAATTTGTCAGAGCATGTTAAAGCTAGGATTTTAGATGCTCCTTTGCAGTCTGAAGTTTTGTTTGGTTCTCCTGTGGAGTCTGTCTTGAAAAAAATGGAAGACAAGGCTAAGTCTGTGCAGATTTTTTGCAGGTGCAGCCCCCTAAGTTTAGCAGGAACTGGCCTGCTAAGGGTTGGACTTACCCTTCTTCTGATTCACAGTCTAGGGGTAGATCTAGACGGGGTAGGGGCAGAGCTCAGAGTTCTTTCAGGCCTAGGCCGTGGAGTTCACCAGCACAATCTACAGGTGAGGGCAGGGGCCAGTCCTTTCGTAAACAGGCCCAATGACCTGCATCTTCAGCTGCCAGATCCTTCCTGTCTGGCAGCTCCTTTGGGAGGAAAGTTGGCACTCTTCAAGCAAAATTGGTTTCTAGTCACCCAGGACAAATGGGTGTTGGACATTATAGACCGAGGCTACAAGTTTTATTTCCACACATTGCCTCCTTTCAAAGGCATGCCAGACGTTCCTCCTCAGCAAAGGTTAGAGGCTCACAAACAGATTTCTTTACTTCTTCAAATGGGGGCTATACAGCAGGTCCCTCTGTCAGAAGTGGGCCTCGGATTTTACTCTCGCCTATTTCTTGTACCAAAGAAAGGAAACACTTGGAGGCCAATCTTGGATTTATCTATCCTCAACACATATCTGGACATTCCAAAATTCAAAATGTTGACGTTGCAACAACTTCTGCCTCTATTGGGCAAAGATCACTGGATGGTAACTCTGGATCTCAAAGAAGCTTATCTTCATGTTCCTATCAGGCTCAGTTGCAGGAGATTCCTGCGTTTTCGGGCTGGGACTTTACATGATCAGTTCTCTGCATTGCCCTTTGGCTTATCTACTGCACCCAGGGTATTCACAAAAGTTCTGGCTCCAGTGATAGCCTTCTTCAGGTTAAGAGGAATACAAATTTATCCTTACTTGGACGATTGCCTGATTCTTGCTCAAGACAAGCACGAGCTTCTTCACCATCTGCAGTATGTTATAACAGTGTTAAGGTGCCTAGGGTATTCTGTGAACGAAACAAAGTCCAGTCTAGTACCCTCTCAGGAAATGTGCTTTCTGGGTGTGAGACTGAATACAGCTTCCCAGATGGCCTTTTGACCCCGGACAAGCAAAAGAATCTTACACTTTACTTCCATCAATTGTCTCTACGGTCCAGGCTGACTGCAAGGACAGTCCTTCAAGCCTTGGGGTTCATGGCATCTTGTATTCTGGTGCTTCCCAATGACAAACTGCATATGAGGAAGCTACAATGGTATCTCAAAAATGTATGGACACAACACTGCCAAGATCTGGACACTGTCATTCAGATAATACCTTGCATTCAAAAGGAATTTTTGTGGTGGGCTCAGGAATGTCACCTAAACAAGGGACTGTCTGTGACCCGACCAGAGGCGAGTCAGATTTTAACGACAGATGCCTCGGACAAGGCCTGGGGAGCACACCTCAATGGAAAATGGGTTCAAGACACGTGGCCTGCCAGACTTCAACATTTACATATCAACTTGAAGGAAATGTTAGCAGTCCAGTTTGCATTGATGGCTTTCAAGGATTTACTTCTCCCAGGGCAGGTGTTGATTCAAACAGATAACACAACTGTCATGTGGTACATCAACAAGCAAGGGGGAACCCATTTGTACCCTCTTTGCAGGCAAGCTATGATTTTGTGGGAGACTGCTCTCAGTTTGCAACTCACTCTTCAAGCAAGGTTTCTGCCAGGAGCACAGAACTCCTTAGCAGATGTTTTGAGCAGACGGATAGTGGATCCCCACGAGTGGAAATTGGATCCTCATGTATTTCGACAGTTGACAATGATATGGGGGACTCCAGACATAGATCTGTTCGCTTCTCCACTAAATTTCCAGGTGCCAAAGTTTTGCACAAAGATGTTTCATCCCACAGCTTGGAAAGTGGATGCGCTGTCATTCAGTTGGAGCAATCTTCACGTCTATGCCTTTCTGCCTCTGCCTCTTCTTCCAAAGGTTCTCTTGAAGGTCAGACAAGACAAGCCCTCCATGATTCTAATAGCTCCAGACTGGCCTCGACAGCACTGGTACCCTCTGCTGAGGAGTTTAGTACGGGAACCTCCTTACCCTTTGCCTTTGATTCCACACCTTTTGACTCAGGAGGGCAATCATTTCCTCAATGTCAGGATTCAGTCCCTGCATCTAACAGCCTGGCATATTCTGTTCTAGAACCTGGAGGGTCGCAGCTTCCTCAACAAGTTTTGAATGTTATTTTGGAGGCCAGGAGGCCTAGTACAAGAAAAGTTTATGCTGATAAATGGAGGAGATTTTTTATTTGGAGCAAAGCAAAGAGCTTTGATGTTTCCAGGCCTGATTTGAGTGTTTCTCTTCAATATCTTACAGAATTATTGGACAAGGGTTTGTCTTTCTCCTCTATAAAAGTCCATGCTGCAGCCATTTCTGCTCACTATGACTGTGATCCACCATTATTCTCTCATCCTTTGTTTAAGCAATTCCTTAGAGGGGCAAAGAACATAAGACCCCCGTGTAGAGCTCCTACTCCTGCTTGGGATCTCAATTTTGTGTTGGAAAAACTTACTTTACCTCCTTTTGAACCTGCAGCTACAGCTGAGCTAAAGTTTTTGTCTTGGAAGACTGCTTTTTTGTTGGCCATTACGTCTGCTAGAAGGGTTTCTGAATTACAGGCTCTAATGGCAGTTGAACCATTCCTAATTTTTCATAAGGACAGGGTATCTCTACGTACTAACCCTACTTTCATGCCTAAAGTGGTTTCAAATGTGGCCTTGAACCAATCTATTCATTTGCCTACTTTTTATGCAGATCCCCAAAATAAAGGGGAGAAAATTTTGCACACTTTGGATATTCACAGGCAGTTGCGTTATTATTTGAGCAAGACTAAAGGGTTCAACAGTCTCAGCAGTTGTTTGTTTCTTTTGCTTTGGGTTCTCAGGGGAAACCTGTTTCAAAACAAACTATTCCTAAGTGGATTGGCTTTTGTATTGCTTTTTGTTATTCTCACCATGGTAAGGAGATTCCAGCTGGAATCAGGCCTCACTCCACTAGGGCTACTGCCACGTCTACTGCTTTTTTAAGGGGGGTAGCTACTAAAGATATTTTGGAAGCAGCTACTTGGAGTTCAGTGCACACTTTTTCTAAACATTACCATCTTCCTCTTTATTCCAAATCTAGGGCTGGATTTGCCACTGCAATCTTGCAGGGCATTTTGGCAGCCCCAATGCTTTATGATTTTGCCAGCCTCCCTTTACCTCTGCTTTGGGATTCTACCCATAAGTTATGACTGCAGCAATGTGAGATGAAGAACATAGTACAGTTTTGTACCTACCATAAATGTAGATGTTCAAGATCCACATTGCTGCAGTCCAATTACTCTCCTCTTTCCCTCTGCAGTTTGGAGTGGTGGTATGATTTGGGTTGTAGCTGTTTTTGTACATGGTTTTAGGGAGTTATTCTATTTTTGGCTGTGGCCTTTATTTTTAGGGCCTTCTGACATCTGGGGCAAGAAAAGACTGAGGAAATGACGTCGGTCATGCGCTTTAATACCTTGACGCTCTGACGTCAGATCTGAGCGCCCATGACCAACGTCAGCCTAATACTTTGGTATTCGGGCCGACCGAGGACAGCGGACTACCCATAAGTTATGACTGCAGCAATGTGGATCTTCGAACATCTACATTTATGGTAGGTACAAAACTATACTTTTCATCTCATTCAGGCTTCTGAGAAATGGTGCGAGTCCTCATTAGACTTCAACATTGATGCTGATGATCAACAGCTATTATTTTTAGATTCAACCCCCCAAATGATGTTTTATAGATCTCTGTTACGGAGTCCCCATCAGTTTCATGAAGGAATTTTATAGCTGGTGTCTAATAATGTGTTCCTCTCTAAAATGAATCATTATAAATTGATGAAAGCTGCTCAAACCCAAGTTTGGGCCATAACCCTCCCTATTGGACTTGTTCTGAGATATCAGATCATTTTGTGAGGCTTCCAGATTTTGTTAGTCTGTGCCCCACAAGCATTGCTCTGCTGGTGCAGCTTGTTAAAAGTCCTTCAGCATATAGGTGAAGACAGATGGACTCAGTGTTGCAGGAAGAAGCTTGTTACCATCTCATGTCTTTAATCCTCTGCTGTGCTGTCAAGCAACTTTAGGTTGCACAAGGAACCTGAACTCAGTCAGGCAGTACTTGTTTCAGATTGTAAAGGCAGTCTGTTGAGTAACATCCTTATCTGCTCAACTCAGACATACAGAAAGACCGTAGCTGTTGCTGCTGTTTATCTCCTAACCAAGAATACATGATATTAAGCAGATATGGTAAGAGAATGAACAACTTATTTTATTCTTAGGGCAAATTATTATTATTGGTTAAGTGGGTAAGCTGACTGCATACATTATAGAGTGACCCAAGAGCACACAAGACTGCAGGATGAAGCTTAAGAGAGTAAGTTTTTAACAGATCACTGCAGTAGTTATTTGTGTCAGTCAGACTAAGGTTCATTTGCACAATGAATGGCGGATGCTGTTCAGGAGATTCCAGATTCTGTCAACAATGACAACCTTAACACTGGTATCCGTTGCTGACAAGGTTGGGACCAGATATCCAAATGTGCATCTGATGTTGGGGTTGACACCCTAATGTCAGCAGCTGCAGCAATTACTGTTACATAGCATGCTGAGATGGGGACCTAGTCCTTTGCAGAGAATGCCAAGGGGAAGCTCATAAGTCAAATGAAACATGGACAATTGGGTGGGAAACCAGAAAGTCATCCCTGGTTTGGCAACTATATCTCTGATACAAACAGGTAACCTGTAAATGGTTCATCCCCCAAGCCCATGCTTACACTTATCAAGAGTATCAAAACTTATCATTGGGATGCATGGCTAGGCTTAAAAAGGCTCTTGGGGTCATTAGCCTAATAAACACCTATGAACCTATTCCCCCACTAATTATTTATTTTTTACTTATTTAACATTTGATGTTCATCGTGTTACCCTGCTTCAGTCATCACACTTGGCTTATCCTGCCGTCAGGTGGTCCCGCAGTTGGCCTGAGTTCCAAAGTCTTGGTCCAGCGTCGGTTGCTGTCGCTTCTTCCCTGACGCTTCTTCCCTGACGTCAGAGCGCCAGGGGTATACAAGAGGCATCCAACGCCATTTTCTTCAGTCTTTCTTGCCGCGCGGTGCCCGAAGCAGAAGCAGTTCGCAAGTGCTGGTCAGCCGACACCTGCGATTTTCATTTCGAATTTCAGTCCGAAGTCTTCAATAAAGCAAAGTACCCCATTGGGGAACCTTTTCTTGCCTCAGTCCGATGTCAGAAAAAGTTAACAATTGCATTTCTTGTGGGAAGCAAATACCTCATAAGGACTTCCATTCTTATTGTATTCCTTGCCTAGGTCCAGACCAAGACTTCCCAGGTTATCGGTTTTGTGCTAGGTTTAATAAATGAAGTATCAAACGCCGTTTTGACTTTGCACGACATTACTTTGGTAGGAAATTTATTTATATCATGCCGTCGGAGCAGCCGACGACCGGCATGCATAAAAAACGCAAGGATAAGGACAAGCAGCCTAGGAACAAGCCAGACTCCGAGGCCTCTGCTGGGCCTGTCGCTGGTTCTCCGGTTTTCAGTGAGGCGCCTACGCAGCCCCTGACGACCGCAGAACTGGAACCCCAGACAGCTGCGGATTCTCAAGCGGAGTCTACTAGGCTGACGCAGCCATCTTCATTAGGCCTTTCCAACACCGGAGAAGAAGTAGACCCCGCTGCAGTGGAAACACCTTCGGTTGCAGAAGGTGTCTTCAGACCGACTACACTCACCATTAAATCTTATGCTAAGCTTAAAACTCCTTTAAAACCAAAGAAGACTGTACATCAGTGTACAGTTCAAGGCCCCATGCCTAAGAAACAGATGCTTAAGATGGCTGAAGATTTGATTACCCTAATCAGGGGTTCCCATCCCCCTCCTGATAAAAGACCAAGACAAGAGGAGGATTATGCTTCCTCTAACCAGGTTTCAATTTCCTCAGATTCTTCTGAGGAACAGGATTACACTTTTCCACCTTATGAAGACTCTGATGCTGAAGATTCTATTCCCTCAGCGTCTCCCCCTGAAGACTACTCCTTTGGGGAAACTTTACATACCATGAGGGAACATTTCCACTGGGAAGGCCAGGACTACTCTGATTCTAAGAAAAGGCTCAAGAGTTTCTTTTACTACCCAGTACAGACCTCTTGCTATCCCTCCAGTTTTGGATATTGTGGATGATGTTTACTTGGAGTCTAGTCTAAATCCAGACTCTCTACCTCCTGCTCCAGCCAAACCAGACAGATACTACAGAGTACCAGAATCACACAAATTCCTTTATAAAAGCCCTGTGGCTGACCCAGAAACAATTTCCCAGGGTCCTAAGGGAGCTAAAGCTTCTATGGCTAAAAATCCTGTGCCCTCTGAAAGGGTTTCCAGAGCCCTAGATAGATGGGGAAAGAAAATATACACCTCAGCAACTCTGGCTATGAGAGCATTAAATTGTCAGTTTCACATGCTGAAATATCAGCAATTCCTAATGTCTCAATTAAAACAAAAAATGAGCACACATACTGAACAGTCTGAATTCAAGGAATGTAGGATCTGTTGCATGCAGCTGAACAGGTGGCCAAACATACTTTACAATGTGGATTTGATTCATTGGAAGCGTCCTGTAGAGCAGCTGTTACTGGCTCTGTCATACGTAGACATGCTTGGTTAAAAGAACAAACCCTTCCTGATCATGTTAAAGCAAAATTATTGGATGCACCTTTACAGCAGGATGTATTATTTGGTGCCAAAGCAGAAGAGGTTTTAAAGAAAATGGAAGATAGGGCAAAGTCTATGCAGATGGTCAAGGATTTTTTTGCAGGAACAACCCCCTCGTTTCAGCAGAAATTGACCAACAAAAAAACGGTCCTTTCCAGCTTCTGACACATCACAGAGAGGCAAATACAGACGCCCAAGGGGCAGAGGTCAGTCACAAGGCCCTTACAAACCTCGCCAATGGGGTACTGCTTCCCAGAAAGGAGGAGAAGACAGGCCCCAAGCTAGCAAAAGACAAACACAATGACTCAATCCTCAAACTACCAAGCAAATCTCTCCTGGCAGCTCCCTTGGGAGGAAAATTAGCATTTTTTTGCATACAACTGGCACATCATCACAAAAGACAAATGGGCTCTAGACATTGTCTCTCAAGGATACAGATTCCACTTTCATACCTTACCAAGGATAAAAGGAATGCCAAACCTGCCACCAAATCAATGGGCAGAGGCACAAAAACAAATGACAGCTCTTATGGACATGAGAGCCATTCAACAGGTACCTACACAGGAGCAAGGACAAGGATTTTACTCAAGACTCTTTCTAGTCCCAAGAAAGGACAAAGCATGGAGACCCATTCTGGATCTTTCAATTCTGAACACCTATCTGCAAGTACCAAAATTCAAGATGCTAAACACTACAGCAGCTTCTTCCCATGCTGGGCAAGAATGCTTGGCTAGTAACGTTGGACCTCAAGGAGGCATACCTGCATGTCCCTATCAGACAAAATTGCAGAAGATACCTCCGCTTCATTGCAGGTTCAACGCATTATCAATTCTCTGCACTGCCCTTTGGCTTATCTACTGTGCCCAGGGTCTTCACAAAATGCCTGGCACCAGTAATTGCATACTGCAGACAAAGAGGAATTCAAATATACCCATACCTGGACGACTGCCTTATTCAAGCAGAAAGCAAGGACATTATTTTAAAGCATCTGGCATTTGTCAAACACCTTCTAAGTTGCCTAGGGTACACAGTAAACGAAAAGAAATCAAAACTAGTGCCCTCTCAAAACATAATATTTCTGGGCGCCAGCTTGAATACAACGGCCCAGATGGCTTATCTCACGCCAGACAAGAAACAGCTGACTCAGTATTTCAAAATAATGGCAACAAAGACCCAACTCCCTGCAAGAAAAATTCTGCAGGCCTTTGGATTCACGGCATCTTGCATACTACTAATACGATTTGCAAAACTGCATATGAGGAAATTACAATGGTACCTGAAAAGTGTATGGAGCTTGGAAACAATGATACCACAGCTTGGAAACAATGATACCACTCATTCCCTGCCTTCAACAGGAGTTTCTATGGTGGGCACAGGCATGTCACCTCAACAAGGGTCAGCCTTTCACCTTACCCACAGCCAGGCAAACTATGACAACAGATGCATCGGACTATGCCTGGGGAGCACATATGGCAGGACAGTGCATTCAGGGCAAATGGACTACAGATCAGAGGCATCTGCATATCAATCAAAAAGAAATGCTAGCAGTACAGAATGCCCTAAAAGCTTTCAAGAACCTCTTACACCCAGGACAACTAATAATAGACAGACAATACCACAGTAATGTGGTACATAAACAAGCAAGGGGGCACCCATTCCTACCCTCTATGCAGGCAAGCAATGACCTTGTGGACCACTGCACTGTCTTACCAGGTTCAATTACAAGCACAATTCCTGCCAGGAAAGAAAAATACATTGGCAGATGACCTAAGCAGAAACATCATGGATCCACACGAGTGGAAACTAGATCCACAAGTATTTGCAATGATAGCTCAAAAATGGGGATGCCCAGACATAGATCTGTTTGCAAGCCCCCAAAACTACCAACTTCAAAAATTTTGCACAAGGACATTCCATCCACAAGCTTGGAAAGTGGACGCCCTCTCATTCAGCTGGAAAACATTAACAGTGTATGCCTTTCCTCCACTGCCTCTTCTAGCAAAGGTACTGCTGAACGTCAGATTAGAGAGGCCACAAATGATGCTCATTGCACCAGACTGGCCACGCCAGCATTGGTATCCAATTTTAAGGAACGTGGCCCACGGCCCACCATGGATTTTACCACAAATTCCTCACCCGCTCACCCAGCGAGACAATCAGATTCTACACAGCCAGCTCAAGACTTTAAACCTGGCTGCATGGCAAATTACCTAAACAACCAGCCAACATCTCTATCCAAAGCAGTTATGGATGTCATTCTGGAGGCCAGGAGGCCCAGCACCAGGAAAACCTATTCAGACAAATGGAGAAGATTCTGCGCCTGGAACCAGGCTAAAGGCCAAAATCTCCTTGATCCAAACATTCCTCAGATTCTACAATATTTAACTGAGATGTTGCACAAAGGTCTTTCCTTTTCCTCTATTAAGATCCACGCCTCAGCAATTTCAGCTCATTACAACACGGATCCTCCTTTATTCTCACATCCACTCATAAGACTGTACGTCAGAGGGGCTAAGAACATAAGACCGCCAAGGAGAGCACCAACACCTACTTGGGATCGCAACTTTGTTCTTGAAAAGCTTACACTGCCGCCCTTTGAACCAGCTTTTTCAGCTGATTTAAAATTTCTTTCATGGAAAACTGCCCTGCTACTTGCAATAACCTCAGCTAGAAGAGTCTCAGAGCTACAGGCACTAATGGCAGTGGAGCCTTTCCTCATTTTGCATCAAGACAGAGTCTCTCTACGAACTAACCCTTCCTTTATGCCAAAGGTGGTATCCAGTGTGGCCCTAAACCAAACCATTCATTTGCCCACCTTTTTCCCAAATCCCCAGAACAAAGAAGAAAGCCTCCTGCACTCTTTGGACATTCACAGGCAATTACGTTACTACTTGGATAAAACTATGGCTTTCAGAAATTCTGACCAGCTCTTTGTAGCCTATGCTACAGGATCACAAGGAAAAGTTATCTCAAAACAGACCATTTCTAAATGGATAGGGCATTGCATACATTTCTGCTACACGCATCATGGGAAACCGGTACCTGCTAACATTAGGTCCTACTCCACCAGGGCTACAGCTACATCAGCACCCTTTCTCAGGGGAGTGCCAACCAAGGATATTCTGGAAGCTGCAACTTGGAGTTCACTGCACACCTTCACCAAACACTATCACTTACCTCTATATTCTAAGACTAGAGCTGGTTTTGCCACTGCAGTTTTGCAGGGCCTACTAGCTCCTTCTAATCCTGTTTAACTCCACCTCCCATCCTTAGCTTTGGGATTCAACCCAAGTGTGATGACTGCAGCAGGGTAACACGATGAACATAGTACAGTTTTGTACCTACCATAAATGTAGATGTTTGAGTGTTCACCCTGCTGCAGTCCAGGTTACCCTCCCGCCATCCCCTCTGAACTAGCTGAACTTATCTGTACCACTCTATCCTATTCATCCGCTGTGGTGTATTTGCTTGTGCCTAAAGGTATTGTTTTATTTTTATCTAGCTATATATATATATTTTGCCTATCTATTGGGGGCACCTGACATCTGGGGCAAGAAAAACTGAAGAAAATGGCGTTGGATGCCTCTTATATACCCCTGGCGCTCTGACATCAGGGAAGAAGCGACAGCAACCTACGCCGGACCAAGACTTTGGAACTCAGGCCCACTGCGGGACCGCCTGACGGCAGGATAACCCAAGTGTGATGACTGCAGCAGGGTGAACACTTGAACATCTACATTTATGGTAGGTACAAAACTGTACTTTTACCAGGATGGTCTGACTGGGCAATAGTCCTTTTTCAGTGGAAGCCTGGGGAGAAAAGTTCCAGAGACAATTATAAATATTTAGGAAGACACAGCATAATAGTTACATGATTACATAATAGTATAGGATATTAATAAAGTCAGATAAGTACACAATCAGTAATTTGAGTGGTGCAGGAGTATGTAAATAGACTGGGGAGAAAAGCTCCAGCAACAGTATGAATATTTAGAAATACACTAGAGATACACTTCTTAAAAGTTACATTGGTTTGCATAGATTGGAATGATTATGAAGTATGACAGGTTGTTGAAGGTCTGATAAGTACATATTTAATGACTGAAACAGAGCAGTAGTATATAAATAGGCATCAGCTAGGGAGTGGCATGATCTCCCAAAAGTGTAGATACATAGCTAGGGTAAGTAACAGTGTAGAGAAATGAACTGGAGAGTAGAATATGGAGGGAGTAAGGGAAGACTGCGTAGGAAGGAAGGAGGCAGAACAATGGGAGAGGGGGAGAGCAGTGGATGATGTGTTAATGTAAGTAAAGGAGAAGACCAGGAGAGCCAATATAAACTTGAAAAAGTGTAATAAGTGAAGGGAGGTTAGAAGGATGAGTTATACTGAAGGGAGGGGAGGATATGAAGTAAGGTAATAAGTAAGTTAAGCTACACATGGTGGACATGGACTGATAAAGAGAGTAAGCTAATGAGATGCAAGACATAGGAAATGGATTTAGCCAGGGCTGGTACATGGGCAGAGCTAGCTGTTATTGAGGAAGTCCCGTAGTAGGTTTTTAAAGTGATTTGGGTCAGCAGTAGTTGTGATGGGCTGAGAGAGACAGTATTCCATATTTTGGAGATGCAGCTACAGTACAGCGAGCCACTGGGTTTATTGGATTTGGAGACGTAGTAAAGATTTGTTTGATGATTGAAGTACGCAAGTGTTAGTATAAGGCTGAAGCATTAGTTGAAGAGCAGGGGTTTTATCTGTGAGTGGTAGTCAGCTGAGTGTAAGTTAAGTGAAGGGGTAATTCTAGACAGTTTAGTTGATGTAAGGCAGAGCAGTGGCGAGACCTGTGTGCAGAGTTAGTGAATTTAGTTATTTTATTGCAGCAGGTTTCAAGTCTGCCTAGGTCAGTTTTGCTTATGTTAGTGAAGATAGGAGAGGCATATAGTAAAGTGGAGAGAAGATGGGTTCTGGCTATTGCTTGTCTTATATTGGTAGTAAGAAAAGGCTTGATTCTGTACAGTGAACCTAATTTCGTATGTATCTTCTTTATGGACTGAGGTGTAAGTCGAATTTTAAATTGTCAATTAGAACAGCTAATAATTTTGTTTGAGTTACGGCCGATATTGTGGTGATGGTGGAGGAATATATTTGGAATGGAGTTGGGGTATCTTGTGATTTGCTGGGGTGAAAGAGCATTGGTTTAGTTTTGGATGGCTTCAGAATAAGTTGTGCATCAGATAGCCATGATTCAACAGCCAAAAAGAACTGTTGTATTGGTTACAAGGTGTGTTATGGAAAGTGCAGTGCAGATCAGAGTTGTCAGCACATTGAATGATGGAGGCTAGAAGTGTAGATGTATGAAGTCTCTTGGTAAAAATACTAAAAAGTAAAGGACCGAAGGTAGAACCTTGGGGCACCTCCCCAAGTTGACAGGTAATAAGGATAAGAGTTCTTGTTGACATTTGACAGCTTGCTGCCGGCAAGAATATAAGTGCATTGAAGAAGCAGGAAAGACAATACCACACTGCCATCAAACATGTCCCACATAATAATGCCACAGTACTCCAGCACTCTTCCTAACCATAAGAAGTCATTAATAAGGAACAGCAAAGCACTCAGCAACCAAGACAAGGTACCAGTCTGTAATACAGAACATACCCTAAGAAATTCCAGTGCATTTCTTTTTTAAGTCTAAAGAAAATAAGCATACTAATACTTCTGATAAAGCATGATCCATGGATGGAGCTTTGGATTTGGAAGTTTACTGATTGCATATCCCCTTTTGCAATTACAACAGAAACCTCTCCAGTTTCCAGATGAGAGTACTCCCATTTCCTTTATATTGTCGTTTTACTGCCTTTCTGTTTGGCCTGTCCAAAGCATCAATGTTTCATCAAGAGGCGTGCTTTCTGTATTTGGCTTTTTGAGGTTCTAGCACATTTCTGTCTTTCTTTATCTGAATAATGAATTAATATTGATGCCATCATCCTACCAACCCACACAATTGGTGGTATACTGGTGAGCAATAGCATTGGTAGTATAGATGCCTTCCAAGCAGCTGACCCAGGTTCAGTTCCCATCCCAGTGTACATCCACTTTGGCTTGTATCTCTCCAGACGGGTTCCGTTCAGAAGCTCGAAACACTGAAATCTCGAATTTCGAGCCCAAGAAGCTGAATCCACATAGCAATGAAAGTTTAGAAGCACGTTATTTAAAACCTCAAATACTGGAGGTTTTGAATTTTGCGCTTCTAAATTTCCGCTATGGTCATGTATTCAGGTAAGTGTGTGTGTGTTAAGTGGTTTGGGTAGGGGCTGTGGTGTGTGTCAGTGTATTTTGTTGCTGTGATGTGTGTGCGCAAAGGGAAAGTAGCTTGTGTGGTGGTGTTTTGTGTGTTTGTGTGTAGTGCGACCTCAGAGTGAGTATTTAAGTAGGGGGGGTGTGGGGGTGCAGCCCCCCACATGGGGAGGTGCATGGGGGCTTGTCCTCCTGCTTTCATGTAGTAGAGTGATTGTGTGTGTTTGTGTGGTGGATGATGTGTGTGTGTGCGTGTGTGTGTGTGTGTGTGTGTGTGTGTGTGTGTGTGTGTGTGTGTGTGTGTGTTTGTAGTAAAACTGCTAAATTCAAAACTTCCGGTATTCGAGGTTTTGAATTTCGCGGTTTTTAGTTTTCGTTGTTTTGTGGATTTCACTTTTTGGGCTCGAGATACTGAAATTCAAGATTTCAATATTTCGAGCTTCTGAAGTGAATCCCTCCAGACCTATGCAACAATTGGAATGCCCAGAGAGATAATATACTAAACTATCTTACATACTGCTAAGAGGAGACCCATGTCTGGCATACAAGGTGTCATTTAACACAATGTAGATATACCATCTGAACATCAGCAAGTCAAATGGCATCAGAAATGCTCAGTGCAAGGATCTAAACCTCTTCTGCAACATCAACGGAACAGTTTGGAGAGACAGCTATATCTCGCAGAGGATACCACTGTTATGGGTCAGACTCCTCATCCACATAAAGCAAAGCTCATCCCTGTTCATATTTAACTGCAACTTGCATCAGTGAATGGGTAGTAGAAAATTTACCCCAGGATTGCCCCCCCATTGTACTAATGGATGGAGTAACTCCTAAATGCTTTCTCACACAAGGGTTTCCTCAAATTATCTATGGTATGATCCAACTTATTCTCATCACGGGTAATATAAAATTGCCAACCAAAGATAAGGTAAATGTAACACCAAATGGGATAGGTTAATTTGAGCACCAAAAAGAAAACTGACCAGGCTTAAAATGGCCCACTAGGGCAGCTAACTTAGTATTTGCCTATAAACCTAGCATCTGTAAGTGTTTCAGAAACATTGCTTTAACCTTCGCATAATTTTTCATTTTAAATATGAAAGAAATTGCATAGTGCCTTCCTTAGCAGCTCATTTGTTTTTGTGTTGTGCTTGGCTCAAACTTGCATGTTTCTAACTAGTAAAAGCAGTGACATATCTCTGCCTTCATGATGTTGCACATATCTGGGGGGGGGGGGATAATATAGTGCAACAAGACTACACCTCTGGAATCTGGGGTTCATGTCACCTTGCAGCATTCATTGCTTTGGTTACAAGTGCAAAACTTCATATTAGAAAATACAGGGGAGTTAAAAAAAAAAATGAAGTTCTGAATCAAGCTACAGATCCACTGTATTTGAAAATTCCATAACTTTCATTGACTTCAGAAGAATCGATTGTTGGGCACAGCTTCTCACTTCACTTCCATCTTGGGTCCAAACAAGTGCTTCTGATTATGCATTGGGTATCTATCAGCAATGCATAAAGTTCGGAATGCTCATCTTCCCTAAAAACATCTTATCAGAATAAGGTGATAAGGGCATTGATTTGTAGATATGTGTTGCTAGGCACTTTACATTTCAACACTGACAACAATTGTAACACGAGTAATCCTAAAGAAGGAAGGTCATTTGTATCCACTATGTTGTTGTCTTTCGGCTTTTCCCGGTTAAGGATCACCACAGCGGAACTCCGGTCCGCTAATGATTGGCAGCAGATTTTCACAAGCGCTGAGGTGCCAGCTCGACGTTCAACCTTCAACGAAGGCATGCCCATTTACGCATGTCTTTCGAACGCCCACCTAACTGCGGGGAGGACATGCAGACTCCACACAGAAGGCACTCCCCGCACTCCAGCCGAGAATCGAACGGGAGAACCTCTTGCTGTGAGGTAACAACGCTACCTTTGTATTCACTATGCAGAGACATAACTAACACATGGCATACTTGTCACCACCCAACTGGCAGTAGATCAGGTCATTTGGAGCACAATAGCAAAGACGCTTGGCAGATCTCAGTCTGACCTACAAATGGAAACAGAAATAAGTAATCCTAGGAGTCTCACTTTTTCAGGATCTCACACTTAATATTTTTTGCTACACAGGACTGCAATGCTGCTCTGCAAATTTAGCTATAAGCACCTTCACCTCTGCATGGAAAAACACCATATCTTTCACATGATGGCATAATCTGTCTGCATTTCCTGCTTTACTTCTGATTTCCATGGAGGAAAAGCTCTAAGGTGACAATGGTTTTCCTACTTCTATAGCTTATCTCCAATCCTGCCATTCCTCTAATTCTCATTACTGCTGTCTCATAAGTAACACGTAGTTCTCTGCCCAAATTTCGGGGCTGAAAGCCTGCATACTTGAAAGATTTGCAACCAGTAAGTGATGTGTTTTCTTTGGATGCAGTTCACTTATTAAACTTGGCTGGAAGATCTTCAGCAAGGAAGTTTTAACTGTCAAATTTGTTTCACTCACAGAATTTTAGAAATTAGTAGATCATTTGTATTATATTTCTAATGTATGCTTGTCTGCATATTCCCATACTTCCTTCCTGTAGGAAATTGCTGAGGTTCTGTACTAGCTTATCTCATTTTCTGTTTATTGCAGTGCCTTTTGGGCATTCTGCAGCCCCCAGAGTATTTGCAAATTAGATGACTGTTTTATCTAGCCTTCTTCACCTCAGATCTTACTGCAGCACCTCCAGTTTATTCCCAACCTTCTCAAACAGTTGGGGTTCACAGTCCGCTACAAAACATCTTCCCTCCAGCCCACTCAGATTCCTAGTTTTATTTGGGGTGCATATTGGACACCAGAAAGATGCAGGCCTTCTTACATCAGGAAAAGGTAAAAAGTCTTTCAATTTTCTTCCAGTCCCTAATGCCAGGGAGATTCTAAAAGCATTAGGATTTATGGCAGCAACCATTCTAATGCTTCATTTAGCCAGACTGTATAAGGAAAATTCAACAGTACCGGACAAAATATATGGTATCAACACTGTCACCCCTACACACAAAGATCTCCTCATACCTTGTCTCAAGAAGGAGATCTTGTGATGGATGACACAGGTGAACTTTAATCCAGGACTACCTTTCAGGGCACAGAGTCCAAATCAAGAAATGTGCACAAACTCCACATATATCCACAAGGTCCAGGGCCATTGGCAATCTAACCTCAGGAAAGAACACATCAACCTGAAAGAGCCAAGGGCTCTCTTTCAAACTCTTCAAGTTTTCTCCCACCTCTGTAAAACAGGCCATCTTTGAGTATTCACAGACAACTACAGTTATGTGCCACCTAAACAAGCAAGGAGGCACTAGGTCATACCACCTATGCAGGCTAATTCAGATTGCTTGGGGCCTGGCTACCCAGAGGGACATGGCCCTTCAAGCAGTTTGTTTTCCACCACAGGACAACATTCTGGCAGATACACTAAGCAGGTCCATCAAAACCCCCCACAAATGGACCCTCAACAGACAGGTCTTCCTAGACATAGTCCACAAGTGGGTAACACTATTGTTGCTCTCTGTGGCAAATAAGTCTTTTAAGCTCCTTGCCCCTTGTAATGGAGGACAAATGCACTCTCCTTTCATTGGACATAGAGGTTCCTTTATAGTTTCCTCCCATTTTCTTTAGTACCAGATGTTTTACTGAAGGTCCAAAAAGAAAGACCAAAAATCCTACTGATGAATCCTTTTGGCCAAGACAGCACAGATTCCCCATTCTTAATCACTTAATCAGAGGCAATCACCTCAAACTACCCCACAAAGTAGACCTCTTCTCTCAACAGATGTGATCACTGCTTCTTCCCAATCTGTCATCCCTTAGCTTAAGCCTATGGATGATAGGATTCTGACCCCTTCCAGACAAAAATTTTCTGGAGATGTGCTTTGGGTTCTCAGGAGCCAAGGAGACCCACCACGCAAAAATCCTACATAGCCAAATGGAAGAGATTTTCTGTAGGACCTCACACAATCAGTGGTTCCTTTTGTCTCATCTTATTTGTATGAGCTCATGAAAACAGATCTGGCATATTCCTTTATCAAAACCCACCAGTCAAGCCATGTGAGCCTGTCTATCCCTTGTTTCCACCTGTTATGTCTAGGCTTGAGTTCAGTTTCTAAAAGGGGTGCTACACCTAAAACTCCCCAAGGAAACCTGTGCCCTACCTTGGGACCTCAATTTCATGCTAGAAAACCACACTGTGTCTCCTTTCGAGATGCTTATACTACTCTCAAATTCTGCACCTGGAAGACTAGTCTGTTGTTGCCTGCCACTTTTGTTTTAGGAGTGCATCAGAACTACAGGCACTCATGGCAATCCCACCTTTTCTTATTTTTTAGTAGGAAAGAGTGCCCTGGAGGGTTAACCCCTCTTTCATGCCTAAAGTTGTAAACAAGATGTCTCTCAACCAGGTCATCAGTCTGCTTACTTTTTTCCCAACCCAAAGAACATGGTGAAAGAATCCTACATTCCCTGGATGTGCTGAGATTTTATTTGGACAAGATTAAGTCTATATGCAAGTCAGACCAACTCTTGATGTTTTTCATGGACTCCAGATTGGGCCGGCCAGAATCTAAAGAAACCATTCAAAGCTGGATTTCTAAGTCCATTTCCTTTTGTTACCCACACCATGGCAAATCCCTGCCCTGTTATACGTGATCACTCTACCAGAGCAGTGACCTCCTCTGGTGCCTTCTACAAATGGGTAGATGCCAGGACAATACTGAGAGCTGCCAGCTGGTGTTCTGCGCACACCTGTTTGAAATACTGCAACAGTGATTTCAGTCATGAAATAGTACACTTGTGTAAGAGCTTACCATAACAGTAGATGTCGTACTGATCATGGTAGCAATATTCCTTCCCCCTTTCTGGTATTGTCTCCTCATCTCCTTTACTTCTACACTGTCTGGAAAACCATAGCACTGAGGAGGCTTCTCTCACCTCCTACTTTGTCCCACCCAGCTGACCACTTATCTTTCAGATGTCTTCAGGCTTTGAGATACTCTGAGGATTTATGCTTATACTTCTGTCTATATGCCACCACACTTGAGCTGAGGTCGGACTTGGAATGTATGCTCCAGGGAATTTTTTTAAGCCTTCAAGTTATTAGAAGAACTGATACATTTGTAGAGAGAGTAATGAATATTGAATGGTGTTATGCTTGTCAGGAGCAAAAATACAGAATGCAAGTAGTGTTTTAAAATGCCTTAATATAGGAAAGCATGGAACTGTTGTTCATGTTTGTTCAAATGACCTCATCTTCAAAGACTCATTTACTGTTAGAAGGGAATTGGTCCTGTTGGATAACATTTGTTCAGGTGTTAGGACATATATTTCACAAATCGCATGTAGAAAGGAGAGTTGTTAATGTGAATGAAAAGATTTGTTTGGTTAAATACCTACAAAAAAGGCCCATTTCTAAAAATGCAACTGCATAACTACATTCAAGACTAATTTTGGATACAGATGTATTTTGACAGGATGGAGCCTACTTGTCAAGACAAAGGAAGAGAATCTGTGTAGTAGATATCTTGCAATATATGACCAACACAAGACAGAATTTTTGCCAGGTGGCAGTTGTGAATGCTAGAAATATTAGGAAAATTTACTACATCCACATAGAATTGATGTTATTGCGAAACATGTTCAAAGAACAGTGAATGGAAACCAGGGTATAAATGTTTTTACTCTAACAGACATTCTAACAAAATCAGATAGAGGTGTTATGATGGGGATTAAAGATTGTTTTGAGACCTGTAATTATTATATGCTTGATAACACAAATACTATAGATTGTGTAAATGTGACAAAGACAAACCTGGAACAAATTACAATTGTTGGAGTGTACAGACCACCAAAGCCAGGTGCTGACGGCCTAGAATAATTCATACATTTCCTGCATGAACCACACACGGGGATATAATACTTGCTGGGGACTTAAATTTACCAGAAACAGACTGGAATAATATTGTTTCTACAACAATAGCAAGGAAACTATTTACAAAGTATGTTCAGGAACAGCAAGTGCTGCTGATTGTAATCAAACCTTCAAGAACAGAACTTACTGGATATTGTTTGTGTTTCTAAGGAAGTGAGTGTTGCTTCATGTAAAATTTCACCACCTTTGATGTGCAATAATTATGGGATTTTAAATGTTAAATTACTACTAGATAATTCAAATAAACTGAAATCTAAACTAATGTGCAGAAGATTAATAACAGAATGTATAGAAGCAAAACAGCATGTAAAACTAATTGAGGGTGATGCATTCAGTGCAAAGACAGCAGAAGGAATGAAAGGAAGATTGCAAAAACAAAAAAGAAGTAAATATATAAATATTTAACATCAGAATACAGGCAAGTTTCCATAATAGCAAGATAATTAGGATGATATAAAAACGCAAGATATGGAAACAAGGTTGAACTATAACTTTGAAAACTTAAACTGACCAGGCAAATTAAATATAGTGAAAGACAAGATCGGGAAAATGCTAAAGAAAATGTGTATAAAGATATTAAGAGTAATAGTAAACTATCTTATAGATAGATATGATTTTATAGGAGTAAAATACAAATTGGTAAACTGTGTGTAAATTCTGAAATTTATTTTCAAACGCAACAGGTTATAGATATATTTACAACATTTTAGGGAAATCCAGTTTGGCTCCACAAAGGAATGAAAAATTGTAGTAGTAAGATCCAAGTAACTTCAGGTAATGAAATGAGAATATATTGAAAAAAAAAATACAGCAACTGGACATGTAAAGTTCTAGGTTTCATTCAGGGTCAGTCACTGAGCTGTGTCATAGGCTCATAGTTGTTTAGATTGTATCTTTCAGACCTATCTTTTTCATTCAATATGTTATATAGCCTGTATGCAGATGACTTGAAAATGGGTAAAATGTTTATTACATCCGATACAGACAGAACGTGTCTGTAAAAGAATTTCACTAAATTGATCATTTGGGCACAGGAGAATAATATGCTGATAAATACATCAAAAACTAAGCATGTACGATTTGGGATAGACCAAGTGAAAGGTGAATATTTAATACAGCACACAGTGATTGAAACTGTAGATTCAGGTAAGGACCTGCATATATGGATAGATCCAGCTTTGAGTTTTTCTGATCATATCAACAAGTTGGTTAATGACATTTATAAAACTATTGGCTGTATAAAAAGATTTATAAAGTCTAGCAAATCAGAAATGCTGAAAACATTGTAAATTACATCAGACCCAGACTAGAGAATGGAATAATAAATATGGAAACCTTATAAGAAAACTGCCATGAGAAAATTGGAAAGAATACAGCAGGAATATGCCAAAGGTATCCATGGATGTGAAAATGTAAGTTGTTATGAAAGATTTAAATATCTGAACTTGTATAATGTTTCATATAGATATTTAAAAGGAGACTTTATTCATGTATATAAGGCATTTATAGACCACTACCTCTGGAAATGTTTGAGGGTGATCAAAGAGCAGAAGAGAATCATCAGGCAGCTTGTATAGGAGATTATGGGAGATGAAGTAATGTTTTCTCTGAGAGTAATTAATGCATGGAGTACACTCCCAAATTATACTAAAGCAAGCACTAGTTTAGCTATTTTTAAGAACAACTTGGATATTTATTATGGAAGGATTGTTGTGGTATAATGGCAGGCTAGAAGAGCATTATTATTGCCCATGTCTGAAATATATATATATATATGTGTGTGTGTGTGTGTGTGTGTCTGTAAGGCTGCCTACTTCAGACACAGATTCCATTTTCCCCAGGCCTGGAACTTATTTAACTGCTAAGGCATACTCCATCACTATGATCTAATTATTCTGACTGCAGCCTTTGCAGGTCTGGTGTATATGGCACCAAAGTGAGAATATGCATTACTACCCTATGTTGTTTGCACTGACTTCTGACTCCTCTACTTGATATGCACCAGCGTGGCACTATGGCTAAGGTGGTTACTTTGTGGACCCAAGGTGCAGGGTTTGAGTTTCACCTTTGGAAAAAAATGACTAGGCTAAAAAGGCCTAATTTGGGGTATTAGCATAGTAATTACCTATGAACCTATGGATACAACTTGTTTGACAACTTACACAAAATTCCCAGGTCTGAATAAAAGCATTATATTGATTGTTTATAAATAAGTTATATAAGAAAAGAAAGAAACTGATACCTAAGAACAAGTGGGAACCTACTCAACAGAGGAAGAATATTCTCCACAGCTTGATCAAGCAAATCAGATGTCTTGTAAAGTCCTCTAAGGCTAGCTATGAGACTAAATTAGCATTCCTAGCTAAAGACAACCATAAGGCATTCCTTAGCTACATCCGAAACATAAAAGGCAATGCCCAGCTGTTTGCTTATTATTCAATTAATTAAGGATGAAATTTTTTTATAAAAAGATGCATTAATTGTGAAAAGGTTATTCATTTGAAGGCTGTGGAAGCTGAGGTACCAGAATAAACCTGATTGCATCCAGCTCCTGTTTCTCCTCTTGGTGGTTTTCGTATTTACAAGGCTTTGGTTTTCTTTTACGTTTATCTGAGGAGTTCAGGATTTGTTTTTCAAATTATGGCAAATCCAGCCTGTAATGAAGAAGTTTTTCGTTTTGCTAATTTGTGTAAAGAAAGGGATGACAAATTGGCTTTGTTCGATCCATGGACTGTTCCTGTGAGTGGAGACCGTGATAAGAGGTTTGATGAACTGAAGAAGTTAAGGTTTAAAGAAACCTCTTTATTTTATGATACTCGACTGTTAGAAAAGTATGTCAGTTTGTCTATTACACCCAGTGGACTTCGGGTGGACAAACTACCTACATTTAAATTCACAGAGGAGGAGAATGAATTTTTCGAAGAGTGGAAGGCTGCCTCACTGCAATGCACTTTAAGCTGGCTGAAAATTCTTATCTGACGAAACCGAAAGAACTTGGGGGCAATCCAACTACAGATTGCAGAGGTGGAGGAGAGTTTGTTTACAGAATTTCCTAACGAAGTATTTTGTGCTGCTATGAAAAGTATAAATACAGAAACTGTTAAATTTGAAACAGAAGTAGTTTCAAGAAAGAAAAATAAACTGAATAGGGACATTAATGACTTCAGAAAGGATACTGTTTATCTGTGGCAACGCAAACGCACACAGGTACAAGTAGGAAAAGCGTGTCGTTTGAAGGAGTGGACAATATTGAAGATGCCAGTGGTCAGTTGGAGGCGGAAGAACAAGTGAATTGGAATTTTCGTCAGGGGAGTAAACGAAAATCAAGAAACAAGGGTCGTAACAGAAGATACTGAGAGGGAATGTGTTTCAGCTGTGTTCAGACAGACTTTCAGGTTGGGACAGTTTGATTTTTCAAATGCTTTACATAACGCTACACAAAAGCATATTGTCAATTTGAGTGACTTTTTGGTCACTACTGATATGGAGCAGGTGTTGTTAAAGGGAAGTAAGTTTGTCCCTACCAAAATACCAGCTCTTTCTGACTTATTAATTGATGTTAAGCGTTTTTGTAGGAAATTGTATTTAAAAGCATTTTTTGAAAATAAGAAGTGTCATACCATTAATACATTAAGCAGTTTGAACAATGTTGAAACTACTTCTGATAATTGTACTGTTTCTGATGATTTTTCATGTTCTTCTGATTCTTTGCTTAACTTCTCTTTATATGATTATGACTCAAAGTTCTGTATTATTGGACAGGGGCATGGATGGGTCTGAGTTAGATTTTTGTGCAGTTGATTCTGGGCGTTTTATAACAGGGTATGGTAAACTTGAGGTTCCTAGTTTATCAACCCATAGTTCCTTTTGTCCACCTAAAAACTCTGTCACTTTGAAAGCTTTTGAGAGTGTATTACTTGGTAAAATTGAAACTGAATATGGAATGTTTCTGAAAAAATATTTTGAATTTAATCTTACCAAAAATGAGTGGAGAGCTTTAAAAGCCATGCAGGCTGTTTGTGATAAGTATGCTTTTTGTCAGGCAGACAAAGGAGGGAACTGGGTGATTATGGATAGGTCACATTATTTAAAAATGGTGTTTGACTTATCGAATGAACAAGTTTATGTTGAGTTATCGAGAAACCCTGTTTTAGAATTTAACAGAGCCCTTTTAGAATTGCTGGAGAGGGGTGAAAGACTAGGTTTTCTAACTAATAAAGATGTAAAAAGACTTTATATTGTTAGTCCGAAAGATCCTGGTTTTTATGCCCTACCTAAGATACACAAAAATCTCTGTGATCCTCCTGGTCGCCCTATTGTGTCCTGTTGTGGTGGTTTTCTTGAACACATTGGCATACTGTTGGATAGTCTTCTTAAAAAAGAATTAGGTAATGTTTCTTCACATATTAGGAACACTAATGATTTTTGTGATAAGGTTAAGAATATGCAATGGGACAACACTTACTATTGGGCCACTGTCGACGTAAAGGCCTTATATACCAGCATTAGGACTAAATTTGGTTTGGAGGCTATCTATAATATTTTGGGGGAGGGCCCACGCACTTCATTTATTAGTTTACATTTGCCTTGACTCACTATTATTTTTGTTGTGAAGATAAAATATTTTTACAAAAAGAAGGCACTGCAATGGGTGCTAATTTTGCCCCTACTTATGCGATATTATTTGTCATTTTTTGAAACTACTTTTCTTTATAGGTTGGAATTTTTTCAAAAAAATGTTGCACTTTATTATAGATACATTGATGACTTGATTTTTGTATGTACTGGTAATATTATGGAATTTGATGGATTTATTGCCAGTTTACATAATAATAGATTTGGTCTTGAATTTACATATGTAATGAATAAAAGTACTATTCAATTTTTGGATATTTTGCTATATGTGGATTCTAATAAAAAAGTGCAATATAGACCATATAGAAAAGCAACTAATAATTTTTTACACGCCACCAGTGCTCACCCAAAACATTTGATTGAAGCACTTCCTTATGGTCAGTTCAAACGTACCTTTGAACACACCTCAGAGATCAATTTGTTGGATTTTGAATTCAGGATGGTTAGAAAAAGGCTTCTGGAAAGAGGTTATTCTGAAGTTTCTATCAAGAATAGCAGTGATAGGTTGCTTAGTCCTGATTCATTTATAAGGAATATGTATAAAACTTATGATCATAATAAGGTGAATAAGTTCCTTTTGAATGATGAGAACAGAATTTTTTTAGTTAATAGGTATTCGCTATTTTCACCCATTTTCAAAAGTATAGTGGATTTTCTTTGGCCGATTGTTTGTCATAATGACGAAATAGGTCATTTATTCCCAAACAGAGTATGTTTTTCATATGGTAGGTATGCAAATTTAAAAGAAATATTAAAGTTCAAATCAAAAGCTAGGATTAATATGTTTAATGGGAGCTCATCCGTAAAAGGTATGTTCAAGTGTGGAAAATGTAGAATTTGTTCTAAAGTTAAGAATTTGACAGGTAGTTGTATAAATGGCATAAAATATCAAGCTTTGGACACATTTAATTGTAAATCTTGTGGGGTGGTTTATATTGTTGGTTGTGGGTGTATTCCACCTAAATATTATATAGGGCAAACTAAACGTCAGCTAAAGATAAGAATCATGGAACACATCGGTGATATTAGAAATGGCAGGGTGGAAAGTCCAGTTTCTGAGCATTTCAATAATTCACATAATGGGGTGTTGGATTCTTTGTTTTTTTGCACTTTGGCTAGGCCTGATACTTATAATACTGGGAATTTTTTACAGAAACTGTTAAGGTTGGAAAGTATGTTTATTTTAAACTTTGGTACATTAAAACCAAAAGGTTTAAATCTGGAAATAAACTTGACTATTTGAGACTTTAGGCATTTGTATACATATTAAACTTTAGTTTGTGTATTATTGTATGCTAATGTATTAATGTTTTGTATAAATATATTTTTTCCTGACTATGTATCAGTATTTTTAGTGTATGGTCCCTTTTATTCTGAAGCCTTGTGGCTTATGTAATTGTCTTATTATTCAATTAATTAAGGATGAAATTTTTGTATAAAAAGATGCATTAATTGCGAAAAGGTTATTCCTTTGAAGGCTGTGGAAGCCGAGGTACCAGAATAAACCTGATTGCATCCAGCTCCTGTTTCTCTTCTTGGTGGTTTTCGTATTCACAGATTCCATTTTCCCCAGGCCTGGAACTTATTTAACTGCTAAGGCATACTCCATCACTATGATCTAATTATTCTGACTGCAGCCTTTGCAGGTCTGGTGTATATGGCACCAAAGTGAGAATATGCATTACTACCCTATGTTGTTTGCACTGACTTCTGACTCCTCTACTTGATATGCACCAGCGTGGCACTATGGCTAAGGTGGTTACTTTGTGGACCCAAGGTGCAGGGTTTGAGTTTCACCTTTGGAAAAAAATGACTAGGCTAAAAAGGCCTAATTTGGGGTATTAGCATAGTAATTACCTATGAACCTATGGATACAACTTGTTTGACAACTTACACAAAATTCCCAGGTCTGAATAAAAGCATTATATTGATTGTTTATAAGTAAGTTATATAAGAAAAGAAAGAAACTGATACCTAAGAACAAGTGGGAACCTACTCAACAGAGGAAGAATATTCTCCACAGCTTGATCAAACAAATCAGATGTCTTGTAAAGTCCTCTAAGGCTAGCTATGAGACTAAATTAGCATTCCTAGCTAAAGACAACCATAAGGCATTCCTTAGCTACATCCGAAACATAAAAGGCAATGCCCAGCTGTTTGCCGAACTTGTAGTGGATGGTACCACTCACAGTGAACCTGAGGAATTTGCCAGCCTGCTAGCTGACAGATTTGGCAATAACTTCACTCCCCCATCCCCACCAGCCGTATCCCAAAGCATTCCTGACACCAGTCCACTACCAAGTATCTCCAAATAACAGGTCATACAAGCACTTTCCAAGGCCAAAAACACGGCCTCTATGGGATCAGATAACATCCCAGGTTGCTTACTAAACAATCTAAAACAAGACCTAGCAGAACCACTTGACACCTTCTTGAACGATAGCCTGAGCACTGGCTTTGTTCTGGCAAAATGGATAACAGCAACATAATCCCCTTGCACAAAGGAGGTCCATCAGCTGATCCAGGAAACTATTGACCCATAAGCCTACCCAACCTTAACTGTAAGGCCAAGGAAAGAATCATCATGGACTTTATCAAAAGGACACAGGTAACCTTCAAACTCCTGACCCAACTCAGTTTGGTTTCGTCAAGGGTAGATCTTGCTTATTAAACCTGGTGGACTCTTTCAGAATGTCAGCAAAACCCTGGATGAGGGCAAAGCAGTACAATACCATCTGTCTTGATTTAGCCAAGGCTTTTGACACAATCCTTCACTCAGGGATCATTGAGAAACTCTCCCAGCTGGAGATTAACCCATATGTCACTAGATGGGTAGCTAATTGGCTCACCAACAGAACGCACACTGTCAAAGTTGGGGAGTCCACCTCCATCAGTAGACCAGGGCTCAGTTTTAATTGAATTTCCTGCATTTAAGTCATTTCCACTGCAATTTCAACTTTTTTTTTACTGTTTTTACTGTGTTTTGATTATTGGTTGCACTTCTAGTTGCTGTAGAGTAGGCTAGATTCAGACCTGATGAATCTAGTTCTGGTTGTATAGATTGAGCACTAAATCAGGAAATCTTTTGTTGGAGAGGTCCCCCTTTGCCCTCGTGGGAGGAAGGTACAGTTTGGACTGATCTAATTGAAGGTTACTGGAACAGGGCTCAGTTTTGAGCTTTAGCATTTGTTAGTTCATTTCAAACCATTTCTCCTTCATTTTAACACAGCTTGAGTGCATTTGGTGACCTTCCTCTGCTCCACTGGTCTTCCAAAACTACTGTATAATCAACAAACGCTCTATACAGTAACAGGTCTAAACCTGGCATTATGGAGAGTCAGACTACCTTTGTTTCTCCTGTCATCCTGGTTGATATAGGTCTCTTGAGGCAGTGTAGCAACTGCCTCATGTACACAGACAGCCCTCTACTACTAAAATTACTCTAGTACAGAGTGCGAGAGATGCATCTACACCAAGAAGCTGCAGTCCCTGCTCTCTTGTGCACCAAACAGTAACACTGAAGAGGTTGTCAGCTCACGTACCACAACTCTTACACAAAACACACGTACCACAACTCTTACACAAAGCACACGTACCACAACTCTTACACAAAGCACACGTACCACAACTCTTACACAAAGCACACGTACCACAACTCTTACACAAAGCATACGTACCACAACTCTTACACAAAGCACACGTACCACAACTCTTATACAAAGCACACGTACCACAACTCTTACACAAAGCTTGAACTCAACACATAGACCATCATAAGTGAAGGTACTCTCCCAAATTTTACCTAAATGCCAGAGACCTCCTAAGCACAAGGTTGCTAGACCTGGCACAGCACCCACAGCACTCAAGACACACAACACCAGTGTTTGACTGTCTAGGCTCTTAAGGCGCAACACACCCAAATCTAATTTTCTTTTTATTGGAAATTCTATAGTGAGGCATACTGACTTCCTGCTCACCAGGTTGGATAAGGAGAAAGTCATGATCAGCTGTCTGTCCGGTGCCAGGATTTGTCAGATCACATATGCACTCAGGTCACTCAAGTACCATTATGACACAGTCCTAGATCATGTTGGTGTGAATGACTTGAGACATACCTCACTGGGCTATATGAAGAAAGACACGATTGAGCTCTTTGAATATGTGTCCCAGGCAGGTCTGTCCCTAGCCTTGAGCAGCATTTTACTCTCACCTAGAATAATGCCACAATAAATAAAAAAAAATGATTGACTTTAATAATTGGCTTAATTGGCTTAATTTCTGGTGTCATTCAAGGGGGATCCACTTTCTGTCAGCTTGCGATGACATGGTTGTTAGACCTCGCTGCTTTGCCAGAGATGGTCTGCACCTGGCACCTCTGAGCTTTCAGCTACTGGCTAAGGCTCTTGCCTCGCCCATATAATGCCTTTTTTAGGCAAGGTCTCAAAAACAAAACTTCTGATGTGAAAATATACAGTACACACAAAATAAGGGTTATGCTGCTGAACGATAAGGGTTTAAACCAAAAGCACCACTCTGTGCAAGCATTCCTTTCCTTGGATGATGTAGACATTTCTGCAGTCATAGAAACCTGGTTCAAGGCTACAATGCCTTCCACGCCTTCAGACCAGAAAATGAAAGTGTGACAACCAAAGGTGGTGGAGTATCTATCTACATCAAAGATAAACATTCCTCCAGACTGGTTAGACAAAATAACTCTCTGGAGCTACTCCAAGTTCAGATTACTGTCGGTAAGACCCCCCCCCCCTTCAAGTCATTGCTAGCTACAGGTCCCCCCCTTCCTGAACCAAGATGCTCATGCAACTTATTTGGCTTTACTTGAGTCAATCAAAATACAACCTAACGCTCTTGTCATGGGGGGTTTAACTATCCTGCCATCAACTGGGAAATCTATATGAGCCCCAACTTACTTGCACGAAAGTTCCTTGACTTTAACTCAAATGCCCTGGAACAAATTTTACAAAATCCTACAAAGGAGCTCAAATATACTTGACCTTTTTCTCACCAACATGAGAGGCTGATGTACTACCGTAAGTGTAGGACCCTTATTAGTAAAATCTGATCATAAGTCAGTCACTTTTGAAGTGGCAGTAATTCTAGAACCCATCAGAGGTGATGTCAGATTAAAAAACCTCACCAAAGCCAACTGTACCCTCCTAGGGGTTTGGCGTAAATGATTTCCAAACCCCAGTCCCCACAGATGGTCTTGGCAACTATACTAAAGTATACTCTGATGCCCTGTACCAGCACTTATGCAAATGTAGAGACTCTGCTGTGCTAGATAGGAGCAAAGTAAGAGTCTCAAGAAAAAACAAGCCACCCTGATAGACATCTCACGTAAATAAACTGTACAACAAGCGTAAGAAGCTATTGTCTAAGAATACCAAAGAGAGGTCCTTGCAATGGAAAAGTACCTTCCTAAGCATGAATAAACAAATAAGACATCTTATCAAATCCTCTAAGGGCAACTTTGAGAAATATTTAGCAAACACAGCTAAGGATAAGGCTTTCTTCAGTTACATCCATTGCCTAAAAGGTAGGACCCAGGCATGTGTTGAACTAGTGACAAATTATATCACTCACACACACACTGATCCTGTAGAAATTGCTAACCTGTTAGAGGACAGCTCTGGCAAAACTTTTTCCACTTTATCCCCTCCAAGCATATTACAAGCCATTATTTCAACAGCTTCTCTGTCCTATATATCTAAAGAACAGGTCATCAAAGCTCTGTCTAAGGCAAAAAAACACAGCCTGTATGGGTCCTGATGCCATCCCAGGCTGCATTCTAAACAAACTAAAAAAGGAGTTAGCAACCCCCTTAGGCCCCCTATTTAATCACACCCTGAATACAGGATTTGTACCAGCTGAAGGGAAAACCATGACCGTTACTTTCTCCACAAGGGCAACTTAGCAACAGATCCGGGGAATTATAGACCCATAAGCCTGAGTAGCCTTATCTCTACAAGGCCATGCAATGCATCATCAAGGACCTCATAAATAAAGATATAGGTGACCTCCAAACCCTTGATCCAACCCAGTTTGGCTTTGTAAAGGGTCACTCATGCCTGTTAAACCTAGTAGACGACTTTGAAAATGTGACCAGGGCCATAGATGAGGACAAATCTGTGCACGCAGCATATCTGGACTTGGCAAAAGCCTTTGCACAATCTCCCATTCAGGCATTATTGACAAACTCACTCACCTAAATGTCAACCCCTTTGTTAGGTGGGTCGCAAATTGGCTCAATAACCATACACATACTACCAAAGTGGGTGACTCCACCTGAACCAGCAGACCTGTCACCAGTAGGGTTCCACAAGGGTCAGTACTGGGCCTCCCTTTTGTTTGGTATTTACTTCTCGGACAAAACAAAGGGGATGTGGCTGACCAAGTTTGCTGATGACTGCAAACCTGGTGCGATCTTTGACTCCCCAAATAATGTCAGTATACTCCAAGAGGGGCTTACACAGACGAGCAACTGGTGCCAAAGCCATAGACTCAAACTAAATGCAAAAAAATGCATCATCATTCCCTTCAGTAAAAACATTGTCCCTACTTACTATCAAATAAACAACAATACCATAACCATGAATGTGTAGTGAGGGATTTGGGCGCACAAGTAGACTGTGACTTAAACTTTGACCACCATTTGTCCTCTGTAGTAAGAAAGGCATTCTGCATCTCACGTTTGACTAACAAAGGCATAGCCTCAAGAGAAATGAGGTTATAACCTCCCTATACTCATCCCTTATCAGGCCAATAATTAAGTATAACGCTGTCTTTGTTATGTACAGTACCAGGTACCTGCAGCAACTGGAGAGACCCCAAATATTTATAACTAAGAAGTTCCAGTGTCTTCAGAACATGCCTTACACAGGCAGACTGAAGTCTTTGTCACTGTACACAGTAACATATAGGCTGCTTAGGGGAGGCTTGTGCCTGGCTTATAGAGTAATCTCGGACCCCAGCCTGATGAAGTCGTTGCACATCTGTAAGTCAAATGTGACTAGAATTACCTGCTCCAGTGACCTAAATTTGGCCTGCGATTTAAACAGGACATGCTGGAGAGACATGTTCATCTCACAGAGGTTGCTACTTCTCTGGAATAGGCTACCAATCCATGTTAAGCAGAGCGTCTCAATGACTGTTCAAAAGGAGCCTGGATGAATGGATGGGAAACCACAAAATCTTGCCGGGAATAGCTCCCACATCCCTCTTGGGACATGGGTGGTCATTGCTTATAATAATCTTAGGCATTGACCAGACTTTTCTCTTGAAATGTAATGGTTGTAATAGGCTAGGCTTAAAACGACTCTCAGGTCAATAGCCTAGTAACCACCTATGAACCTGTAAGTTACCAGAGAGGTACCACAAGGATCTATACTGGGCCCTCTATTGTTTGGAATCTATTTCTCTGAGGTCCAGGAGAAAATAGATGGCCTGTGGCTTACCAAGTATGCAGATGACTGCAAACTGGGTGCAACTATTGAGACCCACAGCAATGTAAACATATTACAGAAGAGGCTGACTCAGACAAATGAGTGGTGTCAAAGTTACGGACTAAAACTAAACGCAAATAAATGTTTCATTATCCCCTTTAACAAAGAAGTAGCCCTTGCTAATTATGATATGGATAACACACCTCTAAGCTCAAACCCAGTGGTGCAAGGCTTGGGAACTCAGGTTGATAGCAATCTAAACTTCGATCACCATATTTCCATAGTGGTAAAAAAAAGCCTTCTGCATTGCACATCCCATAAATAAGGGTACCACATCCAAGGCTAAGGAGGTCAGAACTCCACTGTACTCTATCCTTATCAGACCACTAATTGAATATGCTGCCTTTTGTGTGTATCTCGCCAGACACCTGCAGCAACTGGAGAGACCACAGAGGTTTCTAACCAAGAGAATCCCAGGACCCCAAAATGTGACTTGCATGAATAGACAGAAAGCCATTACTGTATTCTGTATCATGCAGGCTGCTGAAAGGCGACCTGTGTTTGGCCTACAGAGCAGTCTCTGACTATGCCCTAATGGAAATGCTGCACATCCATAAATCGAATGAGACAAGAGTCACTCGCTCCAGGGATCTCAACCTAGCCTGTGACATTAACAGAACATGTTGGAGAGACCGATATCTCCCAGAGATTGCCACTCCTGTGGAATAAGCTCCCAATTCACGTGAAGCAGAGCTCCTCAATGACCCTCTTTAAGCGCAGCCTTGACAGTTGGATGGGTGACTGTAAATTCATGCCGGGTGTGGCACCTGTGTCCCTCATGGACGGGAGTAGTTGGTGCTGATAATAGAATCGCTCTAACAATGACCACCTAACTATGGTCAGTTAGGGTACATTGGTTTTTAGATGGCTAGGCTTGTAAAGGTCCTAGGGCCATTAGCCTAGTAACCTCCTGTGAACCTATTCAAGCCATGGCCCTTCCTGCTGCTGTCACTGGCTCCAGCTAACCACTAGAACAGCAGACTGATCTGCCTCCCCTATCCAGGATGGATGAATCCGTAGTGGGAGCTCACTCTCGCGTTCCCCTTCTGACTCTAACAGTGCCTGTGGTGCAGTTTGACTTCATGTCATCTGAGTCAATGAAATTTTCTCCCTCTGTTGAAGAACTGGCTGCTGTGTTGACATTTTGAGGTGAATAGACTTTTCTATTCTTTGTTGTTGAAAGCTGAGACTGTCTGTAAAAGTACAGGATAACAGCAGTCTCTGATGCCTCCTGAGGAAAGAGCAAAAGAGAGAATTCATCTGAGACATTTTAGCAGCCATGTTTTAATCTTTTGAGTCAGCAATTATCTCAGAAGCAGAGTATCTAATGGACATTTGCTGAAAACTGGAAGAGAGGAACTGCTTGCAATGAGGCTTAAGCATGAAAATAAGAATTTAATGAATCTGAAATTGTAAAGTTTTTTTGTTGGGATAGTTATTACTGTCTGTTATCCACCATATAATTTAATTTTGAAAAAGTCATAGTGAGAGAACGTCAGTAATAATGTAATCAGGATTAATCCTCTGAATGTTTGTCAGGTAGAAGAAAGAAGTCTTTGTCACCACAGTCATTCAAAGTGTAGCTGTTTGGGGATGTGTTTGTCACACACACACACACACACACTTGCCATAATTAAAGAATGACAGTTTGATTCCAAAACTACAGCTGTACAAACAGATCATGTATCTTTTATGCATGTGCTCCCTTCCTGTCTGATAAGCCTTGTTGTATTTTCAGTTAGTGTACTTTCCCTGTTTATTTTATTCTGTGTTGAGTAGTAGTATCACATGCACTAAAGAAGCCGTGAACTGTAATTTTTTTTTCAGAAAATGATCCTTTGTTAGAGGCTACAGATGGGATGGATCTTTGTCCACTAAACTTAGTGATGTACATACTTTAGTAGAAAAAAAATCTTTACGTTGTAGCAGAAAAATATTTGCCTCATAGTGGCTCAGATTTTAAGTGTTGGGAGAAACATCATGAACCATTTTGCTTAAATTCTGTTTATCTTGTGCATAAGAAACTAAATGTCTTTTTTTTCATTCGTCTCTTTAGGCAAAACTGAGCTTTCCAAAGGATTACGTGCTGTCTACCATCAGATGCCACTAATGTGGACACCAGGATATTTCAACCGAGCTTTGCATGTATTGGAGAAAGCTGTTTCAGTTTCTAATGACATAAAACTTAACAAAGAAGCTGTAAGTTTACAAGCACGTTAGTATGATAAAAAATGACGCATTTTAAAATGACATTCTTTTCAACCCCTCCTCCCCCACCACATATACACACACGCGCATGCATATCAGTGTAAGAACAGACGTGAAAATGACTTAAGGAATCAGGGCACTTCATTCAAAACTTTCTGCACGTATATTATTTGTTAAACACCAACACACACCAGATGATTTTTGTTAAAGAATTTGGCACAGGTTGTTAAAGTTGCTGCACTGGCTTTTCAAACAAAGGTTATTGATTTGTACTGTTACATGGCCTTGTGTATGATGTGCTCAAGGAACTATCTAATGAGGATCATTAGTTGCATAATAGCATCCTAGGGTAGGTGCTGTTGTATCTAACCAGTTAAGTATAGCTTATGAGTTATCTCAGCACCACAGGCTATCAGAAAAGTGGATGCCAACATAGCTGGCTTTTTGCATTTTTTTTCCTTTTTTTATTATAAAACCTATATATCACTTTTAGTGAAATTGTTTTGTTGGTACATTAATTGTACTGTGAAATAATTACCCTAGAGCTTCCCAATAAAATAATTTGGAATTGGAAGCCAGAAATGAGAAGTCATACTATGTGGAGTCTTACTCACATTTCCTACATAGTAACAGGACATGCTGCGTAATCCATGTCCTATTTCTTTCTGATATTGGCACTAGAGATTGCTGTTCTGAGCAGTGAGTCCCCGTGCTTACACAGAAATCTCTTTATTTGAGTAGAGATGTCAGTAGGAATGGATGCATTGATCTTAGTTTTTCTCTGACTGGAATTTATATTTTGTCAAACACTGGCAAGACACCAGATGTTTCTGATATAGCTGTTTCTGGTAACTGTACACAATGCCCACAGCAGTGTGGCCTTTTTCCATTTTTGTAATGTAACATTTCTTAATGTATTACTGCAGTCAGGGTAGGGTGGCTATAAACAAGAGCAGCAAGTTGAAGTACATTACTTTGAGCGTTATTTACTTAATTGCACATTAGAGAAGAATGGCAAAAGTAACTGTCTTTTGAGAAGTCTGTAAAAGGAAAGGTTAGTTAGAATATCACTGTTAAATAATTATTGGCATGACTTGTTAAGATAGTATGCATGTTTAAGAGCCGCAACATTGAATATTTTACTGCAGTAATTATTTTTTCTCTATCACATTATCACAGTGAAATAGAGGTGTATGTAGAAGGTGGTATGTTTTATGCATGTTTATGGGGACAGCAGGTTGTTTGTAGAAGACTAAGTACGGTTCCTTGTTAGATGTTAAATGGCCATTGATATGGCTTATGACAGTTTTTCTGAAAGTATCAAATTGAAATACATAACTTTGGTAATTTTTTATTTTCTTTACCACAGTGGGAAAATACATGACCGTGGACACTGACTAATATAAGAAGTGCACACAGAGAATGCCAGTCTTTCTTTTGGGCAGACTTTCTGCAAAGACAGTGTGTACTTGCTTGATCAGCATTAAACTGTCATTGATATGACTTACTCTGAAGGGTAGTGTACGTGCCTAAAAGCAACAAGTTGAAGTGCATTACTGTAGCCATCATGTGTATGTGACTTCTTCACAATCTAAGTTGGTGTACCCTATGAAAATGGGCACATTCTGCTGGGGAAAGTATATTTGTGAAAGGGGTCAAACTGCTATATGTTTTATCGTAGAAACACAAAGTCCTTGTTTTTTGTTTTCCATTTATTACGTAAGCATACATTCACAGCATTCCTAATGCAAATTTGTTATAATTCAGTGCACAGCAAACTTGCGCAGTTTTACTTTTATGTGGATAGATATGTTAATACTTAAGTATAAGCATGTTTTGCCCTTGTAAGTAAAGCATAACCATACATGGGTTATCGGGCACTCCAACATGCAGCTATTTTATTACCTCTACATCTAAATCACAAATATGTTATCCAGATTTAGTTTTACTAGAAAGCGTCAGATTTTTTTCTGTCTTGTAAGCTTGCATCGTGATGCGGCACTGTTAGATGTACATGGCTATAAGTATCTGCCAAGCTAACACATTATACTATACTGTTTCCTTTAGGTGCAAGTATATGGCTTCTCATGGTGGCAGAATGTAGTCCTTGGCCAGAGTGTTTTATTCTGTTGCCCTTGTATCAGTAATAAAAATAGTGTATATTTCTCCAGAAAAATTGACACATTCAGTTAAACTTGCAGGGGTTTAGACTCCATGGTTGAAAACTGCCAAAGTGAATATGGTTAGATTCACTGTTTAGTTACAGTTGAATCCTCAAGGGTAGAATTGCATTGTTATATCATTTTTCTACCCATAATTCCCTGATATAGTCGTATTATAAATTGTTAAAGGAAAATTGACATGTGCCCTTAAGATATAGGTACTAAATGCAGGTGGTTCATAGGTCTCCCACTGCCACAGTCTCATGTTTTGTATTGCAGTCTTTTTCCATTGGGAGGTATGTGACTTCTACTTAAGATGCAAAATACATCAGCTCACTGCATTGGCAACAGCGGCAGGAATGCATGTCTATCACTGGTAGCATACAGAGCCTAACATGCATACATTGCTAGCAGTGTGCTACTTGTTCTGGAGGTTGCACATTGGGAAGCACACTTGTACCTCCTAAAGGTAGCAATATCTGAGCTCATATGCTGACAAGGGGATGGGGGTAGAAAAGTCCGCAAGATCTGCTGACTGATCTGCTCCCCAACACTTGACCCTTGCTTCCATCAAGGAATGGATGGGCTGACCAGCCAAAAAATGCTGAATACATCACTGCTGTTGGCCGTCTTTCTTGAGTTGTCTTTACAAAAGTAAAAATGGTACATATTTTCCAGAATTTTTTTATAGCATGCTGTGGCTCGGAGCGTTGGTAGTATTAGTCCAATCAGGGTACAGATTGTTTAATGAAATCTTGGAAAGCCAGAGGATGCCTGAGAGTGGAGAAAGTGTTTGGTACCTATTTTTAAAATTAAGGGTGATGTGCAGAACTGTAATAACTACAGCGGGATAAAACTGACAGCTTGAAGTTATGGGAAAGAGTGGTAGAAACTAGGTTAAGAAGGGAGGCGATGATTAGTGATCAGCAGTATGGTTTCATGCCGGAAAGGAGCACTACAGATGCGATGTTTGCTCTGAGAGTGTTGATGGAGAAATAGAGAAGGTCAGAAGGAGTTGCATTGTGTGTTTGTGGACTTGGAGAAATCATATGATACGGTGCCTAGAGAGGAGTTGTGGTATTGTATGAGAAAGTTAGGAGTGGCAGAGAAGTATGTAAGATTGGTACAGGATATGTACGAGGATAGCGTGACAGTGGTAAAGTCTGCACTGGGAGTGACAGACGCGTTTAAGGTGGAGGTGGGATTACATCAAGGATCCGCTCTTTCTTATTTGCAGTGGTGATGGACAGGTTGACAGACGAGATCAGACAGGAGGCCCCATGGACTATGATGTTTGCAGATGACATTGTGATCTGTAGTGAGAGTAGGGACCAGGTTGAGGAGACCCTGGAGAGGTGGAGATATGCCATAGAAAGAAGAGGAATGAAGGTCAGCAGGGCTAAGACCGAATGTGTGCGAGTGAGAGGGAGGATAGAGGAATGGTGAGGATGCAGGGAGTAGATATGGCGAAGGTGGATAAGTTTAAGTACTTGGGATCAACAGTTCAGAGTAATGGTGAGTGTGGAAGAGAGGTGAAGAAGAGAGTACAGGCAGGATGGAATGGGTGGAGAAGAGTGTTAAGAGTGATTTGTGACAGAAGGGTACCAGTAAGAGTGAAAGGGAAGGTCTACAAGAGGGTAGTGAGACCAGCTATGTTGTATGGGTTGGAGACGGCATTGACAAAAAGGCAGGAGTCAGAGCTGGAAGTGGCAGAGTTAAAGATGTTAAGATTTGCACTGGGTGTGACAAGGAGAGACAGGATTAGGAATCAGTATAGATAGTCAGAGAGGTGAGATTGCATTGGTTTGGACATGTGCTGAGGAGGGATGCTGGGTATATTGGGAAAAGGATGCTAAGGATGGAGCTGCCAGGTAAGAGGAAAAGAGGAAGGCCTAAGATAAGGTTTATGGATGTGGTGAGAGAGAGGACATGCAGGTGGTTGGTGTGACACAGCAATATGCAGAGGACAGGAAGAAATGGAAACAGAAGATCCGCTGTGGTGACCCCAAACAGGAACAGCTGAAAGAGAAGAGAGAGAGAACACAGACTGTATTACTGGTTCTGGAAACATCTTTATTGACATGACATTGTACCACAACTGAAAAGAAAAATATATATCCAGAAGAGAGGTTTTATTTGTAAAGTTGTAATATTTTGCCTTTGAGCTGCATTTGAATATGTGGGTAGAATTGAAGTCTTGGCTGCATTGTGTACTTACCTTGATTTCCCTGGATAATTCTCACAATGTTTTACAAAGATCTGACAGAGGGGTGTGAAGTATGGCCTATTAAATACAGGTGTGCACAAGCATTTACTGTTATAGACTAGCATAGTTCATTATGCTTAGTTTCCATTGAGTGTGGTATGTGACTTTTGCTCTGGATTCAGAATATGGAACGCATCCAGAATGTATCCTTACTGAGTTGTCGTTACTTCAGATATTTACATTTTTATAGATTTTGTTTTCTGGGACAGTTATTTCAGTTTAATTTTAACAGGCTATGGCTTTTTTATAGAATTGAACTGTTGGTTGCATTTTGCACCTAAATTGTATCAAGAATTGTCAAAAGGGTTTGAGGTACTGATTCATCAACATAGACATGCACAATCATTTTGCTGTTACAGGCATGATGCATTGTACCCCCTTTTTTATTGTAAGTATATGAATGTTGCTCAGGATTAAAAAAATCAGCACTTGACTACAGTATATCTTTACTAATTTTCATTAAATTTGACTAAAAATTGTATGGTTCTGTAGAGTTTTTTTTTTCTTCCCAGTTGTAGCATGCCGTAGCTCAGATGCTATGGTCTGAAGCAGCCAAAGTGGCAGGGTCAAGTATAGCTTTGAGCCTCATTTAATTCCTTGAAGATTTTGGATGAATTTTTTTTTTACCCCCAAGTGTCCTGCTGTTATTCTATAATTGTATTATGAACCTTTAAAAGGTAATTCACAATGCTGGCCTTCTAAATGCAGGTGTTCATAGGTCTTTACTGTCACAGTCTGACATTTTCCATCATACTTACTTTCATGGTGGATGTATATGACTGCTTACATTACCAGTAAAATTCATTATACATATATACACACATACACACACACACACACACACACATATACATATATATATATATATATATATATATATATATATATATATATATATATATATATATATATATATATATATATATATATATATATATTGCATTTAAACTCTTGAGGATAGAATTTTATCTGAGATGCATTTTGTACCTGAGAGCCCTGTTCTGTTTCCCAGAAACTTGAGAAATCTGAAAATCAAAAGAAAGAATTTGGCATATGGACTTTAAAGCACAGGTACTAAGTGCAGGCATTTGTATGTCTTTCACTTTTGCCATCTGGCATTTTACATTTTACTCTCTTTCCACTGCGGAATGTATGACATCTGCTCAGACTACACTACTTAGCATAGCTCTAGAATATCTTTCCTTTGTTGCTACTGCATCAAAAGTAAAAATCATTTATATTTCACTAGAAGAAAAACTGTATTTACTTCAGTAGTAACTTGTCTTAGCTCAAACATCATGGTTGTATGCAGCAAGTGTGGTGGGTGCCAGTTCATTGCTGACATACTTAAAAGGGCAAAATAGCAGTTTTCTGAGGTCTTAGAGAGACTTTGATATATCCTTTTATACCCAGTACCAAATGCAGGGGTTCATAGGCCTTTACTCTCACACTCTGACATTTTGCTTCATACTTGGTTTCTCAGAGGTGATTATAATTTCTTAGGTTATACTACTCAACACTGATCACAAATATATCTTTACCTAGTTATCATAGCAGAAGTAAAAATAAAGTAAGCAAGCTCGTTTTAGATTAAATGTGATTCCACAATGTGTACCTGCAAGTAAATCACCAAAATAAGCAATGTTTTCATGCAGCAAGCATTCTGCACCTCACATATGAGATGCTGCTCCCCAACATCTCCACAGTGGTATTTCTACTAACTTGGAGATCACATGTCAGTGCAGGCAAGGTGAAACTTCCCTACCTACAGATACACAAACCACCACTACTGCCTGATATAGTGTTGTACATGTAGAGCCCCTAAAACACATTGTAAGATCCAAAACTCAGCACACACCATATCTGTGCAGAACCATAGCATTGCAGAAAATATTCAGTTAAGAGAACTGGAGTGTTCTGGGAAACTTGAATTACAACAATGTTCCTCACCAAAACATTCTGTCAACCAGCCTATTGAAAGCAGTTGTAAATCAAACTATGAGCAATTGACAGTACTGGTATGATCCATGTACACACTAGTGCACGTGTGTGTGTGTGTGTGTGTGTGTGTGTGTGTGTGTGTGTGTGTGTGTGTGTGTGTGTGTGTGTGTGTGTGTGTGTAGATGCATACTTGCATACACACACACATATATATGTATACATATGTGTTTATGTATGTGTATTATAATTAATGAAGGGATTAAAACATTAGATACAGGAAGTTGTATGTCACATGAGACATAGTTCGCTCTGAAGACAGACCTCTTGGAAGTTAGCCAAATCCACAGTGTCTCTTATCTGATTTACTTCACTGTCTATTCACCAACATTGAACTAGCCCCCCCCCCCCACAAAGAATAACAGAAAGTAGCATAACTAGAAATTGTGCAAATAGTATAGCAGTGATCCCCACCCAGTGTATTACACTTATTGCAGTCTTCCAAATTAGTTGATTCCTTTTGACTTTAAAGTCTGGGCTAGATATGAATCTTTGGCTCTTTTTAAATAATCATTTTCCATTATGAAAGGTTCATGTGGTTGTTCAGGTTATTACTTCTGCTGCCTATGATAAAGGATGCTCATTTGTTTTGATATTCCATCTGAATGTGATGTCTGCAGATTTGATTTTGAAATTTGCTGTGACCATCTCATTCATCTACAGTAAAAGTTCAAACTGAAAAACTGCTGCAGATAAAAAATAGAGATTATACATGAAAAACACCAGTTGACTACACGTCTTAGTGGCTTACTGTGTAGGTTTAGTATCTTTGTTTGTTTCTTTACAAAGACTTCTTCAGAACTAAAAGCAAAAATAATCACATAACTATGACATCGCAATAATACATTATACATTACAGTTTATTTCACAGTTGGTAAAAAAATCACATTATTGAATGTAAATTTAATACAGAAATGCTTATAAATTAATTTAACAGAAGATGTTGACATTCAGTGTCAGTTGTCTGATGAGCTGTTTGCATTCTAAACTAAGCCAATATCCCCACCTCTCTCATCAAAATTCGCTGATTCTAAATCTGTAAAATAAGATATCTTAAAAACAGTGGAAGGTTTTTTTTTTGTAATTACTTAAAAAGAGCATTTTTGTCTTTTCATTTGAGTAGCATACAGGTGATGTACATATGTTGACTTAGGACCAGATTCCAAAATACTTCCTGTTAGTGTAAGTGACTTACTTCAATGTAAGGCCCATCTGTAAACAGGCGCTTACACCAGGGGCCAGATTCCAAAAGACCCGCTGTTAGCCTGCTCTCGTTGGAAGTGATTTGCCATGAGAGCAGGTCTTTTGGAATCGGGCCCTTGGTTTTATAAGTGCTTTTCCAACATAAAAGCACTGGCTACTTGAGCACATAGATAAGTAAGAAGCATATTTACTGTCACAGATAAGCTGTGGCAAGAACATAACTGATGTTCTTCATGTTTCACTGTTGCAGTCATCACATGTGGGTTATCTGCTTGCATTATCCCTCAGTCGGTCTGATTATCAAAGTCTTGGGTCTTGCGTCGATTACTGTCTCATCTTCCATGACGTCAGGTAGTCAGGGGGGTATAAAGCATGCAGCCAACACCATTACATCAGTCTTTCTTGCCGTTCGGTGCCTGAAGCAGAAGCAGTTCTCAAGTGCCACTCGGCCAACTCCTAAAATTTTAGTTTTTGAATTTCAGAACTGAATTCTTCAACTAAAGCTAAGTACCCCGTTGGGGAAACTTTTTCTTGCTCTAAACCGATGTCAGTGAAAGTCAATAATTGTATTTCTTGTGGAAAGCAAATACCTCCTAAAGATTTTCATTCATACTGTATTCCTTGCCTAGGCCCTGACCACGCCATACCTTGCTGTCAGTTTTCCGCCTTATTTAAACCACAAACTATTCATCGTCTGTACATTTTCGCTTCTAAATATTTTGGTACTCGGTTCAGTTATCCAGATGTGTCTTCAGTAAGCCACCCGACTACCGACATTCCGAAAAAACGCAAAGATAAAGACAGAGACAGGCCGCCTAGGTCCAAAGCTGCCAAAGACGCTAGTCGCCAGTTCGCTGGTACTCAGTGAGGCCCTTTCACAGCCCCTGATACCTGCTACTTCAGATTCGCAGGCCTCTACTGAGACCCATTCAGAGTCCAGTAATGCCACAAGATGCTTCAACTGTGGAACCTGCAGATGTCTCTACCTTGGATGGGTCCGGAGCCGCTGTGCAGGCACCGGCTTCTGAGGGTGTATTCAGGCCTACTGACTTGCATATTAAAACAATGCCATCTTCTTCTTCTAGGCCTAAAACTTGAACCATGCCTAGGAAACCGACGCCCAGACTGCATGGTCAGGCCTCTATGCCTAAAAAACAAATAAGAATGGTTGAAGACCTTATTATTTTAGTCAGGGGAAGCCAACCTTCCCCTCTAAGAGACCTAGGACTGAATTTGCTTGTGATACTTCTGAACAGGATTCTGACATTTCTGTCTCCTCTGATGACCAGGATTTACCCTTATCTACTTTGAGGAGTCTGATGCCGAGGACTCTATTCCCTCTGCTTCTCCCCCAGAGGATTTTTCTTTTGGTGAAACCTTGCATACTCTTAGGGAGCATTTTCACTGAGAAAGCCAGGATTACTCTGATTCTAAAAAGAGGCTTGGAGATTTCTTACTCCTGCCCCAACACAGGCCTTTAGCTATCCCTCCTGTGCTGGACATTGTTGATGCCTTTTCGGAATCTAGCTTGGCCCCTGACTCTCTACCTCCTGCTCCCAGAAAACCTGATAGATATTACAGGGTTCCTGATTACTACAAGTTCCTTTTTAAAATTCCTACTGTGGATCCTGAGACCATTTCACAGGGACCCAAGGGCATTAAGGCTACTACTGCCAAAAATCCTACTCCCTCTGATAGAGATTCCAGGGCCCTGGATAGATGGATTAAGAAGGTATACACCTCTGCAGCTTTGCCATCAGGGCCTTAAATTGCCAGTTTCGTATGTTAAAGTATTAACAAAATATTATTGGATTGCTGAAACAGAAAATGATGTTGATTCCTGATTGTGCTGAAAATAAGGATTTACAGGATTTAATGCATTCTGCTGAACAGGTTGGAAAACATACTTTGCAATGTGGTTTTGATTCACTAGAGGCATCTTGCAGGGCTGCTGTCACTGGGTCTGTACATAGAAGGCATGCTTGGCTTAAGGAGCAATTTTTGCCAGATCATGTTAAAACTAAACTGCTGGATGCAGGACCACCTGTTTGGCGACAAAGCAGAAGTTCTTAAAAAGATGGAGGAAAAAGCTAAATCTATGCAAACTGTTAAAGATTTCTTACAAGTGCAGCCTCCTAGATTTAGTAGGCATTGGCCCTTTCCTGCCTCTTCCAGGCCTTCTCAGTTCAAACCCAGAACCAGCAGAACACCCAGGCTTCAGTCCCAGGGTACGCACAGGACTAAGCAGTGGGGGGCTCCCATTTTCAAACCAGGGAGTAGTAAGACTCCTCCTATGGTAAGCTGTCTCAATGACTTAACTTTAAAACTTCCAAGAACTTATCAACTGATAGCTCCTTTAGGAGAAAAGATTGCTCTGCAAGCAAAAAACTGGAAACTCATTACCCAGGACAAATGGGTTTTAAACATAGTTTCCCCAAGGATACAGATTTCACTTCCACACGTTACCAACACCAAACAGTTGGCCAGATCTACCCCCAAATCATTGGGCAGAGGCTCAAAAGCAAGTACTCTCTCTCTTAAGGTTAAAGGCTATTCAGACTGTACCAGATGAGGAAAAGGGGCAAGGTTTCTACTCAAGACATTTCCTGGTACCCAGAAAAGACAACTCATAGCGTCCTATCCTAAACACCTTTTTTGGTGATTCCAAAATTCAAGATGCTAACTCTTCATCAGTTGCTTCCCTGTAATAGGTAAAGATGCTTGGTTGGCAACACTGGATTTAAAGGAAGCCTACTTGCACATCCCAGTCAGGGAATCTTGCAGAAAATACCTACACTTCAAAGCAGGCTGCATGCACTATCAGTTCTCTGCACTGCCCTTTGGCTTATCTACTGCACCCAGGGTATTCACAAAGTGCCTAGCTCCAGTCATTGCATTTTGCAGGCAAAGAAATATTCAAGTATACCCATACCTGGACGTTTGTCTAATTCAGGCAGAAAGCCAGGACATACTTCTGAATCATCTGGCATTTGTACAAAAGGTGTTAACTTGTCTAAGGTACACCATAAATGAAAAGAAATCACATCTGCTACCCTGTCAACAAATTATATTCCTGGGAGCAAGCATGAACACAACTTCCCAGATGGCTTTTCTCACGCCAGAGAAACAAATTAATTTGACAACTTACTTCAAACTAGTGGCCACAAAGACCCTGCTATCTGCAAGGCAAATACTGCAGGCCTTGGGGTTCATGGCCTTGTGCATTCTACTAATTCCATATGCAAGACTGCATATGAGGAAACTACAATGGTATCTAAAAAGCCTATGGTGTCAACATTCTCAGGATCTAGAAGCAATGATTCCTATCATACCTTGCCTACGGTTAGAATTTCTTTGGTGGGCAGAGGCCTGCCACTAAAACAAGGGACTACCATTCACTCTACCCCCTGCCGCCCAAACCCTAACAACAGACGCATCAGACTATGCATGGGGGGGCTGACCTGGCAGGGAAGTGCATTCAAGGCAAATGGAACCTAAGTCAAATGCACCTGCATATCAATCAAAAAGAAATGTTAGCTGTACAGAATGCTCTGACAGCCTTCAAAGACAACATTCTTCCAGGACAATTAATGGTAAAGACGGACAACACCACTGTTATGTAGTACATAAACAAGCAGGGGGGGGGGGCATTTTTACCCCCCCCTGCAGACTAGCCATGGCTCTGTGGAACACAACCTTGAGCTACCAAGTGCATCTACAGGCTCAATTCCTGCCAGGAAAACTAAATACACTGGCAGACGAACTAAGCAGAAATCTCATGGACCCACAAGAGTGGAAACTGGAACCAAAGATTTTCAACATGTTGATCAACAAATGGGGGAACCCAGATATAGACCTGTTTGCCTCCCCCCAGAACTGCCAATTGGACAAATTCTGCACAAGGTCTCCTCACAAACAAGCTTGGAAAGTGGATGCTCTGTCCTTCAGCTGGAAAAACCCATCAGTTTATGCCTTTCCTCCTCTGCTCTCCTCTCCAAAGTACTACTAAAGATCAAACAGGACACACCAAGGATGATACTGATTGCACCAGACTGGCCACACCAACACTTGTACCCCCTCCTGTCACAGCTGGCCTTATGGCACCTACCTCAGACCCCTACTCTTCTTCTTTTCCAAACAAAAAGTCATCAATAACATATATGTTAAAACGGACATGTTTAAACAAGTCCATCCATCCATCCTGTACAGGAAATCTTCTTCCCAATAGAATTTGAAATACTGGAGCCATTATGGCACCCATAGTATTTACAAGACATGGGAAAAAGCTATGCTTTAATATAAAGTCTTGTAGTACAAGTACATTATTAATGCCTCTGAGAGAAAAGATAGAATGTCTTGACAGATATTCCGTAACGTGTTCGGTTTCAGTCACCCATGTAGCAATCCTACACAGTGATATAGTCTGAATTCACTAACAAAATCCCATTAAAATCAACTTCGTTATGATTTTGATAAATTCTGTGAAAGCTGCTATGAATCCTTAATGTAGGACTTAGTTTGAATCATAATTTTCTTTAGTTTGTTGTCAGTGTATGTATACCTAGAGAATCAGTTTTTAGACATTCAGTCTAAATGGAGGTGGCGTTAGATTCATGAATTCTTTGGAATACCAAACAGAGTTCCATTTCTAGGAAACTTCATTGTCAGAAGTTGCAGAAATCGATAATACTTTCATCATCCATGAACAAATGTAAAAGTCATTTGTCTCTATTTCTGTATCTTCTTTCATTTCATTGATATAACTGTGTGTAACAGCCCTCATTTGATAACAAACTCATATTGGCCATATACTGTTTTCCATTATTACAAGGCCCTCACACTTGTGTGCTTTCATATATCTTTTTATATAACAAATGACTGTTATCAACCTTTATCAATGATATGTTGTACACACACATTTCACATCAAAATACTTCAGACAACTGTAACATAACACACATATAGCACGCTCAGCATCATAGTTATACACGCCAGTTATACTTAAAAAAGTAATGAAAATAGTGGGAAAAAAGTAATATAGTGGGAAAACAAAATAGAAAACAACTAGAGATGAATAATAACTGTTTCACTTCTTAGTCATTATTTACAAATAGTAAACGTTCACATAATTAATCCGTAACGCTATCCTTCCTACTCCATGCCCCATTTAGATTGGTCAGATTTATAAACATTACATCTTTCATTTCCCTCTATTTTCTAAATAAAAATTAACCATCCTCGCCACTCTAATCCTTTTTTTTCTTCCCCTTTCCTCACACTTGGTCCTCGTTCTTTATTGATTTGGATATCATTCCCTTCACCTTCTGTATTTTAGGGAGTTTTCTACTCTTTCAATTCGTAGTTATTTCGTTTTTGCCCTTATACATATTGTCCAAGCTAATATATGCTTTTTTTACACTGATATTCTTTGCCATCCCCACAAAATATAGTTTAGGTAGTATACCCTTTTACCCCAAGAAGTGTAGCTGGTTCAACCAGCTCCCTGGAGCTGGTACAAAGAACCAGCTCGCCTCTCCTTCAGCTCTGCAAGTGAAGAGCAAATAAAAAGGTAAATCACTGTAACAATTTCATCACTACATTGTAAGCAATCTGCTTATTACAATTGAATCTATACTCCCCCCAGATCTTTCTTTGAGGAGGGAAAAAAAGCAGACTTTCTGTCTACTGACACACCAGGTGGACACCCCCCCACCCCACCCCAGCCATTTAGGTCCTGTTTCTGTGCCTTTCCAGAACCCTCCTTCAACATGTTTTATTTAAAAAAAAAAAAAAAAAAAATGTTCTTTTAAACTGTAGCAAACTATTTGCTACAGTATATATCCTGCCTGTACAGAGCACTATACTGCTCATGTTTAAGTTAAAAAAAAATCTTTTTTAAAATGTAGCACACACAGACTGCAGGTTTGAGTGCAAATGCCAAAGCCATTATTGCATTAACGAAAGATTGGGATGTTCTTCATCTCACATTGCTGCAGTCCTTACATATGGGTAGTCCGCTGTCCTCGGTCGGCCCGAATACCAAAGTATTAGGCTGACGTCGGTCATGGGCGCTCAAATCTGACATCAGAGCGTCAGGGTATAAAAGCGCATGACCGACGTCATATCCTCAGTCTTTTTTGCCGCATGGTCCGATGCAGAAGCAGCGTTGCAAGTGCCGTTCGGCGTTCTGAAATTTTCGTATTCTGAGTTTCAGACCGAACCCAAGTTGGGCTAAGTACCCCGTTGGGGAATATTTTTGTTTTTTCTTGCCTCAGTTTATTCCGGATGTCAGAAAAAGTGAATAATTGTATTTCTTGTGGGAAACAGATACCGCATAGGGATTATCACTCTCTTTGCATTCCTTGTTTGGGACCGGACCACGACGTAGTCGGGTGTCGGTTTTGTGCTAGGTTTAATAAGCGCACTATAAAAAGAAGGTTAGATTGTGCTAGGTTAGTCTTTGGTAAGCGGTGTAATTATAATATGCCGTCGGATCCTCCGACGCCCGCTTCCAGAAGCGCAAAGACAAATCCTTGAAACCTAGACAGGTTGATTCGCCCGTTTCGGACGCCGGTCCTGCAGAAACTACAGTGGAGCAGGTGGATCCGGCTGAAGTTTCTGTTGAGTCTCAGGGGGAAACTTTGATTTTGCAGGATGTGGCCTCACAGGAGTCAGGTCAAGCTGAAGGGGCCTCTCAGGTTACTGTTCTCCCTTCTATGCCTAAGGTGGTTAGGCCTTCTGCTACTATTTCTAAGGCTTCTTCTAAGGGCATGTCTGTTTTGCCTTCCTCTGGTGTTCCTCCAGGTACTTCAGGGTCTGTGCCTAAAAAGCACATGCTTAAAATGGCAGAAGATTTGATTACTTTAATTAGAGGTTCTATGCCCCCTCCTGATAAGAGGCCCAGGGTGGAGCCAGAGTTGGAAAGTTTGGATCAGGCCTCAGAGGACTCAGACTCTTCTGCTGAAGATATTCAAGATTTTCCCCCTTATTCGGATTCTGATGCAGAGCATTCCACTCCTTCTGCTTCTCCTCCAGAGGATTTTTCTTTTTCAGAAACTCTGCATTCCATGAGGGAGCATTTTAAGTGGGAAGGACAGGATTTCTCTGATTCACGGAAGAGGCTTAGGGAATTCTTGTTTTACCACAGCATAGACCCTTGGCTATACCTCCTGTTTTGGATGTTGTTCAAGATGTTTTCTCGGAGGCTTCCCTTAATCCAGATTCTTTGCCTCCTGCGCCAGTTAAACTGGACAGGTATTACAGGGTGCCTGAGGCTCATAAATATCTGTATAGGAGTCCTAGGGCGGACCCAGAAACTATTAGTCAGGGGCCTAAGGGTGTTAGAGCTTCTGTTGTAAAGAATCCGGTTCCTCTAGATAAGGAAGCTAGAGCTTTGGATAGATGGGGTAAGAAGGTGTATACCTCTTCTACTTTAGCAATGAGGGCTTTAAATTGCCAGTTTCATATGTTGAAATATCAGAATTTCCTCCTTTCTCAGCTAAAATCTAAAGTGGATGCTTTGGCAGAGGGCATAGAGTGTAAAGAATTGCAGGATTTAGTACATATCTCTGAACAGGTGGGTAAGCATTCTTTGCAGTGTGGTTTTGATGCTGTACAGGCCTCTTCTAGGGTGGCTGCCACTGGTTCAGTTCTTCGTAGGCACGCCTGGCTTAAGGATCAGAATTTGTCCGAGCATGTTAAGACTAGAATTCTGGATGCCCCTTTACAGTCTGAAGTTTTGTTTGGTCCCCTGTGGAGTCGGTTTTGAAGAAAATGGAAGACAAGGCTAAGTCCATGCAGACTGTTAAAGATTTTTTGCAGGTGCAACCTCCAAAGTTTAGTAGAAATTGGCCTACTAAGGGGTGGACCTACCCTTCTTCTGATTCTCAGTCTAGGGGTAGATCTAGACGTGGCAGGGGCAGAGCTCACAGTACATTCAGGCCTAGAACTTGGAGTTCACCTGCACAATCTGCAGGTGAGGGCAGGGGCCAGTCCTTTCGTAAACAGGCCCAATGACCTGCATTTTCAGCTGCCAGATTCTTCTTCCCTGGCAGCTCCTTTGGGGGGGAAGTTGGCACTCTTCAAGCAAAACTGGCTTTTAGTCACCCAGGACAAATGGGTATTGGACATTATAAACCGAGGCTACAAGTTCTATTTCCATACATTGCCTCCTTTCAAAGGCATGCCAGACGTTCCTCCTCGGCAAAGGATAGAGGCTCACAAGCAGATTTCTTTACTTCTTCAAATGGGAGCTATACAGCCAGTTCCTCTGTCAGAAGTGGGACTAGGATTTTATTCTCGCCTGTTTCTAGTACCAAAGAAAGGGAACACGTGGAGACCAATTTTGGATTTATCTATCCTCTACACTTATCTGGACATTCCAAAGTTCAAAATGCTAACGTTACAACAGCTTTTACCTCTGTTGGGAAAAGATCACTGGATGGTAACTCTGGATCTCAAAGAGGCTTATCTTCATGTTCCTATCAGGCCCAGTTGCAGGAGGTACCTGCGTTTTCGGGCTGGAAATTTACATTATCAGTTCTCTGCATTGCCCTTTGGCTTATCTACTGTGCCCAGAGTGTTCACAAAGGTTCTGGCTCCAGTGATAGCCTTTTTCAGGTTAAGAGGAATACAGATTTATCCTTATTTGGACGATTGCCTGATTATTGCACAACACAAAGACGAACTTCTGCATCATCTACAGTATGTGATGGTAGTGTTAAGATGCCTAGGGTATTCTGTGAACGAAACAAAGTCCAGTCTAGTACCCTCTCAGGACATGTGCTTTCTGGGTGTGAGACTGAATACAGCTTCCCAGATGGCCTTTTGACCCCGGACAAACAAAGAAGCCTTTCTCTTTATTTCCATCAAATGTCTCTACAGTCCAGGCTGACTGCAAGGACAGTCCTTCAAGCCTTGGGGTTCATGGCATCTTGTATTCTGGTGCTTCCCAATGCCAAACTGCATATGAGGAAGCTTCAATGGTATCTCAAAAATGTATGGACACAACACTGCCAAGATCTAGACACTGTTATTCAGATAATACCTTGCATTCAGAAAGAATTTTTGTGGTGGGCTCAGGAATGTCACCTAAACAAGGGACTCTCTGTGACCCGACCAGAGGCGAGTCAGATTCTAACGACAGATGCCTCGGACAAGGCTTGGGGAGCACACCTCAATGGAAAATGGGTGCAAGACACGTGGCCTGTCAGACTTCAACATTTGCATATCAACTTGAAGGAGAGGTTAGCAGTCCAATTTGCATTGATGGCTTTCAAGGATTTACTTCACCCAGGACAGGTGTTGATTCAAACAGACAACACTACTGTCATGTGGTACATCAACAAGCAAGGGGAACCCATTCTTACCCTCTTTGCAGGCAAGCGATGATTTTGTGGGAGACTGCTCTCAGTTTACACCTCAATCTTCAGGCAAGGTTTCTACCAGGAGCACAGAACTCCTTAGCGGATGTGTTGAGCAGACAAATTGTGGATCCTCACGAGTGGAAACTGGATCCTCATGTGTTTCAAAAGTTGACAGTGTTATGGGGACTCCAGACATAGATCTGTTCGCTTCTCCACTAAATTACCAGTTGCCAAAGTTTTGCACAAAAATGTTTCATCCCACAGCTTGGAAGGTGGATGCTCTATCATTCAGTTGGAGCAATCTTCATGTCTATGCCTTTCCACCTCTGCCTCTCATTCCCAAGGTACTCCTGAAGGCCAGAATAGACAAGCCATCCATGATTCTGATAGCGCGGATTGGCCTCGACAGCACTGGTACCCACTACTGAGGAGTTTGGCACGGAGCCTCCATGGCCTCTGCCTTTGATTCCGCATCTTTTGTCTCAGGAGGGCAATCACTTCCTCAATGTCAAGATTCAGTCTCTGCATCTCACAGCCTGGCATATTCTGTTTTAGGCCCTGGAGGGTCTCAGCTTCCACAACAAGTTTTGAATGTTATTTTGGAGGCCAGAAGGCCTAGTACAAGGAAAGTTTACGCTGATAAATGGAGGAGATTTTTCTCTGGAGCAAAGCGAAGGACTTTGATGTTTCCAAGCCTGATTTAAGTGTTTCTCTTCAATATCTTACTGAGTTATTGGACAAGGGTTTGTCTTTCTCCTCGATAAAGGTTCATGCTGCAGCAATTTCTGCTCACTATGACTGTGACCCTCCTTTATTTTCCCATCCTTTGTTTAAGCAATTTCTTAGAGGGCAAAGAACATAAGACCCCCACGAGAGCTCCTACTCCTGCTTGGGATCTCAATTTTGTGTTGGAAAAGCTTACTCTACAACCTTTTGAGCCTGCAGCTACTGCCGAGTTAAAGTATTTATCATGGAAGACTGCTTTTTTGTTGGCCATTACCTCTGCAAGAAGGGTTTCTGAATTACAGGCCCTTATGGCAGTGGAACCTTTCCTGATTTTTCATAAGGATAGGGTATCTTTGCGTACTAATCCTTCCTTTATGCCTAAAGTGGTTTCTAGTGTGGCCTTGAACCAAACTATTCATTTGCCTACTTTTTATGCAAACCCCCAAAATAAAGGGGAGAAGATTTTGCATACTTTGGATATTCATAGGCAGTTGCGTTATTATTTGAGCAGAACCAAGGGGTTCAGGCAGTCTCAGCAGTTGTTTGTTTCTTTTGCTTTGGGTTCTCAGGGAAAACCTGTTTCAAAACAAACTATTTCTAAATGGATTGGGTTTTGTATTTCTTTCTGTTATTCCCATCATGGTAAGGAGATTCCGGCTGGAATCAGACCTCATTCCACTAGAGCTACTGCCACTTCTACTGCCTTTCTAAGGGGGGTAGCTACAAAAGATATTTTGGAAGCAGCCACTTGGAGTTCAGTACATACTTTTTCCAAGCATTACCACCTTCCTCTTTATTCTAAGTCTAGGGCTGGATTTGCCACTGCAATATTACAGGGCATTTTAGCAGCCCCTAATGCTTTATGATTTTGCCATCCTCCCTTTACCTCTGCTTTGGGATTCTACCCATATGTAAGGACTGCAGCAATGTGAGATGAAGAACATAGTACAGTTTTGTACCTACCATAAATGTAGATGTTCGAAGATCCACATTGCTGCAGTCCAATTTACCCTCCCTCCTTCCCCTCTGTAGTTTAGCATGGTTATATGGTTTGGGTGATGGTTGTTGTTGGGCATGTTTTTGGGAGGTATCCTGTTTTTGGGCTGTGGCCTTTCTTTTTAGGGCCTTCTGACATCTGGGGCCTGAAAAGACTGAGGATATGACGTCGGTCATGCGCTTTTATACCCTGACGCTCTGATGTCAGATTTGAGCGCCCATGACCGACGTCAGCCTAATATTTTGGTATTCGGGCCGACCGAGGACAGCGGACTACCGATATGTAAGGACTGCAGCAATGTGGATCTTCGAACATCTACATTTATGGTAGGTACAAAACTGTACTTTTGGTTGATCGTGTCCCCCACCCCCCAACACTTCGCATCCTGGACAGTTGCCTCTCCCAATCCTCCCTGCCTGTGCTACGGTTTTCCCCAGTACCCCACCCACCAATTTTTGCACATCATTTCTAAACTGTCACACCCTAACAATCCCAAAAAATATACAAGTAAACATTTGATTTATTTTCTCAGCATGGCTACCATACCTTTATAAATCCACTTCAACTTGTCTGACAACTGAAATTCCTTCTTAAGCATATTGGCATTTCTGTTAGGTGCATAAACGTACTTAAACTCTTCCATGCAAAAAAATCCTGAAATTTCCAGACTTCCTGCAAATCATACTAATGTACTTATTCAAGTCTCTTCCTGCCATGTAAACAGTACAAGTTCGTAAGTCCATCATTCTCCTTATTACATTCCCTTTACTCTAACCAACCCTTTATATTTCTTAAGTAATATTGGTGTTTGCCCCCTCCCCTTCTCTCTTAACATCATTATCATATTAAGTTCAGGTTCCTTATCACCAGATGTGATCCATTTTATTTTCCTTAGCATAGCTACCATACCTTACTTCAACTCATCTGCCAACTGAAATTCCTCCTTAAGCCTAATCCTAGTGCCCACTATTAGTTGAGACCAATAAAAAAAAAAGTTTGGTCTTTTCTTCCACCTCCATGCCACACTCTGTAACTGTCCTTTCCTGCACACCTCTCTGATGATCAGTAATAACTCCATCCTTCATAATGTGCCACCCACTGCAGATAATTTATTTTGAGTAGTTCACTATCTCTTCTAGCCATCCCCAGTAACACCTCAGATCTCTCTCACTTTTCTCAGTCTTTCACCATCCAGCGTCATCCTTTTCCAAATCACCTCGTAACTCGTTTCTGACCATCTAAGTACCAAGGCCAATTAACAGGCCTTGTAAATACAGTCCATTTTCAAGGACCCCAAAACTGCCTTTCTCCTTTGACATTATTACCAACTCCCAGGCTGCCCTTACATTTCATTATCCAGTTTTGAGGTTTGTGAAAAAGGGAGAATTTTAGTGGGTACACCAAATTTCTCAGAATCCAGGTCTCCCAGTCTCTGTCAGCTCCATCACAGTCTGTCACAACATACCCCTCAGACTTTGCGGAACAGTGTGAGTGGGAAAACAAGTACAGGAAAAGAAAAGACAGACCAAAACATGTGAACATAAAAAGGATGTCAGCACTTGTAAATGCTCTCAACTTTCTCAATCATCAATAGTCTCTGGGAACTCTACAAGTGTACGTGTTTACAGACAACACCATAGTGATGTGGTAAATAAACAAGCAAGGGGAACCAGATCTTACCATCTGTGCAGACTAGCCATGGTAACGTCGGATAGTGCTTTTCAGCACAGTGTCAGTGGATAGGCATTTTACATACTGTCCAAGCAAAGTTGCGTGTCAGACAAGCTGAGCAGGACCAGAACAGACTCTCTCAGATGGAAATTGAATCCGGGGGTCTTCCAGAAATTGATTCAGCTGTAGGGAACACCTTAGGATATTGGTGTCCATGGCTTCTTGTTTGTCTCCATTTACAATTGGTGGAGGAGAAGACATGAGTTTGTGTCTAGACAGAGTAGTACTTGTGTGTGATCCTCAACCTTCTCCTGTCACTGTGGGTCCAAGTGACAACTTTTGTAAAGGCTGTACATATGCATAAAATTCCCTGAGTTATTCTTCTAATATCAGCTAGTAACTTGCCCTTTTTATTATATGGTTTGTTCATTTTGCATTGGGATTAATTTGATGTTCATTTCCTTGTGATGAACTTTTGCACCCTTGAATACCTTCACACCATACAGATCACTGCAGCATGATTTTTTTTTAATAGGTACAGACTATTTAGTGACATATTGCAACTATGGTGTGCAAATTGAACTGGTTATCTTTGGCCGTCATGATCTATGCAAGACTTTGCTGCTAAGCTATTTAGAGCTCTGTGACAGAAATACATGTCTTTTGTGATCAACAATAATAAGTGTAATCCCAAAAGGTCACACTTTCCTGAAACTTCAACATTCAAGACAGAAAATCCCTTAAAAAAAGTATTTTTGTAGGGAAAGCTTCACCACTTTCACCCTCAGTGTGGAGAGCAGTGCCCCCCCCCCCCATAGTCCTGCTGTTTAAATACACTGAATCCAAGATCACTACATCGTGGGGATGGCACATTACCCTAGATACTGCAGTCTTGATTTTTAAATACACAAGATGAGACTGTTGTGTTGTTGTTTGTCCATTAGTGTGTATCATGGGTAATTAAGCCTGGCATCCCATATCTAGCCCTGTATGATTTGGTTCCCTCTTAAGACGTTGCTGGTGTCCTTCCAGTCACCTTGGCCCCTTAACCTCTGCTGGAAGGAGACTGCTAATATTTCCTAAGGTGCATCTTAAGCATTCTTGTTTAAAATCTACTGTGTGTTAAGTTCTTCACTTGTGAAATTCATGATGTTACCTGTATTTCATGAGCCTACAGAAGAGTAATTAAAAAGCTGCCTAAAGATTTACCTAATCTACTATCTTGGTTACACAAGTTTACTTGACTGTAAGCTTGTCTGTGCTGTGTAGAGGAATAAAGCCCTGCCTATGACCAATGATTTAAAATTACATGGTGATTTGGTGCTGGACCAACATGGCAGTGTAGGGTAGGAATGAGCTGCTGACAACAGCTTGTCCATCCTGGAGGAAGGGTAAAGTGGTTTCTGGTTGGCCGATTGTCACCATATCAATGAAGGCTTGTAGAGCATTGAAGTGATCAGGATCAGGGATGGCGGGATGGCAGTCCCAGGCCAGTGATGGTACACACACACACACACACACACACACACACACACACACACACACACACACACACACACACACACACACACACACACACACACACAAATGAGGAAGGTGTACAATATCAATAGTAATATGGTTGTTCATATCAGCCATTATGGATAGTTTTAGGGGGCTCCCTATTGAAATGTTGTCACTGGAAATGCTGAGTGCCATCAAGCCAAAAAAAAAAAAAAGATTGAAACTACGAGAGAAGAGCAAATCTGGAAGATCTCTTCTCCTTTACACTTCGGGAGTGCAGGGGAGCTTAGCCCCCTGCAGAATGATGTGGGAGGCAAGCCTCCCACACCACCCAAACTTCTATATGCCAACTATGAGATCACCATACCTCTAAGAAAATGGGAATATTCTGAGTAATGGTCATCTGAGAATTTGTATTTGTAAATCCATTTTTTTTGCCATTCAATCTCCAGGGAGTCCCGACATTTCAAATGATTACCATTTTATGGCCTTACTTGGAAACCCTGACATTAAGGAGATATCAGCAAGGGCACAGACTACTTTCATTACTGTTTGTATGATGGGAGGTCCAATCAGCTCTTGCCCTCTCACTGGATACGAACCATTGATGAGTAAATGAATGGGGTTAAGACCATTTGGAGGAGACTTGATGGTCAGTAGGCTAAGAGGCAGAAAGAAAGTAAAAGTAATTTATCGACTGTAGCAATATGTTTTGCTTGAAATGTAAATATTTTTGCTGTGTTGCCTGTCGTTTGTACCAAAGCTAGGCTTAGACCTTGTAAATAAACATTGTGTTGATTTGATCTCTGTTAGCTGTTAGTCACCCGTGTGACTACTTTAAACAATTACCTTTGACAAATCAGTTGTAAGGAAGTTATAGTAGCAGTTATCTTCTTGATTCCTTTATTCCATCTTTTTGTGAGTGTGCATAATTTTACCATTTGCTGCTATTGACTGCAGAGTCTCCATTCTATGCTGTCTGTTTTGAACTCTATTTCTGCTGCCATTTCGTAATTTGGTAGGATTTTGCCCACAGTCTGGAAGCTGTCATTTATTCCCACCCACTCAAGAGGAATGTCTCACTTTATATGCCTCCTTGGGAAGATGTTGGGATTCTTCATTGTCTGAGTGCTTTGGAATTTAACAGAAAAAAACACTCCACATCAAACCCATGTCTTTCAGTTAACAGCAGAGAACTTGCCTCCATAACAGGAAAGTAGTCTGGGTCTTGGATTAGGTCACACTGCTTCAAATGTGAATAGTTCTTGTAATTTCAAGGACATGACAGTAACAACAAATTTAGGGCTACGTATGAAGTTCAAGGTAATGGCACCTTGTAGTATACTGCCTTCTCTTGGAATGGTGAGACTAACAAGTTTGAGGTGTATATACGAAGTCCAGGGTTGCTGTACCTCAGTGTACCCCATATCTCGGAGTGCTGAGACTAAGAAATCTGGGGAGCTCATACAAAGTCCAAGGTTGCACTATCTCAGAGTATAACCCCTTCTCTGAAGTACAGCAAACTCATATATTTATCAGGGATGTGGATGGCACAGCAGTCCATGTCAGAGGGTGTTTTTTTTTTCATTACAAGAAACATTCTCAAAGATTTATCAAGGTACTGAAGTATTTTGTAATGTTTGGAGGAGACCCATCCTAATATTTGCTGTGCTGTCAAGCCTAGCTTATCAGCCTTGCTGCTGGCCAAAACTGACTTCCTGCATTTAGTCTGCCAGTACTATAGAGAAGAAATGAGAGAGGCTGCTTCAGTTCCACTGTGGGAACTGTTGTTCCCCTTCATTACAGTTACCACCTTGTGTGCATAGCTGATATCTACAAGCTCAGTCTTGTGACTCTTTTTGACAGCTGTCAGTAGTGCTTTCTCCTTATGTTTTGTTTAGGTAGATTGTAATATCTGGCAACACCTTTAGTGCCAAATTTTGCATCCTGAGCTTATAGCTGTCACTAATCTTTACATCTCATTGACCACAAATTTAACCTGACATACTCTGTCTTCAGTGTATCACTGTAGTTCGAACCACAGAGATGTGCACTTTTAGAAGCATCTGTACCTGGTGAAGATCACTTGAGTACCATAGAGGTGCCCATTGTGTAAACACTGCTCTGTTGCACCAGCTTGGCACTGACAGTGTTCTGTAATGGTTCACTTGAAGTGTTACAGGGTATGAGGTCACTCGTTCATAGGCTGTGTTTCTTCTTCCCACAGTCCCATGGAGTTAGGACTGGCTTGAGGCAGCACTGTACTTTTTTGTAAGCTGTGAAAGCCACCCACAGGAGTCACTTTCCTATCCTTTCAGAGTATGGGGCCAGCTTTTCCCAGGAAATGATCCTAACATTTAACAGGTATCAGTATACTCAGTATGACAAGTTGACAGGCATTGCATTTGCTCAGTTGACATGTAATCTAAGTAGTTCAACAGCACAGCATTTGTTGGGATCAGTGTCACCCAATTATCACAGATGATATCATAGTCAGTGGGTGGCAGTCCTCTGTGATATAACTGACATACTGGCTGTGATCCATGGAAGATCTTTTATTAATGGCACGTTCTTGCATGCAAATAGGTAAATGGCTGTTTGTTTTTTTAATGGAAACATCCAACTTATTTCAGCAAAAGATAATTGCCAAGTCTTATATTTATGCAAGTCGTTAGTAATTCTGCTTGCCCATGCAAGTTACAGTGATGTTTTGTAAATATGGATGTCTCCATCTACAGCTTTGAATGATGAGACATTACTTTAGTCTTGAAGTGTTTATCTGCAAACGGTTACAAAATTTGGAAAAATTATGCGTCCGTATCAAACACTGTCAAAAACTGATGGACTGTTGCAAAACTTGAAAGCTATCTTAAAAGTTTTCCATTATTGGTATGAGATTAATCCTTGATATAAATTCAGAAAGTATTACACTTACAAATTGCGAATAATAATGTTTCCTTTCACATGAAGGAAGGTAACAGGAGCTACTTTAATCTGCATTTAACCTCTGCGGGATGATAAATTGAGGTTAATTTTAAATGTACTGTGGAATTTATTTTTAGAACGAAGCAGCTTAATTGAATCAACTCATAATGGCATCTTTAGAAATACATTTGCCTCATCACAATGTTTAGATTTGTAAATACTGATGTTATTTTATCAGCTTGATGCCACCCTGCATGAAGATGCTGGCATAAGCTGTTTTTCTGAATGTCACTGCCTGTGATGTGTAAGAGGATAAAATAATTATTTCTGTGGCGTATATGCAGAGATTTTCATTTGTTTGCCAGCTGAGGTCCCTCTGTGTCTGAAAACTATTGTGCCAGAGAAGTAGTAGGGAATGCTACGTTGGCGTACACACAGTAAGAGATGTTATTAAAAAAAAATGCTATGCGAGGGCAATTAGAATTTTTGATTTGGTGCTGAATTGAGAACCATAAGTACATTGTAGTGTTTTAAGTGTTGACAAATGTGAGCTTAAAGGCACTAAATAAATAAATAAATGCTTGAAAGTAGGAAAAATACATATTCTGTGCCTTTTCAGTATACTGAGGGTGGTGGATGCAGGAAACAAAATAACAATTGCTTATGTAGAATGGAGTCTTTCTTATGCATTAAAATGTTAGCTGTGAATGTGGCCCAGGCAAGTATGACACTAGCCCTGAGTAGCATCCTGCCATCACCCAGAATACCACAGTACAAGGGCAAAATGATTGACTTCAACAATTGGCTAAGCTTCTCGTGTCATTCCAAGGGGATCCAGTATATGTCTTGGATGACATGATCGGCAGGCCACGATGATTTGCCAGAGATGGGCCTGCACCTGTCTCCTCTGGGATTCCAGATACTGGCTAAGGCTCTTGCCGTCCCTATAGTGCCTTTTTTTAGGTAAGGCTCAAACATCAAACGCACCACCATAGTAGATACAAACAAGCAAAATCTAAGGGTAATGCTACTTAATGCTAGAAGTCTAAACCTCAAAATGCACTCACTTGAAACACTACTTAAGATGGAGAACATCGACATCTGTACAGTGACAGAGACCTGGTTTAAGGCTCCAAAGAGCACCCCTGCATTACCAGGCTACAATTCTTACACACCTTTTGGCCACCTAGCTTGGACCGAAACACTAGAGGAGGAGGAGGCATATCCGTATTCATAGAGGATATCCACACCTCCAGGCTAGTTGCTCAACATAATGCATCCGAAATTATCAAAGTACAATTAACACTGGGCAGGACTGCAATTCAGGTTGTAGCTTGTTACAGATCCCAGGCATGCCCCAGGATGTCCACTCCATGTTTCTCAATACACTGGATAATATTAAGGTACAACCTAATACCCTAATATTTTGAGATTTCAACTACCCAACCATCAACTGGGAAAACTACTCGTGTACTAACTCATCTGCCCAATGTTTTCTGGAATTCATCAATTCCAGCACCCTAGATCAGCTTGTCCATACCCCTACCAGGGGGAGAAACATCCTGGACCTGGTCATTACCAATATGGGTAACAGATGCCCCATGCCAGAGCTCAACTCCTCACTGGTCAGGTCTGACCACAAGCTAATCACCCTAGACATCCATATCCCGCCCCCGTTAAGGAAACCGACGTAAAAAAATTTCTCCAAACCCAACTTCACATCACCCACACAGATGGAAAATAGAGACACAACTGCTGAATCATATACAAAAGCACTATATAAGCACATACACGAGTGCATGGACCGTGCCATCCCCCAGCAGAGCCAAGACGCTGTCCTCCAAAAAAAGGAAGCCAATCTGGTGGTCCCCTGCCATAAACACTCTACAACAGAAGGAAGAAACTGTTGCAAAAAATAGTAAAATCCCATAATTGCAGGAACTCCCTGGTCAGCCTCAGCAAGTAGCTAAGATCCCTCATAAAATCCTCCAAAGCTAGTTACGAAAATAAAATCCCCATGGATTTTAGAAATCCTCCTACGTGGCACACCTCATCACAAAGGGGTTCTCCTCCAGAAAAAGAGAGGTCATCATTCCTCTCTACTCATCCCTCATCAAACCCATTATAGAGTACAATGCCCTGTTTGGCATGTACCTTGCAAGACATCTGCAACAACTAGAAGGGCCACAGAAGTACCTCACTAGGAGGATTACCGGCCTCAAACAGATGCCATATGCAGACCGTCTCAGAAAACTCCAGCTCTATTCCATCGCATATCACCTACTCAGAGGCGAGCTCTGCCTAACGTTCAAAGCCATGTCTAACCCAGATCTGATGGACATGCTACACTTAAAAGAAAATCCCAGTCTCTCCGAGCCACACACTCCAGGGACCTAAACCTTGTCACCACATTAAACAGAACATGCTGGAGGGATAGATTCTTGTCCCAGAGACTTCCCACTCTCTGGAACAAGCTACCCATTCATGTCAAGCAGAGCTCCTCATTAGTCCTCTTTAAGAGAAATCTTGACAATTGGATGGGAAACGGAAATTCACCCCGGGGATCACTGCTGTGGCACTGCTTGACAGGGGCACAGGAAAATAATTTTCTTGGGTGGCAAACGCCAGGAACCTTGTTTGGCTAGGCTTATATAGGCCCTAGGGCTGATAGCCTAGTACATACCTATGAACCTAAGTGGTTAGTATGCAAGAGTTCTTTGGTAACAGATGACAGTGCTTCCCTTGCCCTGTCTTTTCTTTGTTACAGCATTCAGAATTTATGTGCTTGAGACAAAAACCTCATAGGTTACCAGATAACAAAATGTTATTTTGTCTGCATGCGGAGTTATAATCGTATTTCTCTTCAAAGAAGAGCACATGAAGTGCAGTTACCACTGACCAGGCATATTGAGTGGAAATTTGGCATCTTCTGGCTAATTAAATGCTGACGGGCACTAGTACACTTCTGAAGCATTGTTTCTTGGATTAGAAAAGTAAACATTTTACTAACAGGTTGGACAAATGAAAGGAATATGACGGCATCCTTCTCCTGTTCTCATGCAAAATGGCTGGCGTTCATACTTATCCTGTTTTAGCCTGATTTTAAGTACTTTTGTTTTGCTAGTTTCAAATTGTCATAACTGTTGTTGGCATAGATCCCAACCTACCATATTCAAAATGTGGAACATTGCCTCATAATGTGGAGCAAATGGCTTAAATCTGGAATGCTTAATAAATCAAAGCAAGAAGCTCACAGTATATTTAAAGGTTACTTTTTATAAAGTTATTTTGATTAATTATATGATTCAAGATCAATTCCCATGAATATTTGTTAAAAATAATCTTAACAATGAATGCTTGACCAACCCATTTAGAACAATGAGGAACAAAAGATTTAAAAAGTCAAATGTTCCTATTAATGACGAATGGTTAGTAGTTTCTCAACTGCGCCGTTTCATCAGTCTGATGATTGACAAAGTTTCTTGTAAAAGACACTTAGGTTCATAGGTAGATACTAGGCTATCGGCCCTAGGGCCTATAAAAGCCCAGCCAAAAAGGTACCCTGGCTTTTGCCACCCAAGAAAATTATTTTCCTATGCCACTGTCTATCAGAGCCACCAAAGTGATCCCTGGGGTGAATTTCCTATTTCCCATTCAGTCATCAAGATTTTTCTTGAAGAGTGCTATTAAGGAGCTTTGTTTGATATAGATAGGTAGTTTATTCCAGAGTATGGGAAGTCTTTGGGAAACTCCGGCATGTTCTGTATTGTGATGACAAGGTTAAGGTCCCTAGAGCGTGTGGCTCAGAGGGATTGGGATTTCTTCAAGTTTTTTAACTTTTGCCACAAGAATTGCCTTTCTGTGTTTCTTTTGGGTTGGCTGTTTTTGTGCTTTACAGATGTGTTTCTTGTCTCATTGTGTACTTCAATGGATTTGTTTGACATTGTCCTGGCGGAATTGTCATATATTTTCTTAGTTAGACTTGTTACAGTACTTTCATTGCTGTTAGTTACTCAACATAGTTTAGATTCCTGTCATAGTTTGAGTTATTCACTTAGTTTCCTGCTTACTTTTCAAGTTTCTCTGTGCGTTTCCCAGCATTTGTTTAATAAGCTTCGTTTCATTACTGTGTTAACTTGCATTTTCTTTATTATACTGTATGCCCTTTGGGGTCTGTATACTTTTCTGTTATTGGGGCAACAGCTGTAATAAGCACTTGGAAAGTTAGCACCGGCTCGCAAAGATCGCACTGCTGCTGATGTGGGAATTTATTTCATGCAATTAAAACTAACACTTTGTACGACAGTCACATCAGAGCTTCTGTCTACGTTGCAGGCAGTAGTGAAATAACTGCATTTTCCTTTAAGTATATGGGCCCAGGTTTCAACAGCCTTTATACCCCTACTTGTATGATTCAAAGTGAAATCCCCTTAACTGTGACCAAAAATAATACCGTGCACGCCTCCAACACAGTGTCACCTTCTGTTATGTACATGCAGCTTTGTGCTTCTACAAAATGAAAATAAACTACATCAGCTCAAGCCAGTCCATGACAATATTGTTAAGAAAATATTTTATTTTCAGCTTCTGAGCTCTCATTATCCAGTTCTAAGATTTTTAAAATTTACTTAGCTAAAATCTGATTAAAATAGGCTTTCTTATTTTAGCATGCAATATCATATAGCAAATGACAAGGTAACAATTTACGAATATTACAGGTTCATCAGTGTCTCCTCATTTATTTTATTTTATTTCACAAAGTGTTTATTTTACTTCCTTATCAATCATGGCGATCCCAAGCATGACGTGTACTGCATACCCTATCGCATCCAATCCATTGCAGAATCAACGTGTTACTTGCAGATAATGTCCAGCAACGATCTCAATGCCTGCATCACGGATGTTGTGCTTAGTGCCTGAGCTGCATTTAAAATTGTTGCTTTACACTCATTGAATGGCTTAGTACGAGATTTGGTACTTTCCATTATTAATTAAAAAGGCTACATTATGTGCACGTAAATGTTGTGGTTCTGCTTGTGTACTACTTTGTCAAGTTACTTCTGTTAAACCAGACAAAACAGTGCAACACATTACTGTCTTTTTTCTCTTTCAAAATAACTGCTTCAGAACTAACAGCTGTGCGATCATTGTGTGCACATGCTACTGCGTTACACCTGTTGCCCCGATAACGGAGAAGTACCACATGGCCTTTGTGGTACTGTTCCATCTGTTTTAAAGTCTCAGAGATCCATTTCAGGTACATTGATGCAACACCAATGCTGGTTTGAAGCTACTTCCTTGCTGGTTTTCTGCCCAACAACTCATATTTCTTTATGGTATCTATCACTTTCTGTTTGCATTCTCTGTGTTTCAGTCATGCTTAGGAATGAGCCAAGAACTGAATAGTTTTGCATCTTTTATTGGTTCTGAGGCCCATTGCTGATTTCTTGGAGTGTAATGGAATACATATCTGTGGACCCTTTTAGGGTTTGTTTTTTCTGGTGTGTCTAAACCAGCATTGGTTACATCATTTTTTTTCATCAAAAACATTGAGGCCTTCACAAATTCTTTCAATGATTATTACTGTGGGCTTCCACTTATCTTCAGGCATTCCATGTTTAGCCTGTCTTGGACAGAATATTGGTGTTTTTTTGGTAATAATTTAGTTTCTAAAGAACAGTGTGAATTGTGTGGCACTGTGACTGATTTTTAGCATACTGCATGTCAGGACATGACTGTTAACTTTCATCTACCTAGTTGCTTTATATATTAATCTATTTTCCATGGTATAATTCTGAATAGCAATAATAGTAATGCATCATTTACTGAGTTAATTGTGACTTGTCTTTATATTCTTTACTTCTAGGGATTCTTATTCTTCTGTTTTAAAGTCTAGTACAGTGATTTGAGAATTCTTCAGTGGAAGAACTGACTATAATAAGCAGATCACTTACAATAATGTATGGATTGGCTTATCATAGTTTCTTTTTTTTTTTTTTTTGCTCTTCATTTCAAGAGCGGAGGGGTTGAAGCACTATATCACAATACCGGCCCGGGTTGCTGGCTTCTGCATTTAAGACATAGGCAAACATGCATTAACAGAAAACTAAACAAACCATATTAATATTTTCTCCATTTACATACATTATAGAAACACATCTTTTATTTGCAATTATCAGCCTGCGTTACATAAATTGGTGAATTCCTGGCTTCCCTTAAACCTCAGTCCTCCTACTCATGAACATTATTCTACATGTATTGCTCCCACGATTTCCATTCTTTCTATGGAATTTGCTCCTACCCTTTTCTAAAGATACCTATTCCAGTTCTTTCATCTCTTATTAAATTCAATACTTCAGATACAGTTGGCTTAGACTTGATTTCCATTTTCTAGTAATTCCTTTTTTGGCAGCCAACATAATTAAACTTAATAAGGCCTTAGTGTGTCTGGGCAATTCAGAATCCTGTATCACAGCACAAAAAATCATATGCTTACTTAGAACCATTTGTTCACCAATATTCTGACGGAGTGCTCTGTAGAGAGTTTTTAAAATCTGCCAACTCATTACACTCCCAAAACACATATTCTCAATTCTTTCTTCCTCATCATACCTCCAACATTTGCTGTCTACTTGAGGAAAAATTCTTTGAAGTCTGGAGTATAAAAATACCTATGCAAACACTTCCAAGCAAAGATCCTAAACCTTCTGAACTTTATTGCATACTTGGGAGGCATACATGTCTTCTCCCATTGTTCTATTGTAAATTGCTTTTCCAGTCTCTCTTCTCAATCTTTTCTATCCTCCTCTGATTCTTATAGTTAGCATGCAATATTTTATATTCCCCACTAATTACCCTTTTTAACAGCAGCTTCCAATATAGATTTGATTTTAAAAAACCCCACCAGAGCAAGTATTAAGATTCCCCCATCACTTTCTTTTTGCCAGTACTCTGAAGTGAGTCCTCAGTAGTGAAGGCAGTCTGTAGCCTGTCGTCCAAACATCTTCCCACCCTCATCCCAGTCTATTACCTTTCTCCCTCTAGCTTTTTGCTTCCAATAATTTGGTTCTTTTCCCATTTTTTCCAGTAAATTCCAACCCCCTCTTGCATATTTTCTGCACCTCTTCTTACACTCATCCCTATTGGTAAAAATCTCCTTTCTGTATTCTCGTCTTAGTTAATTGAATACTTTCTGCTACTTTATGAATGTAATATTCTGTATGGTGGTAGTTATTCTCCTTAAGGATCTGTATCCAAAATCCAACTCACTCGCTCTTTCTTGAACTTCCTCCCTGCTTCATCATCATCCCTTTTCATTTTTAATTATAACCTTCTGCTTGTGTTATGTATATGCCTTAACTGTGAAGTACCCTTTCAAATCAGGTAATCCTAAATCATCTTGTCCTATTGGAAGGATCAACTTATCCTGCTTAACTCTTGCTTTCTTTCCCTCCCAGATAAATTCCTTCATCTGTTTATTAATTATTGTTCACAACCTCTCCTCTAATTGATAAAAATATGCCAGACCCATATATAAAATTAAAATGACTGAAAACATTTTCACTGTTTGTATCTTACTGCCCATATCTATAAAAAAGAGCTTCCAGTTTCTCAGCATTTTTGTTTGTTAATCTCTTCCCACATATTCTAAACTGCCGTAACAGAAGCCTTTGTGTAATCTGTACTCCTAAGTACTTCATCTTATCAAGGCCCCATAAATGTGGGTATTGCTGAACCAATTCGCTTGTGGGTACATAATTTACGGCTATAGGCTTTGTTTTATCTTTATTAATTGTATTTCATGAAAAGACTTGAAACACTCTCAAAATGTTCCACAACACCAGAGGGAGGTTGGCATAATGGTTAAGATATTTGCCTTACAGACACAATTTGTAGGGTTTGATTTTCACATGGGTTAATTGGCTAGGCATAAAATGGTCCACAAGGGCAGTTAGCATAGGACTAACCTGTGAACTTCTATCTGTTTCTGGATTTTATCAGGCACAGAATATCTGCAAATAAAGCCAACTTTTCTTGATTACCATAGCAATTATATCCTTGCATTTCTAAGTTCCTTATTTAATTTGCCAGTGGTTCTAAATATAAAGCAAATAATAAAGGGGGAAGAGGACACTCCTACCTGGTTCCGCTTTTTAGACACAACTTATTAGAGAGGAATTCTCCCACTTTAATTTTTGCCTCCGATCTTTCATATATCCTCCTAATTAGCCATAGTATTATATCAAAGAATGGGAATGCTTCCATTGCCCTTCTCATAAAATTCCAGCTTACTGTGTTGAATGCTTTCTTTGCATCAAGACTGAGCATTAACAATGGTATTTTCCTATATTCTGCTTTCCTCTGGATCATCATTGTTCTCTTAATGTTGTCAAATGTTTGCCTCCCCTCCACAAAACCTCTTTGAGCCAAATGTATCAATTTTGGCAAACACATCTGCCATTCTTTTAGCTAGTATAGACATAAACACTTTATAGTCATAATTTAAAGTTGAAATGGGTCTGTACAAATCTGTTTTTGATGGATCTTTACCACCCTTAGATAATGCAGCCACCATAGCTTTCTTCAAGATGTCAGGGCTTCCTCTCCTTTTAAAATACTATTAAAATCTCTCAGATCTTTATAGCTTTCTTCCCGATTTCCACAGGAATACTGTCTGTTCCTAGAGACTTTCCTAAAGATTGATTATACATCACCATTTTATCTTATTATCTCCTATCTTAGTTGTTGACTGTTGAGCCTCATCAACCTGTCTTTGACATGATTAAGTCTTCCATAAATATTTTCATTTGTGCTCTTTCTTGATTTCCACATTAATCTGCTTTATAAACATTTTCATAAAATGTCCAAAATATTTCTAAAACCGCTACAGGACCTCTAGCAATGCTTGTTATAGGCTCCCTAAGTTTGACAACAATCCTTTCTACTTTCTGCTGCCTAAGTCATTGTGCTAAACGTTTTTGTGCTCTGCAGTTACCAAAAATAGTTGCTTAACAGCAATCTGTCTAAACTCAAGCATGTTATCCAGATACTCTCATATTTTTTTTCTGTAACACTTTGCATTTCTACCTCCTCTTATTGTGTGAGATTGTCTTTATTCTGTAATACTTTAACCTTTGCTACCCCCTCTAAATAATTCCTGTTACTTTTTAACCATATCTATTTCTCTTTTATTTCTACTCTGATTTTATCCCACTAACAAACTATAACTTCTGAAGAAATTTCAGTCTTCCAGTACCCTTTCCTTAAATTCCTTTTTTTTTACAGTTAGGCAGGAAAGTGCCAGTGTCTTATTTTGGCTTCATTGTCCTGCATTTGTCATAGTTTTTTTGGTTCATGATCTGAAGTAGTTATTGGATGTGTATCCAAGCTTTCTAGACCAGTTATTGTACCTTGGGGAGTAATATGTAAATTCTGTCCAAGTTTCTACAACTGAATTTACATTTTCTATATGAAATACTTTCATGAATTGTTCAGAAAGCTGCCCTCTGCGAGTTTCTACAACTGAATTTACATCTTCCATATGAAATATTTTCATAAATGTTTCAGAAAGCTGCCCTCTTTTGTTATTTTTTTTCCTTCTAGGTCACCCTGCTACATTCTCGCCATTGCAAATCAAGTTTTAGTCCCTACCTACAAGTAGTATTCCTAGCTGAAAGCTGATTATTTCTCCAAGAATGATCTTAAGCTCCATAATGGCAGTTTTGAGTGGAATATAAATACATACCAGCATAATCCTCCTCCCTTGCCAATAGCCCCTTACTAAGACAAATCTACCATTATTGTCTTTTTCCCTCTTCTGTCACTATTGGAGTCCCTTTAGCTGTTAGTTTAATTACTTACTTTTCCTTTGTCCCTGATATTCTCCTGAATGTCTGTCCGGAAATCCTTTCTTTGTCACATTCATATGCTTATTTCTTTCCAAATCTATCTCCTGCAGCATTGCTAGTTGCACTCTGCATTTCTTAATGTCATTCAGTACTCTTTATTTTTTGTCTGTAGCTGTAAGAAAATTATATTCCAAGATTATCTGAAATAGCCATTATGAAAAATAATTGTTGCCACCAACTGTTATACATAACAGCTTTTTTTTTAATGTGCTTTTCCAACTTTTATGTTAGTCACACACTGGTGTTTAACAGGCTGATGTTTTGTACATTTGTTTCTTATCTCCATTTCAGCCTATGTCATGTTTTTCAAGACTTTTTGTTTTAATGCCTTTTTTAGGCAAGGTTCAAATGACAAATTCACCACCGTAACAGGTACAAGCAAGCAAAAATCTGAGGATAGTGCTACTCAATGCTAGAAGTTTAAACCTCAAAATGCATTCACTCTAGGCACTCCTTAAAATGGAGAACATCGACATCTGTGCAGTGACAGAGACCTGATTCAAGGCTCCAGAGAGCACCCCTGCATTACCACGCTATAATTCATACCACACCTTTCAGCCACCTAACCTGGACGGAAACACTAAAGGTGGAGGCGTGTCCATATTCATTAAGGATATCCACACCTCCAGGCTAGTTGCTAAGCATAATGCATCTGAGATTATCCAAGTGTAACTAACTCTGGGCAAGACTGCAATCCAAATTGCAACTTGCTACAGATCCCCCACCATGCCCCAGGATTCCCACTTCTCATTTCTTGATACACTGTAAAATATTAGGGTGCAACCCAACACCCTAATAATGGGCGATATCAACTACCCCACCATTAACTGGGAAAACTACTCATGTAACAACTCTTTTTGCTCAACGTTTTCTGGAATTCCTAAATTCTAACGCCTTGGATCAACTTATCCACACCCTCACCAGGGGCAGCAATATCCTAGACCTGGTCATTACCAACATGGGCCACCGGTGTTCCACACCAGAGGTCAATTCCTCGTTGGTCAGATCCCGACCACAAGCTAATCAGCCCTAGACATCCACATCCCACCCCCATCCCCCATTAGGGAAACCACTGTAAAAAAAATCTCCAAAGCCAACTTCATGCTTCTTAAGACAGAAGTGGCAAACTTCACAACACCCATTTAGATGGACAATAGAGGTACGACTGCTGAAACCTACACAAATGCACTTTATAAGCACTTACACGAGTGCATGGATAGTGCTATCCCTAACAGAACCAAGATGCTATCCTCCAAAAAATGGAAGCCAATCTGGTGGTCCCCTGCCATAAACAAACTCTACAACAGAAGAAAGAAACTGTTGCAAAAAGAGTAAAATCCCATGACGGGAAGAACTCCCTGGTCAGCCTCAGTAAGAAGCTGAGATCCCTCCTAAAATCCTCCAAAGCTAGTTATGAAAACAAAATCGCCACTGATTCTAAAGACAACCACAAAGCATTCTATAGCTTTATCAAGAATCTCAGTGGCAACACTCATATCTGCTCTGTGTTACAGCGCAGTGACACTAAATATGCAGAACCAACTGATATTGCCAACATCCTGGCAGATAGGTTCAGTGCTAACTTTACTCCCCCCTCACCCCCTAAAGGGCCCATCTCTATACCTGTAATCATGGCTGCACAGGTAAAAACCACACTCTCCAAAGCCAAGAACACAGCATCCGTGGGACCTGACAACATCCCAGGCTGCGTTCTACATAAACTACAGAATGAATTGGCACCCCACCTAAGCACCATGTTAAATCATAGCCTCACCTCAGGCTTTGTGCCCACTGAATGGCGCACAGTGACGGTTATCCCACTCCGCAAAGGGGGAGCCACCACGGACCTAGGGAACTACCTCCCCATTAGCCTAACGAGCCTGGTCTGCAAGGCCATGGAACTTATAAATAATGACATTGGTAATCTCCAAACTCTAGACCTCACCCAGTTCAGGTTTGTAAAAGGCAGATCATGTCTCGTAAACCTGATTGACTTCTTTGAAGCAGTCACCAAAGCCGTAGATGAGGGTAAGGTGGTTCACACGCCTATCTAGATCTCACCAAGGCTTTTGACACCATCCCCCACTCTGAAATTATAGATTAACTCTCTAAACTAGGTATAAATCCCTATGTCACAAGATGGGTTGCCAACTGGCTCACTGACAGAACCCACACTGTGAAAGTAGCAGACTCCAAATCCGACTTCAGACCAGTGACAAGTGGAGTACCACAGGGTTCAGTCCTGGGTCCTCTCTTGTTTGGTATCTACTTTTGTGAAGTACAGGCTAACACAGAAGGTCTTTGGCTAACTAAGTTCGCGGATGATTGCAAACTAGGGAGCCATAATTGAAACTCCTAATGATATGGACATCCTACAAAAGGGCCTCACTGAGACAGATGCCTGGTGTCAAAACCATGGCCTCAAGCTCAATGCCAAAAAGTGCATTGTCATCCCCTTTGGTAAAAACTCTGTACCCATGAGCTACCACATAGGTGGTAGTCTACTTAACACCGACAGTGTGATAAGAGACCTTGGGACACAGGTGGACAGTAGTGTCTCCTTTGATAATCACATCGACACAGTAGTCGGGAAATCCTTCTGCGTGGTACATCTCATCAAAAAAGGTTTCTCATCCAGGAAAAAACAGGTCATTGTTCCCCTCTACTCGTCACTCATTAGACCCATTATAGAGTACAGCGCCCCTTTGGTATGTACCTCACAAGACATCTACAACAACTGGAAAGGCCATAGAAATACCTTACAAAGAGGATTACTGGCCTCAAACAGATGCCCTGCACAGAATGTCTCAAACTACAGCTGTACTCTTTCGCATTTCGCCTACTCGGAGGTGATCACTTCCTAACATACAAATCTATGTCAAACCCAGAGCTGTTGGACATGCTTCACTTAAAGAAATCCCAATCCCTCCAAGCTACACACTCTAGGAACCTAAACCTTGTCACCATAATAAACAGAACATGCTGGAGGGATCGATTCCTGTCCCAGAGACTTCCCATACTCTGGAACAAACTACATGTCTATATCAAACAAAGCTCCTCATTAGCACTCTTCAAAAAAATCTTGATGATTGGATGGGAAATAGGAAATTCACCCCGGGGATCACCTCTGTGGCTCTGCTCAACAGGGGCACAGGGAAATAATTTTCTTGGGTGGGGAAAGCCAGGGTACCTTTTTGGCTAGGCTTGTATAGGCCCTGGGGTCGATAGCCTAGTACCTACCTATGAATCTGTGAATGAAAGCCGTCGAACAAAAAGACTAAATATGTTTTCAAAATTAGAACAAACACACAAAACTATAGTAACAGAGATAAAACTGGAATTGAGATAGTTAGAAAAGGGTAGGAGCAAGCTACATAGGAAAAAAATGGGAATTGTGGGAACGGGTTTATATTACATTATTGAAGTTTCAAAACCTCGAATCTGATATGGTCAACACCATATAATCGAAGTCTTGAAACATTGAAAATGTAATAAAACACAACAACCTACAAAAATAAACCATGTAAATGCTCTAAGCAGGGGGGCAAACACCCCCCACACCCCCTGCTACTTAAATATACCAACTCCGAGATTGCACTTGTTGGTGTTGTCTTTCGGCTTTTCCCAGTTAGGGGTCACCATAGTGGAACTCCGTTCCGCTAATGATTGGCAGATTTTCATGAACGCCGAGGTGCCAGTTCGATGTTCAACCTTCAGCGAAGGCACACCCATTTACGCATGTCTTTCGAACGCCCACCCAACCGTGGGGAGGACATGCAGACTCCACACAGAAGGCACTCCTCGCACTCCAGCTGAGAATCAAATGGGAGAACCTCTTGCTGTGAGGCAACAACGCTACCACTGCACCACCATGGATAACTCCGAGATCACACTACAGTGCAGAAAAGGGAAACCTTCCCTTTCTGTGCTGTATGGAGATCTCCGTTAAAAGATTTGAAGTTTCAAGACTTTGATCATATGGTGTTGACCATATCAGATTCGAAGTTTTAGAATTAATAGGCAGCAGGACTTAAATGAGCTATGTAATGTTTGACTGAAAACTATGGGTAGGTTATCAGTGATGCATAATGTTTGTAACTGCGAGTGTGCCAGTCTGGTTTGTGATGTGAAATGCTTTTAACTAGGATTGTGTCAGTGCAGTTTGTATTCATTGATATAAATGTACGATTGATGATTTAATAAAGATGTTTCCTGTTTAAAAAAAAAAGAGAGGAATTGAATAATTTATGTAATGTTGCTTAGATTACATGGTATATAGCAATATATATGAAGTATAATGTTTATGTTAATTATAGTTGGATTACTTTTATGCAAATGTAAATTTGCCTATGTCACAAGTGATGATTCATTAAAAGTGTTTGGTGAAAAAAATCCCACAAAACTATGTACATATTTAAAAAATGAAATGAAATTTAACCCAACAGACAGAAAATTGCTCCAACTCAACAGGTGCAACCACAGGAATTACCTAACCTAAAATTAAGGTTGCCCATGCTAAAGCAGATGCTACAGCCAGTGGTCCCACTTAGTGATTGCTGTGTTTTCTTATCTCTGTTTCCCTCCATTTGTACATGAAAATCGGCTTGTATGCTTTCAGAAAATATTACCTTTTATCCCTAAGAAAAAGTACTCCGGCTATGACTGGTGGGGGGAGTTAGCATAACGGTTAAGTTGTTTTCCTTACAGAGAAAAGTTGCAAGGTTTGATTCTCACATGGGGTAATTAGCTAAGCTTAAAATGGTCCACTAGACCAGTTAGCTTATTACTAATCTGTGAACCTATGACCCTGTAAAACTAAATTGTACTCTGTTCTATTAAATGCATTAAGATATTAATCAGAATCACATTTATTGGCCAAGTATGCACTCATACAAGGAATTTGACTCTGGTTTCAGTGACTCACCAAGTATGAATTATATAAATGACATCCATACAACTATTAAGAACAAGATAAAAAAGGAAATGTACATATACATGCAAGGTGCAAAGTGCAACTCAGTCCAAGAAATACTGAAATAAACTCCTGAAAGAAACAAGTATTAATATGTAAATAGTACTGCAGAATTCTCGGAGGCTTGGAAGAAAGAATCCCCAACCTAATAAGCTGAGTTACCATTTATAAACTTGATGGGCTGTGGAAAAAAACTGTTATATCTGCTTCTTTTTGGTGCGTATTTATCTATAACATCTGGCTGATGGTAATAGTTCAAAAAGATGGTGACCTGGATGTGAAGGGTTGGTGATGATCTTCTCTGCTCTTTTCATGACTCTGGAATAGTACTGTAAGGAGGTCCTGTAAGGAGGGCAAACTAGCACCAATGATATTTTCGGCAGACCTGACTATTGTATGTAACCTATTTTTGTCATTATTAGACAAAGATCCAAACCACACTGATATGGATGAGCTGAGAATGGACAACTGAATCAACAGTTCTGTGGGAGGTTGAACTTCCTCAACTGTTTCACTGTTGTGCCTTTTTTATGATGGACCCTACATTGGTCTCCCACTTCACATCCCTGGAGATTATAGATCCCAAAAACTTGAAGGATTCCACAACTGACACAGCAGTATTAAAAATAAAGGGAGAGAGAATATTGTAGTACCACTCCTAAAGTCCACTGTCATCTCCACAGTTTTAAGAGTGGTCAGTTCCAGATTATTTTGACTCTACCAAAGGGCCAGCTGCTCAACCTTCTGTCTGTATGCAAACTTATCATCATTCTTGATGAGCCCACTGATAGTTGTATCATCTGCGTGTTTAATAAATTTGACAGAGGGGTCCTTAGAGGTGCAGTTATTAGTGCAGAGGGAGAATAGCAGTGAGGAGAGCACAAATCCCTGGAGGGCTTGATCGTGCGGTGACCAGATGTAAATTTCTCCGGTTTCACCTGCTGTTTCCTATTGGTTAGAAAATTGGTAATCCATTGACAGGTGGAAGCAGGAACGGAAAACTGGTCAAGTTTCAAGTGAAGAAGTTCTGGAATTATTGTATTAAATGCAGAGCTGAAGTCCACAAATAAAATCTTGCATATGTCCCTGGGTTGTCAAGCTGTTGCAAGATATAGTGCAGGCCCATATTAAATCCATCATCCACTGACCGGTTCTCTCAATAAGCAAACTGAAGGGGGTCCAATGAGGGAGCTGTAATATCCTTCAAGTGAGCTAACACCAGCCTCCCAAGTGTCTTTTAATAATATCTAATTTTAATAATTTTATTAAGGCTGCTAGGGAGGTTGACATCTCTTGTTCACTTCCCATAATTTCAAACTTTAATTTTCATTGAAGTGCTTGTCATTGTACCTTTACATTTTGCATTTCTTTTAGCAAAGAATGTTCAGAACTCTCAGGATTAATTGCTTGTACCTGCAGACAGCTTATCTTCACGGGAAATTATTCATCAATGACTCTGTAAATTTAACTCAAGAAACTTAGCATTTTTCATGGCTTTCATCATTTTGAAGCCTACTCGCTTACCAAAAACAGCTTAAGTAAAGGGCATTAATCTAGACATTCAGCCTTGTAAAATTAAGAGAAATTATTAGTTCTGCATATATTGCAATCTGTACAATTTTACATCCTACTGACACCCCAACAAGCGATCACAGAATAGTAACATTAAACTTGGTTTTGTCAAGCCTTTCTTCTCTTGTTGTACTGTAAAGCCTATATTTCTTGCAACTGACTTGTTTATTTTAATATCTTTAACACAACAGTGACTCAAAGACTACCCTACACAGATTTAAAATACCCCTGACTACAAACTACACAACTGCTTTACAATATGAAACATGTATTATATGTCATGAAATGTTTTCTACAAATGCTGATAAGAACAAAAATGGTATACTTACTTACTTTGGTCCCCTTTTAGTATCATTTTAAACATTAATAACAAATTTGGGTGTATGCCTTGCAGTCCACCCACAAGTTCAATAAAGTCAACAAAAACCCAGTCTTTTCAGCAACTTCTTGCAAAGCCACTACTCACAAATGTGATTGATGCTTTACAGTCTTCCATCTATTCAGTAATTTCAGCATTGATGGTTTTCATCCTGTTCATCTGCATCTCCCAACACCAGACTATGGTTCAAGTCCAAGGTACTGCTGATTCTTCTACTCAGTTTCTGTTCCTTTTTTTTTCCGCATCAGAAGCATTTCATCAACTTCTGGTATTTTTTTCTGTTTCTCAAGCATTTTCCTGTGGAACATTGGAAATATTTCACTTATAAAGAATTTCTATGAACTTTACTGTCAGAAGAATGAGAAGCAGAATCCCTTTCTACTTGCTGGTTCACTTTTTGTTGGATAAACTTTTTGATTCGTGAATAGCCCGTTATGCATCAAAAAATGCCTTTGATCCTCCTGGAAATGTACTCTGAACACAGGTGGATGCACCATCTTGAATCTCACACCTACCTCTTGAAATTTCCTGATTGCTAGGATAAATTTGCTTCTCTTCTGCCTGATGTACAGTGAATAATAATTTTCCACAAACACTATGCTGCCACAGTTTTGTCAGAAACAACTCTTTCTGCGATTTGATTGCATCTTTACTAATGTAGGTTTTGGCTGCTTTCTCATAGCCAGGTTTGGAGCATACACTCAATGTGCACTTTCAATTAACACATCCTGCTGTGGAACACTAGTCCAGTTGCTTTCATGCTTTCATAAAATGAATACAGTCTGTTTTTTCCAGTTTGTCTGGTTTTCTCTGTGATATCTGTCCTCTAACTCTATTTTTTTGAAACAGCTTCTCTTGGGAAGCCTCATACTCAGCCAGCTATTTTTATTTCATTGTCTGATTTCTGAAGTTTATCAATTCAATGTTTCATCTGTTTTAATCACCTCTGAGTACTTTTGATTTATTTTTTACTCTAAATTACTGGAAGCCATCTCTTGAACAAAAGCTAAAGCTTGAACTGCTTTTTGCTGAGTAGCTGCAGAATCCTTCCCAGACAGTGTTTTCTTTTCACATTTCTAGTTGATTTTCTTTCATGTTTTCCAAATTTCTTCTTTAGCATCCAGGCAATATACTCTCTAACCAGTAAATGAAGTTTACCCAAAAAGTGTTTCAATGATGCTCAGTTTTTGTTTTCACAGTAGGAGATCTGAAGTTAAGCTATTGGTCAGTGTGCAGCCATCGTGGAAGTCTGATTCAAGAAGGATCTTATGACACCTCAGAATTTCTGATATATACCAGCTTCTGTTGTAAGTCCGTAGTGAAAGCCCAAATGAGCTGATTGCTGCTTACCATGAAGGTGTCTCTGGTTCTGTGGCTCAGGGCACCTCAAAGCATTTTCACATCTGGCCACTTCAGGCTTTCAAGCCACATCTTGACCGTGAACTTAGTAAGTTGTATAGATAGGAACACAGGTTTGTGTGAATATGAAGAATAACACAGTTGAGGACAGATTTTAAGTGGAAAACCATTTTGCTGCCAACCACTCGCAAATGTTAAGTGAGCAGACCATGTTCTTACCCTGTGAGATTTCTGCAACTGTTTTTGTGTGATTGACACATTGTACAGCCTAGTTTGTCTGTCCTGTCTTAAAATGTTTTCATCATCAATATCAGAGGAAGCAGCATGTTTTTTTGTATGTTTTTTTGCTTTTGCTTGAAAGATTAGAGTACTATAGTGACCTGACTCTGTACTGACCCAGTTTTTGCTGTTTATGTTGACTGTCAGGAGGCTGTCGAGATTGTGATGGCCCTACAGGCCTACCTGCTGATGCGAGTCTTAAGTCATTGGGTCCACTGAACTTCCAAACTGTTCATACTTCTGTCAGAACAAGGACTTTTCCATATAGCTTAGAGACTGCTGTCTGAACAAGCCTTCCTTTGATCTATCCCACCTGACTTTAATTTCAGCCTTATCCTCAACTTTCCTTTCAGTTACTGAGGTAATATGTGTACAGCTTTGCTTATATCTGACATCCCATGATATCCTAGGTCTGGATCATTCTGTTTTAGATGTGGGCATGGTATGGAGTTTGCATTCATTAGTTTGGTGAGTGACCTCTTAATTGTAAGAGATTAAAAGTTAAATTTATCTTTATCCTCCTTGATCCTTCTGCAGCTTTTACCACTATTAATCATGACATCCTAATCCACCAAAATTGTGTGTATACGTTAGTCTTGTACAGTCCTTGAGTCATTTGTCTCTCACCTTTCGGGCTACTCTGAACAGTTGGTGGTGTGTGTTAATTCATTCACAAACTCTCCACTTGTCTGCAGAATGCCAAAGGACTTGATCCTTGTGATGTTATTCACAGGGTATATGCTATTAGAGATGCTGTAAGTGGAAAAGGTTTACAGTGCCACTGTTATACTTGTGATGTTCAGCCATACCTTTGTCAGGCAAATGTCTGATTTTACTGCCTTTGAGGACTCTCTGGAAGTGATACACTCATGGATGAAATTTAATGAAATTAAACTTAGTCTATTTCTCTCAAAAACTTAGGGCTTGTCAGTGCATGTCTGACATTTTCCCGTTCTTCCTTCTCACTTTTTTTTTTTTTTTTTTTTTGATAAAAATGGGTTGTGCCATCTGCATAGACACTGGGAGTGATGGTTCACAGTTCATTGACATATGAGGGACAAGCAGGGGTGTAGCCAGGTTTTTAAGATTTGTACTCACAGCTCGCAGTCTGCTGCCCCCCCAAACCACACCCACATCAACACATTGATCTCCGTCCACACCCCTTACCAATCGCTCTTAAAGCCACATCCCCTTCACAGTGCTGCTCTCTCTCCCATCCCTGAAAAATACATATCAGGATGCTAATCATGTATATGATGAAACAATAAAACAAACATGGATATTTCATTTCAAGTGTGGAAAAGCACTTAAAGTAGCTTACCACGTTTACATTATAGCTAACTTTACCACAGAGCAACTGAATCCAACTGACCACTCATGAGTGCAATCCATTTTAGTGGATACTGAGGGAAGCAAACCCTCGACCCAAAGAAACTGCTTCTTGCTCCTTCCTGGGTCAATCATTGCTAGTTGGCTTGCATTTGCATAGGAATCTGTCAAAGCTAATTGCTATTCTTTTCTTTCCTGTTTGTTCCAACTAGATTAAACGGTCCAGGTGCAATAAAACTTCAGACATCCTCAAAGTTCCAAAAGAACAACACTAGATTAAAGGGTCTAGGTACAGTAAAACTTCAGACATCCTCAAAGTTCCAAAAGAACAACAAAAAAAATATATCATAAAAAAGCTAATAGGAAATAGACTCATTTTTCTTGATTTTGGAGAGCAGTACACACCCCTTTATGCCATTATTTGCACCAACTCTATGTGCGCACCAATATGAAGAAAGGAGAAATCTCCCTAAATAAGTCAATCATTGCTGGACCACAATTAGATATTGCACTGGCAATGATTTCCTATAGGAAAGGCATTTATCTTTTTTTTTCTGAAGGCTACCAATGCTCCAGCCATTTCACTTTGACCATGTATAGGGAGCCAAATCTAAACATTATGCAGTCAGTGATACACTTATAAACAATAATAATGTTACTGATTGTGTTGCAGGTACAGTTATGATTGTATAATATTATAAACAGCTGATATCTCACAGAAGTTTAGGATATGATGAAGTATGAGCAGGGGATGAGACTACATCTGAAATGAAGGTGCTAAGTCAGAGATGGAATATGAAAAGGAAGACAAACTTACAATCACTTGAAATTAAAGTTAACTAATATTAATTTAGCAGATCTTTTTTTTTTTTTTTTTTGCAAGAAGCACACATATACACAAATGAACTCACTCATATACTCCAGTACTTAATTATTTGTAAGTTTGCTGACAGAGAGATTGTTATATAGTAGATATTACAAGTGCGGTTAGAATCCTGCACTGTTATCTGTCGGCATGTCAGTTTGCAGAGGAAAGAAAACTCAGAAAATTAAAACAATGTAGTGCTTCTCCAGTAGAGGAATTATCCCTGTAGTCTAAAAACAATCCTATGCTATCCCCTTACATAAACATGGCAAATCACAACAACTGGCAAACTACAGACCTATAGCCATCTTGTCCTATCTAAAATACTAAAAAATATGATCACATACATCTGGTCAACCACCTAGCAAAGAACAAGTTACTTTTCACAGCACATCATAATTTTAGGCCAGGCCACAGCACAGAAACAACATTGCTTACTTTCATAAAGTATGTTTGTTACAGAAAAAAAACAAAGTAAAATGGTAGCATTCCTATTTTTAGACTTGTCCAAAGCATTTGACAGAGCTTTATACCCCCTGCTTTTTCTTACATTTAAGGAACTATATTTAACAGTACAATCAATTGATTTACAAGTTATCTCAGTGTGTATGCCGAGCCGAGGAGCTGTCAACATGATAATAAACAACATTAGAACCTTTAGCCTTTAATATATTTGTAATTAAAATGCATACAGCCACTCACCCAGCAAAACTACTCCGATCTGCAAATGACAACAGTAATATGAGCTGCTACTTCAACTAAACAGCACAAAAATGACCCGAAGACTTCCTTTTCAAAAACTAAAACTGGATGGAACATTTTAAACTAGTCCTATGTCCAAATACAACTAAAATATGGTATGTTCACCTCCTACCTTACAAACTACAGAAATCCTCCCAAATTGTTTTGGCGCTATGCTGCGTACTCGCAATTACGCAAATTTTATTAATCGCGTAACTTGCCTGATAACGATCGCTTACTCTCCAGCTAGCATCCCATTCTTCCTTGCACCATTGATGACACACCCCAGGACATGCTGGCACTAAATGATGATGTGAATTAAACTGAAAGATACATCGGAATTAAAGGGGACATTCATTTAGAAATTCATGGAACCCCCTTATTTTCATACCTAAAACAGAACTTCCTGCAAATTTTGCACTAGTTGAGCGATATTTTTTTTCTTTTCAGTTTGGGATGGGCTTCTCCCTGGGTCCTAGTGCTTGTTTGGTACCCCTCCATTAGAAAAACTGTACTGAAGTGCGTACAGTCAGTACGCTTCCCGACGTCCTTGGGGACAAGTGTCAGCTCCTGGTAAACCATCTTATCACTTGAAGAAAAGCTCTTAGTACAGATGGCAATGAGGTTTTAAATTATGTTGATTCATGCACTATCTTAGTCTAGACTACTGTAATGGGCTGTACTTTGAACTTAACTAATAGCTATCACAGCTTTTTTCAGTGGGTGGAGAATTCTGCATCCAGAGTACTAACTTGTGCTTTTCGGATCTTAGCCTATGTGCTGCAGGATTTGCACAAGCTGCCCATTTTTTTAAGTCATAGTTTTTACCTGATGCACCATACTGTGTCGGGGTCTATCTGTATGCAAGATCTCCCCTCCTATTTCCTTATCAGTTAACTCAGGTTTCCAGGTGAGTATGTGAGGGAGGGTTGTTCACAGGACTCTAATATAAACTTCAGGTTGACAATTTCGTGAAATCTAAATTGAGCATGAATCTTAGGCACTGCTCATTTCCTTTTTTTTAAGATAATTTACAGCAGTTTGCTTACGATTGCATTAACCTGTGCCACTTGAATAAGCTCGCTATGAGGTATGATTTATTACACATCTGAAATTACTTTGTTGTTAAAACTGCAAAAAGTTTTGTGTGTGCCTTGTCTTCCCTTGCAGACTGTCTTAAACTGCCACTCCTTTGCCTTACCCCTCAATATCCCCTCCAACCTTTGGTTAATTTGCTGCATTTGATGGCCACGATAAAGACTTTGTTTGCGTGAAGATGAAGACATAACAGTTAAAAGAGGACAGATTTTAAGTGGATAACCATTGTGCTGCCAACCACTTCTTCTTTTGGCTTTTCCTGGTTAGGGGTCGCCACAGCGGAACTCTGGTCCGCTAATGATTGGCAGTAGATTTTTATGATGCCGAGGTGCCAACCCAAAGGCCAACCTTCAACGAAGGCATGCCCATTCACGCATGTCTTTCGAACTCCACTCGACCACGGGGAGGACATGCAGACTCCACACAGAAGGTGCTCCAGCTGAAAATCGAACGGGAGAACCTCTTGCTGTGAGGCGATAGCGCTACCACTGCACCACTGCGGCTATCACTCACTAATGCTAAATGAGAAGACAGTGTTCTTGTCCTGTGAGATCTCTGTAACTGTGCTTTGTGTGATTGACAGATTGTGCAGCCTAGTTTGTCTGTCCTGTCTTAAAATGTTTTCATCCTCAATATGTGACGTAAACATTGTCTTTACTTATTACAGTAGCCAGTGGAACCTTATTTGGGGAGGAGAGGATATTAACAGTAGTGACATCAGCGTGGCATCCTCTGATCCTTTACATAATTATAACATTCACCAGCACTGCAAACAAATGCATTGCGTTTGATCAGCATACCAGCATTTTGATTTGTTTTATAAATGTATTTTAATGCTGATACTGGACCTGGCATCAGGATAGTGATGACATGCTTTTATCCTCTCCAGATTGATACCTTCCTGAATTTGTTGCAGTGTGGCACCTCCCCAGACTCCAACAGCAGTAAGTCAGAATCAACTGAGGACACTCAGGAAGGCAAACCTGAGGAAGATGAGAATGAAGAAAATGAGCACTCAAAACTGCCTCACTATTTACAGAAATTTCAGGTGGGACTTTTGTTTTCTGTTCATAGTAGTTTGTAAAGAAATGTAGATTCAGTTTTGTTGTTTCAGAAAGTTTTTGGTGTCATATTGTTTTAGTGACCTGCCAGCTTAAGGGTAAAAAAAATGTTACTGTTGGAGATCTTTACACAGTATCTGCATTTGTATCCTGAACGGCAAATGGATCAACGGTTCTCTCACCTCCTCTTTGTGTGCTTGCCAGTAGCCCAGCAGCCTGCTTTACTGTTGTCTCCCATTGCTTGCTGATCTTTAGCGGCATCTGGTATGACTACCATCAGGGCTTTTTTGTCGTCTATTGTCCCAGCTGCTTTCTCTCAGAACATCAGTCCTATAAATTCTTTGTGTTACTTGTGTCAGGAAGTGCGAGTCTCACAGATAATCTTTTGATCTTCATGCTTTTTGACAAGATTATTTGTAATGAGTCGGATGACAGTTTGTCAGTGTGGTCCATAGTCCGAGTCTTATCTAGTCCTTTAATTCAGGAATCCACTGACTCACTAGTGAAGGTTCCAGCCTTGTAGAACACAATATGCTAGCACAGCTGTACAGCAGGGTTTGATAAACTGCGGTTTCATAAATGTTCTTGAAGCTTTTGGTCTGTCCACCCATGATGGCTCAGAATGTACTACCAGAAAGCAATACAGTTTCCGAGGCTTGTCATTGCCTTAGTCTTTCTTTCCTGTTTTGTTTTCTTCCATGTAAATTAGTTAAGCGGTTGAAAACTGCAGCAGAGACAAATTAGCTATTTACATGGGCTGACGATGACTGATTTAGGAGTACCACTCAGAAAATAACCCCCCCCCCCCCTTATAGGCACATTTCTTATAGCTTAATGAAGCAGGATGTTTTTCGTCAGTCTGACTACAATTTTAAAGCCATAGCACTGAACTGTGAGTAATCTAATAAGAACTACAGTCACCATGTGAACTGTCTTGTACCCTGCTACATCTGTGTAGGACTAAAACCACTTGCTGTAAATGTGTTTCAGGATTAATTATGCCACTGCTGCTGCTGCTGTCAGTGAAAGTGGTACAACTTGCCTTTGGTGCTGGACGATCAGCAGGCTGTAAGTTGTGTTCCCACAATAAATGCCTGGATTAATTTGCAGAACTGGCTTTGCAGTATAGTATAACGGGATACTGAACTCCTTACTGAGCCATTCTTCGGATGAAAAATTTAAACCAAGACACTATCTTCATGAGTTGGTGGTAATTCAGGTGAATGTAAAAGGGCCCATGGGAACTCTCAGAAAGAATAGGAATTCTTTATTTAATATAACTTTATTTTAAACAAATCTCTCTCCCATCCCATCTCTTATTAAAAAGCATTTTTTTTGTTGTAGCCTGCCATGACTTGCAGGTCATTGCCATACATATTTTCTTTTTTGTCAGTGTTACCTTGAATGGGTCTATGTTAAATGTTCGAACATCCAAAATGTCGAACATTACATGGTCGAGACCAAATGTTCGACATTTGGATGTTTGAACATAAACAAAACAAAAAAAACACAGAAAAAAAAAAACCACTTTTAGCAGTGTAGGCAGGGGGGCAAGCCCCCCTGCACCCCTTACATCCCCCTGCTTAAATATACCAACTCCGAGACCACACTTCAGTGCAGAAAAGGGAAATTCTCCCTATCTGCACCGTACGGTGCCGTTGAAAGTCTATCTTTGAGCACTGAAAATTTCAAACGTTTGGTCTCGACCATGTAACGTGACATGTACCCCCTTGAACATAGATTCCGTGCACCATATCATCTAATGTTACTCCTCCTCTTGACTTTCCCCTTCTTTACTATTCCATATTCTTTTCCACAATTTCTTAACCCTTCAACATTTTACAAAAACTTGTTTCATATTCTCTATCTCACCACATGTCAAACAGTTCCTAAACTCTATTGCCTTCTCCTTCTCCCCCTTTCTTATTACTTTCTACTTCTTGCCACAAATATTCTTATCTTCTTTGTGTCATCTTACTATACTTTCCTTATGTATTCTATGTCAATATTTTATGTAAGCATAAGGATGTTAGATGAACTGTCGGATTTTTTAAATGTATACCTCCGTGTTCAATGTTGTTATATCCTGCTCCCCTTCTAACTAGATTCAGTCTTGAACCCCAAAAGGAACTAAAAAACATAACCAAAAATGTATTTTTCTAATTTCCATGGGCCTGCCATTACCAGACCTAAGTATTTCAACTTACTTCTGAAGGGCTTTGCACTCAAACATGTTTTTAGTTAGCTGAGCTCAAGCTGACTGACAGTTTGGGATTTTAGAAGGTGCTCTGAAGCTTTGGAAACTGGCCAGCTGTTTTATCCTTGACAGGATACAACTCATATAGCTAAGGCTACTGAAGCAGTAATCAGTATAATGAACATGTATTAAAAATATATACTTTTTAAAAACTTAATTTAAAACATTTTTATTTTTTTATTTAACATTTGTTAACTGGGAAAGTCCGACTTGGAACAAAGCCAATTTTCAGTGGAGGCCTTGGGAGAAACACTCCAGATGCATGTCTTTGTGATATGGGAGGAAACCAGAGCACCCAGAGGAAACCCAAACAAATGCAGGGAGGACATGCAGACTCCAGACAGGAGGCACTCCAGCCAAGAATCAAACTAGAGAACCTCATGTGAGGCTACAATGCTACCGCTACACCACTGAACGCCGTCCAGACATTAAGCTTAAGAAGCCATTAAAGACATTAAATAATAAACATTACTTAACAACATTCTTTATTTGAGTAAACAATTCTTCCATTGTTCTTTCATGTATTTATAATATCCAAATACTATACCTTGATTTTTTTAGTCTTTTTTTTCCAGCTTTTTTAACTCTCTCCAAACCCTTTTCTTTTTTCAATATATTCCTAGTCCTACCCACTTTAAACACTTTTCTGCTTTCTTAATTACTTCAATCATCCAATTAATACTTTTTGTAGTAAATATAACATCATCTGTATAAACCATCATTAATGGTATTTGAACCTGTTCTTCATATACGTCTTGCTGCTTCTGTTCCTTTATTTTTTAACATCTTTATTGAATTACCACTTAAGACTTAGTAAAACATACATTTATGTAAAAGAGAACAAGCCATATCAGCACGTTCACAGTTACAAACATTATACATGACATGCATTCTTCTGTACAATTCGCATCAATCCAACATTACAAAAATTGCTCAATTCCTGGCTTCCCTTAAACCTCACTCCTCTTCCAAAATATTTTTCTGCATGTATTGTTTCCACAATTTCCTTTTTTTCAATATAATTTACTCCTAGACTTTTCTAAATATCCCACTTCTGTTACAGTGTTCACTATTTCAAATACAGTTGGTTTACACTTTGATTTCCACTTTCTAATAACTGCTTTTTTTAGGCAGCCAGTCAAATTAAATTTAACAAGGCTGTACTATCTCTAGTCAATTTAGATCCTGTGTCCCAGTTAAAAAAAAAAAAAAAAAAAAAAAAAATTTCCTTAGTAATACCCATTTGCTTAACCCTCTGTAGGGAATGTGGCAAAAGGAGGATCCACAGCAATCCGTTACCATAAAACCTTTAGCATTTAATAAGTTTAAAAACAACAACGTAACCTACTATTAACAATTCACTTCTCTGATATAAAAAAATCAAGAAATTGAGAAAACGAACTTCACTTCTCCAGTGTACAAAACCAGTAGAATGTAGAAATGATAAGCACTTGCATCTTGGCAATATACAAGACTTCTTCAGATAACGTAACAAATGGATTCCAGATTTTTAAAAAACCCGCAAGATAAGTCATATAATCAAACAGCCAATCTCATCAGCTTAAAGCAACAACGCCCTCATTAATCCAGAAAGTCATGAGGCAGTAACCGGTCTTTTACTAAACTTTGTGTTCAAAACTATCATCGTAATAAGACTTAAATTTTAAGGGACTTGAAATGGAAATGTTTTATTGATTCCTGGCCATTCATCAGCCTGGAATACAAGTTACCCGTAAACCTCTTGCCTTTCAAGCTGTAGGTGCCACAGACTACCCCTTGGGTTATGGGGGACCTGTTCCACTATGACAAAATGGAGAAAATGTTCTGAAAATTCTAAAATATGTTTATCTAAGGCATTAGTGGTTTTCTTCTTTCAGATGTCTTAAAGGTGTCTCACCAATCTAGCTTACACCACATCCATACACTCTAACATACCAACAAACACTACCTAGCACATAACACACACCCACCCACACACACACACACACAAAACCTCTCACAAATATAGTAATATGCTCCACACTATTTAACAACTCATTACTCTACATACACAAAACCGCAACCACACTACCTCACAAAAGGCTAACAGTACCTAAAAAAACACATAGATATAGCCTATGCCATAAAACTCACACTATTCCTCAGGAAAATGGCTACTAATCTCAGGGGACATACACCCCAACCCAGGTCTAAGCAACCCAATCCTATCCCAGAAACACAAGTCAGACCTACTTATTATCAACATAAACACACATAGCATATCCAGCAAACTACATGACTTTCATGCATTCATATCCCACTACTCCCCAGACATACTAACTGTTACAGAGACATGGCTAAAACCTGCCACACAAAACAAAGAAATTCTTCCCCAGGCTATAACATCCTAAGGCAAGATAGAGGTACCAAAAAGGGAGGTGGAGTTGCAATCTTATTTAAAAATACAGTCAACCTCCAACCACTAAAAACCCCACTTCCCAAATTCCAGAATGTAGAGACATTAGGCTCCATTATGTCCCTTAAAAACAAAGAGAATCAGCATCCTCTGTAGATGTTCTTAGTGTTTCACTGTTGCAGTCATTACATTTGGGTACTCTGCTTGCAGGTTGCCCTCAGTCGGCCTGATTAACAAAGTCTTGGGTCCTGCGTCGTTTGCTGTCCCTTCTTCCATGACGTCAGGTCGTCAGGGGTATAAAACATGCAGCTGATGCCATTACATCAGTCTTTCTTGCCGTGAGGTGCCTGAAGCAGAAGCAGTTCACAAGTGCCGGTAGGCCGACTCCTGAAATTTTCGTTTTTGCGTTTCAGAATCGAAGTCTTCAACTAAAAGCTAAGTACTCCGTTGGGGAAACTTTATCTTGCTCCTTCCTGAAGTCAGTAAAAGTTAATAATTGCATTACTTTTGGAAAGCAAATGCCTCATAAAGATTTTCATTCGTACTGTATTCCTTGCCTAGGCCCTGACCACGACGTACCTTGTTGTCGGTTTTTGTGCTTTATTTAATCAGCGCACTATCCATCGTCTGTATATTTTTGCCTCTAAATATTTCGGTTCTCGGTTTAATTATCCAGAAATGTCATTGGTTAGCCATCTGACTACTGGAATTCCGAAAAAACACAAAGATAAAGACAGAGACAGGCTGCCGAGGTCCAAAACTGCCGCCAACGCTTCTCTTAAGCCAGTTGCCAGTTTGTCAGTACTCAGTGAGGTGCTTTCGCAGCCCCTGATACCCACTACTTCTGATTTGAGGGCTCTAATGAGACCCATTCGGAGTCCAGCATGCTGCGAGATACTTCAGCTATGGAACCCGTGGATATCTCTACCTTGGATGGGTCCGGAGCCGCTGTGCAGGCACCGGCTTCTGAGGGTGTATTCAGGCCTACGGACTTGCATATTAAATTGACGCCTCCTTCATTAATAAGGCCTAAATCTCGATCCATGTCTAAAAAAACGATGCCCAGGCCACATGCTCAGGCCTCTATGCCTAAACAAAAAGTGATAAAAATGGCTGAAGATCTAATAACTCTAATCAGGGGTAGTCAACCCCCCCCCCAAGAGGCCTAGGGCTGAGCTTTATTATGAATCTTCTGATCAGGATTCTGTTTTTTCTGTCTCTTCTGATGACCTGGATTTGTCCTTACCTACTTATGAGGATTCTGATGCAGAGGACTGTATTCCCTCTGCTTCCCCTCCTGAGGATTTTTCTTTTGGGGAAACCTTACATACTCTGAGGGAGCATTTTCACTGGGAAAGCCAGGAATTTTCTGATTAAAAAAAAGAGGCTTAGGGATTTCCTTCTCCTACCTCAGCATAGGCCTTTGGCTATTCCTCCTGTACTAGTTATTGTTGATGATGCCTTCTCGGAATCCAGTTTGGCCCCTGATTCCCTGCCTCCTGCTCCCAGTAAACCTGACAGATACTAGAGGGTCCCTGAGTCCCATAAGTTCCTTTTCAAAAATCCTATTGCAGATCCAGAGACCATTTCACAGGGGCCCAAGGGCATTAAGGCATCTGCTGCTAAAAATCCTACCCCTTCTGATAGAGACTCCAGGGCGCTGGATAGATAGGGTAAAAAGGTTTATACTTCAGCAATCTTGGCAATTAGAGCTTTAAACTGCCAATTTCATATGTTAAAATATCAGCAACATGTTATTGGACTGCTTAAACAGAAAATAATGTTGATTCATGGCTGTGTGGAAAATAAAGACTTACAGGATTTCATGCATTCTGCTGAACAAGTTGGAAAACATACTTTGCAGTGTGGTTTTGATTCTTTAGAGGCCTCTTGCAGGGCTGCTATTGCTGGGTCTGTGCTTAGAAGGCATGCTTGGCTTAAAGAGCAATTTTTGCCTGATCATGTTAAAGCTAAATTGTTGGATGCTCCTTTAATTCAGGGCCACCTGTTTGGCAACAAGGCTGAAGAAGTTCTTAAAAAGATGGAAGATAAAGCTAAATCTATGCAAACTGTTAAAGATTTTTTACACGTTCAGCCTCCTAGATTTAGTAGACACTGTCCTAAGAACTGGTCCTTTCCAGCCCCTTCCAGGTCTTCTCAAGCCAAACCCAGACACAGCAAAAACCCCAGGTTTCAGTCCCAGAGGGCACACAGGACTAAGCAGTGGGGGGCCTTCACTTCCAAATCTGGGAATAATAAGACTCTTCCCCTATGGTAAATTATCTCAATGACTTCCTTTTAAAATTTCCAAGCACTTATGAACTGACTGCCCCTTTGGGGGGAAAGATTGCTCTTCATGCAAAGAATTGGGAACTCATTACCCAGGACAAATGAGTTTTAAATATAGTGTCCCAGGGATACAGATTTCACTTCCACACGTTGCCAACCCCAAGCGGGTGGCCGGACCTATCCCCAAATCAGTGGGCAGAGGCCCAAAAACAAGTACTTTCTGTCTTAAGCATGGGGGCTATTAAACTGGTACCAGAAGAGGAAAAGGGACAAGGTTTCTACTCGAGACTTTTCCTGGTACCCAGAAAAGACAATTTATGGCATCCTATCCTGGACCTGTCTACTCTAAACACCTTTCTGGAGATTCCAAAATTCAAGATGCTGACTCTTCACCAATTACTTCCTATGCTAGGCAAAGACGCCTGGTTGGCAACACTAGATCTAAAAGAAGCATACCTGCACATCCCAATCAGGGCAATACCTATGCTTCAAAGCAGGCTACATGCACTATCAGTTCTCTGCACTGCCCTTTGGCTTATTTACTGCGTCCCGGGTATTCACAAAGTGCTTAGCTCCAGTGATTGCATTTTGCAGGCAAAGAAGTATTCAAATATACCCATACCTGGACGATTGTCAAATTCAGGCAGAAAGCCAGGACATACTTTTGAATCATCTGGCATTTGTAAAAAGGGTTCTAACTTGTCTGGGGTACGCCATAATCGAAAAGAAATCACAACTGGTACCAAGACTGCATATGAGGAAACTACAGTGGTATCTAAAAAGCCTATGGAGTCAACATTCTCACAGCCTAGAAACAATGATTCCTGTCATACCTTGCCTATGCCTAGAGTTCCTTTGGTGGGCAGAGGCCTGCCACCAAAACAAGGGACTACCTTTCACACCACCCCCTGCCACCCAAACCCTAACAACAGATGCATCAGACTATGCATGGGGGGGGGGGGGGCTCACCTGGCAGGGAAGTGCATTCAGGGCAAATGGAACCCAAGTCAAATGCACTTGCATATCAATCAAAAGTAAATGTTAGCTGTACAGAATGCTCTCACAGCCTTCAAGGACTACATTCTTCCAGGACAACTAATGGTAAAGACGGACAACACCACGGTCATGTGGTACATAAACAAGCAGGGGGATGCACATTCTTACCCCCTCTACAGACTAGCCATGGCATTGTGGAACACAGCCTTGAGATACCAAGTGCACCTACAAGCTCAATTCCTGCCAGGAAAGTTAAATACACTGGCAGATGGACTAAGCAGAAACCTTATGGACCCACACGAGTGGAAACTGGAACCAAGGATTTTCAACATGTTGACAAGCGAATGGGGGAGCCCAGATATAGACCTGTTTGACTCCCCCCAGAACTACCAATTGGACAAATTTTGCACAAGGACTCCCCAAAAACATGCCTGGAAAGTGGATGCTCTGTCCTTCAGCTGGAAAAAACTATCAGTCTCTGCCTTCCCCCGCTGCCTCTGCTCCCCAAAGTACTGCTAAAAATCAAACAGGACAAACCAAGGATGATTTTGATTGCTCCAGACTGGCCGCACCAACACTGGTACCCTCTTCTGCGCACTATGTCACGGTTATGAACATGGCACCTGCCTCAGACCCCTTCCCTGCTGTCTCAGCAGGAGAACCAGATTTTGCATCCTCAGCTTCCAACACTGAACCTTGCTGCCTGGCTAATTACTTAAATTCTCCCTTACATTCTTAAATTCTCAGCAAACCTGTGATGGATGTCATCTTAGAGGCAAGGAGGCGTAGTACTAGAAAATCTTATGCTGAAAAATGGAAAAGATTCTGTGCCTGGAACCAGTTTCAAGGGATGAGCACAGCAGCACCCAATTTACCTCAGATTTTACAAAACTTAACTGAGATGCTTCACAAGGGCCTGTCTTTTTCCTCCAGTAAAATCCACTCCTCAGCCATTTCAGCTCATTATAACACAGAACCTCCCCTCTTCTCTTATCCACTGCTCAAGCAGTACCTCAGAGGGGCCAAAAATTTGAGACCGCCCAGGAGAGCTCCAACCCCAGCCTGGGACCCTAACTTTGTATTAGAGAAACTCACTCTCCCTCCTTTTGAGCCAGCTGCTACTGCAGACTTAAAATTTCTTTCTTGGAAAACAGCTTTCCTTTTAGCAATCACTTCAGCTAGAAGGGTATCTGAATTACAGGCCCTTATGGCAGTGGTGCCTTTCATCATCTTTCATACGGACAGGGTATCACTCAGGACCAATCCATCCTTCATGCCCAAGGTGGTATCCAGTGTGGCTCTAAATCAGTCCATTCATTTGCCAACCTTCTTTCCCAATTCACAAAACAAAGGGGAATGGATTCTGCATTCCTTGGATGTACACAGACAACTTAGATTCTACTTGGACAGGACTAAACCTCAAAGAAAATCTGAACAACTGCTGGTAGCATTTGCTGCAGGGGCAGAGGGGAAGGCTATTTCAAAACAAACCATTTCTAAATGTATAAGCCATTGCATTAATTTCTGCTATAAGCACCATAGAAATCCTGTCCCCCAGGGGATCAGACCTCACTCCACCAGGGCTGCATCTACTTCTACAGCCTTACTCAGAGGCGTTCCTACCAGGGACATCCTAGAAGCTGCTACCTGGAGTTCTGTACATACTTTCACCAAGCATTACCATTTGCCAGTGTTCTCTAAATCCAGAGCTGGCTTTGCCACTGCAGTCTTGGAGGGTCTTATAGCTGCTCCTAATGCTATCTAAACTGCTCCTCCCAACCATAGCTTTGGGAATCTTCACAAATGTAATGACTGCAACAGTGAAACACGAAGAACATACTACAGTTGTGTACACTTACCATAATGTAGATGTTAGAGTGTATTCACTGTTGCAGTCCTGGTTATCCTCCCTCCTTCCCCCTAACTTCTTTTGGCTATACCTCTACTTTCCTTTACTATGCTTAAAAGCCTTTTTGGTGTATTTGCTTTTTTGTTGGAGGTATACCTTTGTGTTTTTATGTTTAATTGCTCCTCATTAGGGGGGCACCTGACATCTGGGTCAAGAAAAACTGATGTAATGGCATCGGCTGCATATTTTATACCCCTGACAACCTGACATCATGGAAGAAGGGACAGCAACCGACTCAGGACCCAAGACTTTGTTAATCAGGCCAACTGAGGGCAACCTGCAAGCAGATTACCCAAATGTAATGACTGCAACAGTGAATACACTCGAGCATCTACATTTATGGTAAGTGTACACAACTGTACTTTATATTGCTCCAGGAAATAACTCACCTGTAATAGAAGAGATACTACAATGGGCCACAATCAACCTACCCCAAGAACCCATTCTGCTAGGCGACCTAAACTTAGACTGGCTAGCCTGTAACTCCAACAACCCCTCAAACCATATTAACTTATTTGGATTTATTAACTTATTTGGATTCTCACAACTAATCCAAGAACCTACCAGGGTAGACAAAAAAATCCAGTAGAACCTCCATTCTAGATTGGACACTAGTTAATATCCTCACAGAAAATTATCATGTGGGCTGCTTACCTGATGCCTTGAGTGACCACTGCCCCACATTTCTCCTTCGTAAATGGGCAAAAACACCCAAACCGATGCTATTCAAGGAGACTAGGGACGAGCACAAAGTCAATCCACAAACTCTTAACAGTATGCTCCAGCAACCAGTACTGGAGTCCACCAAAAACTCTATCTTTAGACCAGGCAGTTGATTTTTTTAATACTACTTTTATGAATGTACTAAATATACTAGCTCCCATCAGGAAACTCAGGACTAAAGTTAACTATGCCCCATGGCTAAATAGGACAACAAAAGCCTTAATAAAAGCCAGAGACAATGCCTGGAAAAATTGGAAAAAGAATAACACTATCCAAGACTGACAGAAATATCATGAATTACGAAATAAGGCCAAAACCCAAACAAAAGTAGATAAAAAGAACTACTTGGACATCCAAAACAAGCACTCTAGAAACCCCCAAAAGTTCTGTCAAGCCATCAATACCCTTCTAAAACCACGCAAAACCATCACCCCATCTTCCAACAATAATTCTGATAATGATAGCATAGCTTCAGAATTCAACCATCACTTCACAGAATCTATCCAACTATCCAACAAGAACACTAAAACCACTCCAACTGTAGAACAAGCTAACATACCCACCTTCACACTCTCACCTATACCAATCTCTTCAGTTAAAAAGCTACTCTCTAAACTAAAACCTACCACACTCGCAGCAGATGGTTTACCCACAAATTTTCTAAAATTAGCTGCAGAATCACTAGCCTACCCTGTCTCAATTCTTATAAACTGCTCTATACAAGAAACCTACGTACCCCATCTATGGAAAGTGTCACATATAATTCCCCTTCAGAAAGGCGGAAACTCCTATGAACTATCAAACTACCGGCCAATTGCTATCTTGTCCCCCCTTTCCAAACTTCTGGAGAAATGTATTCACACCAAGGTAATGCACTTCTTATCCTCACATAACCTCCTCTCCCCCACACAGCATGGTTTCCGCCAAAGCCATAGCACAACCACTGCTCTACTCTCCTTTACCAGTCAGATTAGCCATCTAAGAAACAACAACAAATTCGTCTCAGCCATATTCCTAGATCTATCAAAAGCATTTGATATGGTCTCCCATAACCTACTCTTCGGCACTCTGTTAACCTTATCCTTCACCCCCTCTACTACTTCATGGTTTAGAAGCTATCTCTCTGACAGAAAACAATCAGTTAAATGGCAAAGTACACTATCACCTCTATTACCATCTACTTTAGGCGTCCCACAAGGATCAATACTGGGTCCTCTACTATTCACCATTTTCACTAACAAACTACATACTTCCACCCTGCATGCATCACTAATACAGTACGCAGACGACTCCACCCTAATCTGCTCAGCCCCATCCATAACCACTCTTCAAAAGCTTACCCAAGAATCCTTCTGCTCCGTGGAACAATGGATTACCAATATCCAACTCATTCTAAACCCCAACAAGATTAAATTACCCCTTTTTACCCCCAATAAATCCAAATCCACACCTCCTACCTTCACTATCACCTCCAAAAACGGGACAGTAATCTCCCCCTCCCCTCACACTAAGCTGCTTGGGGTTGAAATAGATAATCTAAACTTTAATGTCCATATCTCACAAACCATCACAAAAGGTACATAAGAAACTAGGAACCCTATACAAACACAAACAGTTCCTATTGGACCAAGCTAGAATCTCCTTAGCCCAAACCCACCTGTTGTCTACCCTAATGTATGCATCACCAATCCTAATTCATATCAGGAAAACAGACCTAAACAAACTATCAGGTAAGCCGCTATCACCAATTAGTCCTCGCCTTCAACATAATAAGGAACCCTCAGAAAACCCCAGCCCTAAACCAACTTCTAAACCAATATTCTGCAAATCGCCCTCTACGCTCATCCAACAAAACCTTGCTCTGCATAACCAAAGCCAATAACACTGCAGGGAAAAGTCTGTTCTCCCACACCATTGCTAGGTAATGGAATAACCTCCCCCAAAGTATCTCCTCTGCACCATCCATCTCACTTTTCAAGACATCACTAAAGTCACACCTCTTGCAATCATGGCTCTGTCCCTGTATCACATAAAATCTTTTCTGCTCTCCTCCTAACTTGCCACACCTCATCTCCTCACTGCTTACCTCAGCTATTCTGTACTACTCAAATACTCCCTATCAGGAACTACTATCCTACAAACTATTTCTCACGATATGACATATCTCCTGAATAGCATTATTTTCCAGATTCCATTTCTTCATTTTTATGCTTTGTACTACCAATAGGGAATTCAAAGTTATACTATCTATATACCAAGTTTGCGCAAATCAAACTAAGGAATTTTCTGTCATTCGTGGATTATGTGTTGTCATATAAAGACATGGAGCTCTGACTGTATATATGCCTCTGCACAGAAATGGTTTTGTCATTTGTTGTATTTGTACTGTTATGGAGCATTTCTCCCCTGGCCTCAGCTGTAAATGGACCTTGTTCCAGTCAGACTTTCCTGGTAAACAAATGTAAAATAAAAAAAAAAGTGTACATACACCCTTTCCCTTAAAATCCATTCAGTTTTTCCAATATAAAAACAGCTGCAACACTGACATAATACAGCATATACTACTCCTTTGCTGTTACAATTGAATTTTTCTTTAATAAGAACTCGTTTGTTCCTGATAAAATAGTCTTGTCCGATGTGAATTCACTTACAGCAGGGAGAGTGCCCAAATTTTCTCATCCAGTTAACAGTATAACTAGTAAAACTAGTATACACTGTCCTTTCCAAAAGTTTTTTTTTTTTTTTAAGTTTTTCTGCTTTATAAACACAGTGTGCAGTCTATCCCCAAAACGTGGTTGAAATTCTCTACCTTATCTCAGTATTTCCCAGTTCTTGTTTAAAATCCAGTTAATAGTGTTAATATCAAGATTATAGTTGGTAATGAGTATGAAAACTCTAATGGAACCATTGTCTTTTCTGATGTAAAGACAAACCTGTTTTCTTTTGGACTAAATCAAGAATAGGAGCATAGACATTACTTTTTCTCTTTGCAATAACCTCCTTCTTTATTTCGACCATGAAACATGTAGGGTAACCCCTTTTCTGAAGTCTAGTTTCCATCAAATCACATTCCTGTAAGAAATGACATTGTTTAATGGCCATTCTTGCAATCCTGACAAACTGTCCTTTCTCTACTGTTTTTTTTCTGTGTCAGTGGGTGAGCACTAGAAAAGTGGAGGAATGTATTAGAGTAAGTGGATTTGTGGAAGATTTTTGCATAGGTACACTTGTTCTCCACAAATTATGTCAGCTGCATTATGTCAGCATTGCAGCTGTTTTTATATTGGAAAAACTGAGTGGATATTAAGGGAAAATTAACACCTTTGACATCTGAAAGAAGAAAACCACTAATGCATATCTTAGAATTTTCAGAACACTTTTTCCATTTTGCCATAGTGGAGCAGCTCCCCCTTAACCCAAGGGGGGTGGTTCATGTCACCTGCAACTTGAAAGGCGAGTGTTTTGCTGGCAACTTGTATTCCAGGATGATGGATGGCCAGGAATCAACAAAAACATTTCCATTCTTTTAAAATTAAAGTCTTTATTAAGATGATGGTTTTGAACACAAAGTTTAGTAAAAGACAGGTTACTGCCTCATGACTTCCTGGATTAATGAGGGAGTTGCTGCTTTAAGCTGATGAGATTGGCTGCTCTGTCCTCTAACTCTACCATGTTTTGAAACAACTCTTCTTAAGCAGTCTCGTATTCGGCCAGCCTTTTTTCATTTCGACCTCTATCAGTTCATTTGCATAGCTGTTTAAAGCTTCTTCAAATTTTCAGCCTTTTGTTACTTGAATTGATATACTCCTTTGATGTTTCATTTATTTTAATCAGCTTTGATTTTTTTTCTCTAAATTACTGGAAGCATTCTCCTGGAGCTTGAACTGCTTTTTGCTGAACAGCTGCAGGATTCTTCCCAGTCAGTCTTTTCTCCTCACCTTTTCTAGTTGATTTTCTTTTTGGCTGTCTAAGTTTCTTCTTTGCTGGCATTAAGGCAGTATCCTTAATAGCTAGTAACTGAATTTTACTAAAACTTGTAGAATTACTGGCCTTTATTTTTTCATACTGTGCAAGTTGAAATTAAGCTGTTGATCAATGTGCAGCCATGTTGGAAAATCCCTTTCATTCCTTTATTAACCATTTTCATTACTGCACATGATTAATGCAAAAACTATACTACTCAAATAAGAGCCTTGTTTACACCTCTGTTAATTTTAATTTTCCCTATTGTCCATCCATTTACCAAAACTTTTGTCATACCTTTCTGTCCACTCTTTATACATCTAATCATAAGATGTTCTGCCGATAACATCTGACTTCTTTTTCAAATTCCTTCCTAATATTTTTTAGCATTCATCTTTTTTTAATGCCTTTTCCTATCTTAATATATTTTTCATTCTCACCAAGTACTGCCCAAACAGCTGCATAGTCAGTAAAATGAGCATATGTACTACCCATTTTCCTTTCCTTTAGTGATTCTCTTTTTTTCTATATGTAAATTCTCTTTTATCTTATTTTTTTAAACACCTATTTTTAGTATTTACTTAATCTTTTTGATATATTTTGAACATTTCCCTATTTGCTTTCTTATGTTATGATTAAAGTCTGTCTGTGTCTTTCGTCTTTTTCCCAGTTAGGGGTCGTCACAGCGGAACTCCAGTCCGCTAATGATTGGTAGTGGATTTTTACGTACCGGGTTACCAGCTCTGATGCACAACCTTCAACAAAGGCACACCCCATTCACGTATGCCTCCACACAGAAGACGCTCTAGCTGAGAATCGAACGGGACAACATCTTGATATGAGGCAACAACGCTACCGCAGCACCACCACTGTTATAATTACATTTATATTGACTATTACATACAGAGCTATCTTTTCAAACAGTTCTTCTCTTTATCATGTGTTTGTGCATAAATTGTAATCACTTTTAATGGTTGCCCCTTGTTTCTAATGTAGATAGCCAATAGTCGCCCTGTTTTGACTATTGATGCATTATAATAAATTTTCCTTTACAAAGCATAGTTACTCATGCACACTTTTCCTAAGTTCCACACAGTGTTCTCCCCCATAATTCCATCTGCCCTTTTTTTCTTTTTTTAAAAATATCTAATCTCTACCAGTCCTGTTATATCAGATGACACTTTTCACACCACTAATATACCAACATTCTTGTTACGTCACTAATTACACTATTTACATTTAATGTAACAACTTTTAAGCTATCTGTTCCCTTTTTTCTTTAAATTTTCACTTCCGCTTTTGTATCCTTTTACCAGTAGTATTTCTCCCTTTAATTTTAAACCATTTTATTTCTCCACCTCACTTTCTTCAATGAAACTTTTTTCTTCTTTATCTTTTTTCCTATTAGCTGTTGCCTTCATTATTTTCTTCCGCATTTTTTTAATTTGTCCTTTTTCTTCTGATACATTTTTTTTGCTCATTCCTCATTCTCTGTTACCTTTTTATTTTGTAATTATACACATTTTTTATTTTCAGTTTGACATTCCATCCTCGAATGCCCAGTTTCCTTACATCCCCACAAATATATATTTTATTGGTTGGTAAAATGATCTTCCACCCCACAAAAAAAATTTAGGTTGACCCCAATATTTAACAAAACATTTTGCTCCGTTCACCATTAATATATTGTATAAATACTGTATGTTACCATTGTTCATTTTCAAGATAACAGAAAATCTCACCCTCCAGTCCTCAGTCCTCTGTTGTTATAAATCTATACTACGTCCTTAACATTTTGACACAGGTCCTTTAAATGGACTCATAAATCTTCCTTGTCAGTGTCATTTCTAAAATGGACATATTTTTGTCTCTGTTAAATACATTAATCACAAACTTCACAGAAAATGTCTTTCTTTTTTTCTTCATTTTTACTCCGAAATCTTTGTAGTCCTTCTCAACTTTCAAATATAATGTTATAAAATGTTACTATACCAATTAAAATAAGCGTTTTTGCTTCCATTGCATGTATTTCCAAAGGTACAAACAGTGTGTGCCATACCTCATATCTGTCCATTGGTTTATTCTATTTTGCTTGAATTCTTAGCAAATGCTTTCTTTTTTTGGACTGAAAATTTTCTTTCTTTCGTTTGTTCCCTTACTTTGACCACCACACTTGCATATCCACGTTCATCTTCTTTGTTCTGTTCATTTCTTCTCATTTACTCCTTTTTCTGTCTATTTTCTTTCTGAAATATTTTGTTAATTATATCTTCCCATGATGCCTCTTGTTCAGTGGCTAATTCCTCCTGCTGAATCACTCTATCCTGCAATGATGACTTGTACTTAAAGTCTCCGTTTCTCTGTCTTCAAAAAGCTTTTTTTGAAATAAGCATTCTGAATCACTTTCTTTATCAGTTCCATTATTGCCAACATCATCTTGCTTCTTGCTGGTCTCCATCATGTTTACATTGCATAACTCCTTCAATAAACTCCAAGAAATGGGAGTTAGGCATGAACGTCTGATCACCTAAGCATTCAAATGCCCCTACTTGCAATGAGTAGGGAATTTCCCAATGATCTAGCTAAATTTCTCCTAACAGTAGTATAAATAGGACCTCAGGTCTCCTGTGAAAAGAGGTCACTAGCCAAGTAGGTCTAATCCAAGTCTATATTCCAGTGAGATGCATTATGTTAAACATTGTATTATAACTAAGTAGCTATGAATGAGCAGCCTGTGGTCAGCAGTTCACATTCTACAGATATTAAATAATATGTTCTTGAGAATATGAGTTATTCTAACATACCTTTTCCAAAACCCAGAGCTGTCTTAGGACATTAAGAAAAAATATTTTTATAGTAGAGGAAACCACAATGGAAGAAATGTGTTTAAATCATCTTCAAATGCAAAACTATGTAAATTTGCAGTCAATATCACATATTTCTCAAAACTACATTGATTCCTTTGAGTTGGGTTTGGTTGTCAGTGACGGTGCATTAGTGATGGCATCGTTCTTGTCTCAAGATCTGCATAGTCTTTATTAAAAACAGACATGTTTAATTGAAAATTATTTAACTGTTTTGGAGCTCTCACAGCTGTATAGACCATTCAGTGACAAGGGAGTTGTCTTGCTGACTTTTATTTTATTTTTTCAATGAAACTTTTATAATAAAAGCAATATCTGTGTTACAGGTGTACACCTATATATATACACATATATATATATATATATATATATATATGTATATATATGTATATATATATATATATATGTATATATATGTATATATATATATATATATCATCTATCTATTTATATATCTATCTATATACTACTATATCTCTGTACCTTACAAAATGACCATGGTAATTCTAATTTGTTCTATTTGTATAAAAAAAAAAAAAAAAACATTTTTTGTGATAATTCTGTTCTTTCAATATCTGTATAACTTCTATTTTAACTTTGTATAAACTCTGTACGATTTTCTTGGAGCTTTTCTCCCCGAGCCTCTACTGAAAATGGACATGTCTCCAGCTAGACTAGCCCTGTCAACAAATGTAAAATAAAAAAATAAATAAAAAATAAATATATATACATATATAATTGTGTGTATATCACTTTATATCCTCTAAATACTGAAAAGTCGAAATTCAGTATTTCGAAGCGATAGTCGAAAATTTAAAACCACAAAAACTCAGAGCCGCGAAATTCAAAATCTCACACACACTTCTACTCCACACACACCTTCCTCCCCACACACAAGCACAAGCTTTCTACTACATAAAAGCAGGGGAGCAAGCCCCCATGCACCCCCCACACCCCCTACTTAAATATTCTCACTCCGAGGTCGCACTACATACAAACACACACAAAACACCACCACACAAGTTACATTCTCCTCGCACACACACATCACAGCAACAAAACACACACCACAGCCCCTATCCAAAAGCCTTAACACACACACTTACCTGAATCCACAACCACAGCGAAAACTCAGAAGCTCGAAAATCTAAACATCTGGTATTAGAGGTTTTGAATTTTGCGCTTCTGAGCTTTCACTCTTCTCAGGATTCCACTTTATGGGCTCGAAATACTGAATTTCGATATTTCAGTATTTTGAGCTTCTAAAGTGAATCTGTATATATATATATATATATATATATATATATATATATATGGGTCTACTACTTTACAACGAATTGTCACTTAACCGAAAATGAAAAGTACTTCAGCAAAAGTGCACTTTCGCTGAAATCTAGACAACCCGATTGCCTCACAAATAAAAATATAACAAAAACATGCTTTTGCAGGGAGGCAAGCCCCCCACCCTGCACCCCAAATGTGGGGGCTGTGCCCCCCACACCCCCTTACTTAAATATACCAACTCTAAGATCACACTACAGTGAGGAAAAGGGAATATTCCCATTCCGAGCTATATTGTGAGCTCCATAGTCAGTTTTCGAAGTTTCAGTACTTCGAACAAGTGGGGTTCGTACAAGTAAAGTCTGAAGTACTGAAACTTTGACCAAAAACAGTAGACCCATCCATATAGATATATATATATATATATATAATACATACATGCATATATACACACACACACACACACACACACACACACACACACACACACACACACACACACACACTTTCTGTATATATTCTACAGTAATGGACATTGAAAATTGCAAAGAAAGTTTTGCAGGTTTACTGGTGCTTACTTGAATCATGTTGGGAGGAAATCAAGAAAAGCCAGACAAAAAAATGTTATGTGACATTCCCCAAATAGCATATGAATAAAATCCCCCCAACATACTCATGCAATTCTTGCCACATTTTTCCTTCCCTTTAGAACGAAGTGCCATAACGTCATGTTTTCTTAACATCTGCCTCTCCACTTATACAGCAGCTTGGTGAGACCTTTATCCTCTTAAGGACCAGTTTCTGTGGTGATGCTGTTATTGCTGCCACTGTGTTACTACGTTTAATTCGCTGTAAACACTTCTGGTGACCCTAGAATGAATGTCATGTACTAGAAAATAAGTTTCATTTCAAATCCCTTGCTAACCTCTTCCCTCATTTGTCATTCTAGTAAGAGTTTATCTGCCACTAGCAGTGGCACATTCATCCGATTATACAGAATCCCTGCTTCTCTGTGTGGCAACAGTTTAAAGCCCCCATCACTACTGCCACCAGGGAACTAAATTGCCTGCTTAACCCAACATTCAGGTTTTCTGCAGTGTGGTGATTCTGTATGAGGTGAGGCACCTTCACAGCCCAATTATAGAATCTGTTGTGGCTGAGGCTTATAGTGTGACCTTTACTTTGGCTCTCATGCCTTCTATTTTTGGCATATCCTGTCAGGCCAGCACCTCTGAGGTACTTCAGCAGCCAAAAATCCTTTGGCAACCAAGGCCCAGATTCTGATTTCTAAAGAAGAAGGTGGGATCCCCATAATATTTATACAGGAAGAGGTTCCCAGTAAATGTTCTGAGGTTTAATTTCCCTACCTGAAGTCTCAGAGGCAGGCATTTCTGAACATAATGGCCACGAGGCACAGAAAGCTGCACAGGTGCAGCCAAATTTGCTTTGAACTAGGGCTTGGCAGTGCCTGGACCCAACTCCACACCTGGCCTTCATCAAATACGGTGGTTCGGCTGGCTGAAGCCCTTATGCCTTATCTGAACTCTGAGATGCCTGTACCACATATGCCATAAGTATGGGGAGTCCCTTCTAAGTAGAGGAGGGTATATCCACCTAAGGTAGATGACTCTGAGGCTGGTGAACTGGCCTGTGTAGGCAGGTTCCCATGAATTGACACCCTAGACTTGGAAACCAAGGACACTTTGTCCTAAGCTTTTCCGTCTTTTTGAACCTCCGCTTTAGCTTTCCCTCCCGTGCTAGAGTTTTTTTCATATTGCATCTCTGGAGTCTGAATCCCTTCTCCCTGCTCATTGGAAGGCTAACAAGTTCTATAGAGTCAGTGACTCCCACAGCTACTTGTATAGACCTTTAACTGGGTTCTGGGTAGGTTTTGAAAGAAAGTATTTGCTGTCTGCTACCTTGTCTTTCAGGGCTTTGGTGCCAGTTTCATAGGCTTTCTTACTAGCAGATTAGGTCCAAGGTCAAAGGGATTGAGAATAAAGATCTGAAACAAGAGTTGCTGGACTTGTGTAATCTCCCTTATCAAGTAACCAAACACAGAAATGTATCTGTGATGGTGTGGATGCATCCTACAGGGTAGCAGCATTGGGGGCAGTCATTAGAAAGCTTTCATAATTGAGGACCTCCCCCTACCAAACAGTTTGAAATTGGGGATCCTTAATACCCCACTAGATACGCATTTCCTCTTTAGACCACCCTGCCCAAGAAATATACAAGAAACTAAAGGAGAAAGGGAAGAGACTACCTAATCTATATGGCAGATCTTTCAGAAGTTTGTGTTTAGTTACAGCAGGAATTTCCCAGCCAAGGACTGCCCTTCAAACCCTAGACAGGAACCCACCAGATCATGTAAGGGGGGGAAGTAAATACAGAAAACAGAGGAAAGAAAAACATAGACAAGTCTACCTGGCTGAGGATCCCCCAAAGCATCAGCAAATTGCTATAATTGTACGGTATTTACTGTTGCTTTTGTGCCAAGGTCATGCCTGAAAAGGGTCTCAGGACCAGTCCACCTGCCCAGGTATCTAATAGTAAATAAGTAAATAAACATCTCTTGAATAAGAGTATGCCCGTCTAGTCACTGAACATACTGCAACCCAAACAGCAGATTCCTCATTTGTAGTATAGGGAGCTCATATGGGAGGCCTCAAAATCCAGTGGAAGTAGGAAAACTGGATAAGGGGAAAATGCATCAACATAAAGGGAAAAAATGGCATTTCTTTTGGCACTCAGAGCTTTTACCATGCAGGTTCGGAGTCTTAGAAGTACAAACAGACAACACTGCAGGAGTCACCCATTCTCTTTACAGTGTAGATCTGCCATGCAAGCATGTGAAGTTGCAGTAGAGAGGGGAATCTGTCTGAATGTAACCTATATTCCTTCAGATCAGAACCTGATAGCAGGCAATCTGAGCAGGATATATGCAACCCCCCCCCCCAATGGATGCTACAATAGTAAACATCCTTCAATCTAAACAAGGGGTTAGGGGTGTGCAGCAAACCCTTTTCAGGTGTCTGAGGTATTTTGTTTTGTTTTCATCATTCCAGGAGACAGTTCCTAAGCATTATAAGTGCACGTTCCATTAGAGGTACTACTACCACAACTTTCCTTGAACAAGTTTATATCCGGGATATTCTGGTCCTCTGTGCACACTTTTTGCAAGCATTACAACTTAGAAGCTGCATCCGGGGCTGGAGCAGGATTTGCTTCTACTATGCTACAAGAATTGATTTCCAAATAGTTCATCCATCTCTCCACATCTTACTGCTTTGGGCACTTCCCAAGGTGAGGACTGCTGCAACAGTGAATACTACAATGAACATAGTGCAGTTGAGTAAGGAACTTAACATAAATGCAGGTTTTTGAGCGTTTTACTGTTGCAGTCCAAGCTTCCTCCTACCATCCCCCTTGATGACTTCTACTTTGGCTGGGTCTTTCTAGTTTTCAGATGGTAATCCCATCCTGTCCCTCCCTACTCTCCTCACCTTGTTAGTACCATATCAGGCCCTTACACCTGTTCTTGTTAGCCTTCTGTTTTGAAGTTTTGGGACTGTAGTACCTTAGGGTGGATCTTGGCTGGTGCTGGAGTTATGACCTGGTCCTCTGTGCTCTAGGGCTGGGATTTCTCTCCTTGATTCTACCAAGGAAGAATGAAAGATCTGAAGATGGCATCAATCCATGTACCCCTTATTTTGCCAATGTTCTTGCATAATGGCAGATTGCTTGTCCAGAAAGTTCCTTATTTACATTTGGTTTCAGGCCTCTTTAAGGTTCAAGTCTGTTAAACTGAAAGTAAATCTCAGCTATTATTTTGCTTGCCCTTCTTCAACATGTCTGTGCTGTGACTCGCCATTAGCTTATCTGCCAAAACCCTGTCATTTTCACCGTCTTGCATTGCATCCAGGGACTGAAGAAACTGTTCACATGTGGTACCTAGTACATAGTTTGAGTACTTACATAAATCCTTTAGCTAGGGATACTGCAGTCACCATATAAGTACCATATTAACACCTACATCAAATCGGGCATTCTGTGCAGAACCTTGCCATGGTTTTCTTGCCCTTTCCCCCAGCCCAGTGCTAGATCCAAGGTTAAATTGGAATTTCCTCAACCTCATATGAGCCAAGTGTTCTGACTCGCTTTACATATATTCCTCAATTTTTTTTTACTCCTAATCAAGATGTCATTATGATTGAGAAGTTACAAGTTAATGTTGTGAGAAATGTTTCTTGAGATATAATTATTGTGATTTCTCAGAATGCAAGTGACTTAGATAGCAGGAAAATACTTTCTGAATTAGCATATATATTCCCTTTCTAAACAAAAAATTGTGAAAGTGCCAGGCTTCGCCTGCCTTGCTTAGCTGCTTCCAACTGGCTTAGCCATGTTTCCAGTAATATTGCTATATTGTCACACAGTGTTGGCTAAATTAGTGATAAATGCAGTGCTCTTCTCATCAACATTGTATTTAACAAACTTTATCCTTCTCCTTTTAGTGATCATAATCTAGCAAGAGCAGTGAAGTAGCAGCAGTAGCAAGTGCAAAAACAGCAGATATCCTTTGAGAGAGAGGGTCACTGTAAGGATGAATCGTAAAACCTGGTTTATCTGTCACCTTACCTTTGTTTTCTCCTTGCCCAAATTTCCAAAATCAATGGCTTCCTCCCCACTGAGAGGTATCAGTCTCATATCAGAATGAACTGATGTAGGTATGCATGTGGCTGCTTTATATACTTTACATTGATTAATGTTCTCTTTAGTTGTCACTGTTCTCAGCATCAAACGTTTTCCATTGCAAAATAAAACTGCATAGGTCTCTAGGTTATTCAGTAAAATTTCAAGGATCGCAGCTGTGATCTTCAAGAAATTGGAAAAAAAGTATAAGTAAGTGTGTACATTGGGGGAACATGCCATAAATCCAAGGTCTGGTATGCCATAGTATTTCTGTCACTGAAGTACAATAATCGTGGGAGTCACTATATTTTTACGTGTGTGTGTGTATACGAGCGTGTGTGTGTGTGTGTGTGTGTGTGTGTGTGTGTGTGTGTGTGTGTGTATATATATATATATATATATATATATATATATAAATAAACATACATACATATGTACGTTTGTATATAATGTGTGTGCATGTGTGTAGCAGCGATATGGTGAGGGGTGTATGATACCACATTATGGAGCACAAGGGGGCTTTTTGCACCTGCAAAAAAATTCTCTAAAGATGCAGCAGACAATTTTGAAACTTGCTATTGCTTGTTTGAATTGCAGTTTATATTTCAAAGTGTCAGAACTCTCCAAACTGGGTCTTGTGTTTCCGGCAAGGAGCTACATTTCTGCTTATTTTCTATTTCATTGGCTTTTTTTGCTATTATTATGACAAGTAAGTCTTCTCTGTGATTTCCACTTTTCGTGTCATGGTTAAATTAATATGTAAATGTGAATGCAGTAGACAGGCCCTGAAGACTTTTGCATGCAGTATTTATTTTGTTAGGCCCATATCACATGATTGGTGAACGTCTTTGAACAACGTGAAAACTTCTGGCAGGCTACTAAGTTTTCACCAAGGGAAAGACTTTAGGTCCTTGGAGAAGAACTAAATCCAAATTCAACTGTTTGGTTGACAATGCAAAGTCAGAAAAGTTGCAAAGTTTACAGAGGGGTCTTCCAGTGATAGCAGAAGAGTAAAGAAGCCTAGAAGCTCACCTGCTGGTAAAAGATACAAATTGATGTTTAGTTTGGCAGATAGGCAGCCCTAAACTTTGGACTAAGTGTTGGAGAACAACTAGAGCAGGCTTGGCTGTCAGTGAAAAAGGGTTTAACCTGTAAACAAAGGAAGCGTTAAAAAAAAAAAAAAAAAAGTGGAGAAACCAAGTCAGCAGAGAATTATGGCAGATGAACCCTCTAGTTCAAGTACCACTCCCATGAGCACAGAAGTACCAGCAAGTGAATCATATTTAGTGCAAAAAATGGATACGTTGCAAGAAACAGATGACATGCTGGATTGTTATGTCACCCAGACAGAGAAGAAATTTGCAGAGGTAGAGGAGTACCTGTCCACACACTCCGATACAATTGTCACTCTGCAGAAGAATGGAAGGCAGCAAAATACACATATAGTTAATATCCAAAGATTGAAAAGCTAGAATTTTGACATAGATTAATTGATGTCCCAGAAAAAGCAGGAGTGATTGAGTTTAAGAAAGTGCTGCTGAGTGTTCACAATGTTTGTTCACCTGGAAATCTAACTAATGCAAGGTCACTGAGACATTTCATTATCAGGTACAGTACCTGTGAAATGAAGAAAAATATGTTAACATTGCTTTGGAAGCCAGCAAAGAAGCTTTCATGTGGAGAGTCCAAAGTGATCGTGGAACAAGATTATAGAGTTGAGGCATGCAGAGGAAGGTCCAGATTTATTTCTGCCAAGCTGTTATGCAGAACATAGAAGTTAAGGTTCAAGATGGTATAGCCCATATTCTTAAACATTTTTCCCCAACAGGCATGACAGGTTTCTTAGAAATAGACAGAGGTGAATGTGTTAAGGGCCAGTAGGACATTATTAGAGGCAGACAAGCAAGAGCTAGAGAGATGGTGACAAAGGAAACAAAAACCTTTCCATTGTTCAAGCAGAAACCACAGTAAAAGGAAAATAAATATGACTTAAGACTATGCGAGGTGAAATATGTTAACTTAAATCACTGTGATAGGTAAGTGGATGTCAGGGTGTCTTTGGATTACTTCAAAGTGATGAGTGTTTTGAACTGTAAAAAGCATGGTAGGATGGAAAGGAATTCTCTTAAAATATGGACTTGCTAATGATAGGGGCAGCTGGGTGAACAAATATAAAAATGTCTGCCGTTGGGGCAGCACAATCAGTGGGAGTGACAGTGCAAGTTGAAAGCAGTAGAAAAATATTTTTGAGGAAACTCTCCCAAAGAAATTTGGCCATTCTATTAAGGCAGATTGAGGAGAAGAGATGGATTTGTGATTGTTAATCTAGAAAAAGAGGAACAAAAGGAAGGCACACAAGAAAAAATTGGGAATTCCTGGGAGACCTGAAGCTTCTGCTTCTATACAAGCATATAAATTGAGACCAATTACACTGGCAGAGGTAGAGAAACAACTGAGGGATCTACCTTGTGGTAGATTACTTGGATTAGACTGGATTCTGTAAGATTTGTATAAACTAGGAGGAGAAGCAATGAAAACAAGGTTGGTGGATTTGTTAAATATGTATTAAGTACCCAAGGAATCCTGTCTTCATGGAAGGGTGCAATAATCTCTGCCATTTTAAAACCAGGCAAAGATCAGCGACTGTTAAGTTCATATAGACCTATGGCACTCAGTAAGGATTGCAGGATAAGGGTGGCAGTGCTTTAAGTAAGACTTGCGGCAGAAGAAATACCTAAATTGGTTCACAAGGACCCAAGTAGGTTTATGAAAGGATAGACAAACATTTGATGATACAGTAAAATATCTAATGATTATACAAGAGGCACATAGGTTGAATGTTTCAGTAATGTTGGCAAGTCTGGAAAAAGAAAAGTTCTTTTATATGGTCAGATAAGCATATTTTTAGTGTGTTGCAGTTAATGGAGTTCTGGGGGGCGGGGGTTGTAGAACTAATAACTGATATTTATAAAGGAGCATATGCTCATACAAAGGTAAATGCTGAATTAACCCCAATATTTAAAACAGATAGGGGCAATTCACAGGGATGGTCCTCTGTGATGATGTGAGGTATTGCCATCTGTTACAGGAAGAATAGGGCAGTGCATGTGTAACATACGCCAACATAGTTAGCTGGAGTTTTGTAAATAATTTTGTGTCGTTTGACTATCACACTAATTTGTACAGATGCTTGTGTTAAAAATGCATCAACACTGTTGTTTATTACTAATTAAATGTATATGTTTAAACAAGGAATTCGGGAAGGGAAGAGTAGAAATTTTTGAAATTGTTATACAATTTTCAAATGCTGCAACAGATCTTAGCAAAGCTTTGAATGTGTGTTGTACCAGAGTCAGGTGATTAAATGTGATGTCATTCCATAACCAGCTCTGAAATGATGGGACTCTCGCAGCAGTTTGATTTGTTTTGTTTTCTTTTGGAACCTGATATATAAAAGATCTATGACAGTTATCACAGTCAGTTGAGTTCAGTTCAGTTAGTTGGAAGCTCATCACCTTGCCTTGTGGAAGTAAGCATCCCCGCATCTAATCTTGTCTTGCTGTATTAATTAAGTTAACTAGGGAACAGTTATTTTTCTAGAGAGTCACAAAATACAATGAGATTAGTTAAGCAGCGTTTTTCTGCATCTGTTTGAATCTGTCCAGCTGCGTTATTTTTATTTCTCCTGTGATTCAAACTCTGGTGTTTATTGTGCTTAGATATTTAGTATTATCATGTTTTATATTTTATTATAAATTATTAAATATTTTATACCTTTCATTGTGGCTGGTCTTTTAGAGAATATTTTTAATATCTTGAGAGTATTTGCGCTTATTTTAGTGATGCCTTGGTCGCTTAGAAAAGCCTTACTGCATTGGTTACACTCCACCATTTACATTAGTATTGATTTTACCAAGTATAATTGGATACCCTTGTAAGAGCCTGAGAGTAGTTGACTGGTGGCAGTGTAGTTGCCTTATTGTCTGGGCAGAAGAGAGCACAGCTAGTATATCTGTGCCAGCCTTTCCCTGTGTGTGTGTGTGTGTGTGTGTGTGTGTGTGTGTGTGTGTGTGTGTGTGTGTGTCTGTGTGCGCACATGCATGCATGTGAAAATCAAATCTCAAGGTGTGGGTGTGTCAGCTACTTGGAACTGGGACACAGTGCTCCAGGGTGAGTCTTGTTTGGGATTTGGAGAGACTGAGTCCAATCCCAGGTTTGGAGCAGGTTTCCTTTGTGCAGTAGGGGGAAATTATGCTTTATTCAGAGAGCTGCATGTTAAAATACTGTGTAAATCCATTCCTCTGTTTAGTAACAGTCTCTCACCTGTGTCAGTGGTGAGGATTTAGGCTCCTTGATTACTTGCCTGGGGTAGAGAGACCATCACATTCTGTATCACCTCTCTTATTCACACTGTTTGGAACCATTGGCCTTAAAATTGAGAAGATTGAGTATTGATGGATTTCATGTGGAACAAGAGGAGACTACAATGGCCTTGATCTCGAATGACTTGATATTTTTGGGAAACTATGAGCTTTTAGTTAAATAGTTTATATGAAATATTAGAAAGGTTTGTTAATTTGTCAGGATGTAGCATCAGTATTGAAAAAGTCATCCCCATCCATTTTCAGCAGTCAAGAAGGTGAACCAAGCTATATCTACAAGGCTCTGACTATAAGTGGGTGAAGTACTTAGGAGAAAACTAGCAGAGACTGTTGAGGAAATTGTTAAAGAAAATTATACACAGCCAATGAAGAAATGTTTAGGATAGATAAGAAAATGGAAATCGATAGAGTTGGGATTTGAACAAAAGGTACATGTTATACAGATGTGTATCTTATCTATAGCACTATATTTTCAGGCAGTGCCATTTAACCCAGGAGTGAGTTTGTTTAGAAATCTGGAAAATGCTTTAAAAAAGGAAAAAAAAAAACAAGAATGGCATGGGAAACATTGCAGTTAACAGACAGTGGAGGCTTGGGGGTACCAGACCCTTTGTGCATATTGTTGGGCTTTCCTGTTAAAAAATATTTATGGATTGGCATTATGCAGTAAATCAGGACAGATTATGTTGAAAGTTCAGGCTGGTATCTGTCTGTATACCTAGATCTCTTTCCTCTGAATCTACTCTTAGTGGTGTAGCATTGATGATGTAATTTGCAGAGGCATTTGGTTTCCCAAAGGGTATGACCATGCATTTTTCGCATTTAGTTTTAGGGCATGATTCTGATACCAAACATTTGTGTGATCTAGACCCTCCAGAAGGATATCTACATCTTTTGGGGATTCACCTATTGCCCCAGCTTGCAGTCATCAGCACACTTTGTCATCCAGAGGCCTTCCACATTAGTCTTGACTTCAGAGAAGTATATTCCAAACAAGAGTGGTCCTAGAACTGAGCCCTGTGGCGCACCACTAGAAACTGGCCTCCTGTTGGGTCTGGATTCACCAACTATAATCACATTAATACCAGTGTGGCTTGTTTTTGTGGTTTGACCTGGGTTTATTTCAGTCTAGTACTGTCATTTCTATGAAGTTTATTTATATAGTCCTACAGGGTTTTGTGTACACCTCTGCATAAGTTTGTGTTTTCTAGATTTGGGAGAGCTGGAAACGAGCTATGCCATTCCTTGATAAGGGGTAATTTACCTTAGGTTCATAGATTAGTACTAGACTGACTGTCTTTGTGGGCCATTTTGAGCCTAGCTAATTACCCAATGTGAGAATCAAACCCTGCACCTTGTGTCTGTAAGGTAAGTACCTGAATCATTATGCCAACTTCCTAGCCTCCAAAGGTAGCCCTTACAGCTTTGGGGGTTAGGCGGGGGGACTAGTTTTACCTTTATTTCTGGGAGATTGCTTTGTGATCTGATCTTACCATTGAGGACATCACACTGGGAAGGGGGACAGCACTCTCCCATATTTGTGAGTACCAGATCTGGGATATTTGTTCCCCCTACTGGGAGTGCAGACTAGCTGCTCCAGCACATTTGAATTTACAGAGTCAAGAAATCATTGATGTATGCCTTTCAGTTAATGGAGGGTAGCTAAAATCACCAATGAGGATGGTATTGGACTAGATTGTGAGTGATTCTAGTAACTTTAAGTATGATGTATGTGTTTCCTGGTTCATGGTGGGGGACCTGTAGCTAGCAGGAAGACGGTAATGGATTTTTCCCATGTTTAGTTGGTCTTTGAGTAGCTCAAGTATCTCATATTGTTTGACCAGCCTTGAGGGTGTTTATCCTTTATGTAGCGAGATACACTTCCACCTTTTGCTCTTTCATGTACAGTGAATGGTCAGAACGTGTGAAAGGTGTTTTAGCCGTGTACTGCTGGACTGCTTTCCATGGCTTTGAACCATGTTTCAGTAACTGCACAGATGTCAGCATTCTCCAGGCTGAGGAAAGCTTCCATGGAGTACAGCTTCTTCTTGAGACTTCTAGCATTGAGCAGTAACACCTTTAGCTTGTCCTGAGTATCTTTTGTTATGTTGGAAGGTTTGTCTGTTTGGCAGTGCCTAAAAAAGGAACTGTAGGGGTGGATAATGTTTTGGCCAATATCTGAAAGCGTACTGGTGACAGGTGAAAACCATCCCTGGCAAAGCAGTATGGCCTGTCAACCATGTTCTTCCAGACTGACAGGTGTTGGACCCCATTAGAATAACACCAGTAGCTAAGCCATTTGTTAAAGTCGATCATTTTCTGCTGCTATTGTGGCATCATTATGGAGATGGTTGAATGCTGCCAATTGCTAGGCCCATACCTGCCTGTGACACACATTCTGAGATCTGAATCATGTCTGTTTGGATAGTCCAGGAAGATATGTCTCTGGCCACACCCACATGGACTATTACAGAGTCTTACTGGTACTTAGGGGCTGACCTGAGTCCTTGCATGATCTTCCGAATCCAGGCCTCTGACACGCAACTAACTGTAATCTTTCCCTTATCCAACCTGGTAAGAGGGACATCAGTGTGTCTCACAAAGGAGTCTCCTATGACCTGAATATTGGGTTGTGGAGTGTTTCGCTTTATTAACTGGGTAGTTGAGACGCAGTGAGATGTGGCTTTATATGTTGTAATGGTAATTGCCCTATTTGTGTGCATGCAAAGTTTTTGAGGACTGCACCTGAGAAGCCTTTGAAGTTTGGGCAAGTTGCATGTGAGGGCCTGTGCAATATATATGTGGGTCTATGTGTGTGGTCTTTTGCAGATGAGGTGAGTGATGTGTGCGAGTCTCTGACACCCTGTTTTTTGCTTTTTGTGTCTGTATATGAGAGTTTAGCCTCCGTTGTCAAAGTGCAACTACATCTCTCGCATACTGTATTTATCTGTTCGAAAGTTAAGTGGTTGTCATTGTATGTAAGGCAGTTCTTAAATTGTCTCAGGGTGCCCACATTCCACAACGCTGGATGCAAAGAATCCGGAAAGTGCCCATTCATGGTTGTAGGTCCTAATGTGTACTTGAAAAGATAGGTGTGGTGGGTGTTTGTAACCAGATGAGGGAAGGATGCTTAATTGGTGTAAGCTGCATTTAACCTAATTAGTCATGCTACTCAGCACCAAACCAGATGCTGTCTGAGCAGCAGTAGTTCTGGGTGCTATAATAAGGTTAGGTAGACCTAAACTGTCCTACTAAAATGCATAAATGCTGCTCACTGCACAAACTAGCTGCCCTTTGAGTGATGTGGGACTGAGGTAAATTTCTGAGGTGTTTTTTATAGGGAAATTACAACTTCTGGTGATTACTGGTGCTTTGTGTACATGCAATCACCACAGCACGAAGAACAGCTTCCCACAAACACGAGCCTTATTTATGATCAGAAAAACGCAAGTTTTACACTAGCTTTACTTAAGGCCAATCAGGTAAGCACCCAGTAAGCTTTCCACCAGCAACTCCCAGCTCAGATAGGTGAAATCAGCCCTCATCTGCCACAAGAGTGCAGACTTTGACCCTCTGAATGTAAAATGAGTGGTCTGAAGCCCAAATGTTAAGGTACCTGAAAGAGATGCCTAATACTAAGAAACAATAGGTGCAATGCATTTCAGAGCAGAACTGCAGCCCTTACAGCAGTTTGAAAATGTACCTTTAAACTTTAAAGAAGTGCAGAAACTCAAATAGCACAGTAAACTTTCACAGTATAATGAAAATAAGCAAGGTTTCCAGATGTTTGTGTCTGTACACAGCACTGGCACAGCAAGCAGCTCCATGTAAATGTGACAAGTTTACTACCACTGGAAATATACAGAAAACTGACTACTGAGCTGCCTGGCCAATAGAACAACTACTCATACAACCCTCGTGTGTGCATCCCAATTCAGATGCACCAGACAAACACCTACTGTCACTAGATGAATAATCCCAGTCCTCCTAATGTAAAAGCACAATAAGTGTCCAAAGTGAAATGCTACCACAAACAAACTTACAGGCAATAAGTAATCCAAGGTAACAGCAGTGTACTTTAAACAGCTAATAAACGTGTGATTATTCAGTAAAAGTACTTCACTTTGCAGAAATGAGCCAAGAGCCACTTAATTGTACAGAATTTATAAAGGTACTAAAAATAAGGTAAGCTAATTAATAAGCCTTTCAGCCAATAAAACAATTATGTGCGGGAGTCTCGACTGTTTTTCCAAATACTTCGAAGACCACCACAGCTATAAAAGTAGGAAAATTTAATACACACTTAGCACCTCGACATGAAATGCCTTCCAAGAGTAAAAAACATTGTAATACGTGTACTTAAATGCATCCACTAATTACCTTAATTAACATTCAACTCAATAAAACAATTATTTAAATTACATATTTCCAATTACACTCTGTATTAAGCCCAAAGGGCTCCAATGTGCCATACTTTAAAATAAGCAATGTTTCCTTCTGTAGCAGTTTATTCTTAACATTTTTATGTTCCCCAAGTAATACATCTACCTTCTCTAACACACAACCTTTCAGATCATCAGTCTTAGAATTATGATAATTTAGAAAATGGGCACATAAAGGACTTTCTAATCTCTTGTTTTTTATATCCCTAATATGTTCCTGCATGTGTACTTTAAAACTTCTATATGTCTTTCCTATATAATGCAAATTGCAAGTACACTTTAATGCATAAACCACTCCTTCAGTGCAGCAGGTGTAATGGCATCTAGGAGTGAACTGTATTACATTAATATATGTAAAATAGGGCACTAAATATTTACAAATTGAGCACTTATTACAAGGAAAAGTTCCCATCTGATATTGTTAATCCTCGTTCATTCCTTACGTATGGGTATCGGTTCCAAGCTAGGAACCGAGCTGGCCATTTTCCAAGCTTGCGTCAGCTTCATAGTCTCGAGCTAAACTCTTACCCACAATTCCCCTCTCCCTGTTGCCTCAGATTTCATTTGCCGCGTTGCCATCCGGCCGTATCAAGCTACTTCTCTTGAGCTAAGTACAGTCAATTGTTTAATTGCTTTACAAATTACTTTTCTGTCAGAAAAGTTGATATTTTATTGTCTCTTGCCCTATCGCATCTAGCTTTCATAATTTCCTCAGGTTTTCTTCTGTCCTTTACTTCCCCCTTTTTACCGTGAGGTAATTTCTCCTTACCATCGTTGGTAATCCCTTTCCTTTTTCATACCTTCGGGTACTCTCTTGTACCATTGTTTGTTCTTTTCTATTTGTTAATATGGCCGATAAAAAGGGTAGTCCGGGGTTTAGGCGGTGTTCTGATTGTGGACACAAACTGCCTACTTCTGATGCACACTCTTTGTGTTTATTGTTTGGGAGCTTCCCATTTATCTATTGAACCACCTTGTACTATATGTGAAAACTTTTCTGATAGAACTTTGTTAGAAAGGAAAAATAAGCTGATACTGACGGGACTTCTAAAATCTCCGTTTTCAGAGACTATTTCTGGGTCAGAGGTCTCAACCCCTCCTAAAGCCCATAAGAAAATGGATGTTTTGCCTAAGGCTAAATCCTTGCCTTTATTCCAGGCTGGGGACTGTCAACAACCAAAATCTAAAAAGGCTAAAATTTCGGCTCCAGAGCTCTCTGTCAGCCCCAGTGCTTTCGGTGACCAGACCTTCTGCACCGAGGCCTTTGGCTCCATTAGTGATTTTGGCTCCGTCCTCTCCTGCAGCTTTCTACATATCGACACCGAGGGGCTCCTCGGGTCAGACCTTTACCACTGTATCAGCACCGGCCATTCAGTCTGCGCAGACCTTGACCGCGTCGGCTCAGAGATCTTCCTCGGAACCGAGGCCTTTATTACTGACTCCAGTTTTGTCGGTTCCAGTTTCGGCACCGATCTGTGTGTCAGTGCAGACAATGTCATTGGCACCGATGACTACTTCGGTGCAGACTATAGTAGTTCAGTCTTTCTCGGCACTGTTGTCCTCGGTGCGATTAGATGAGATGGGCACCGAGTCTGCCTCTTTTGTGGATAGGCCTGTTTCTCCCACAGTCTCTGTGAGGTGCACTAGAAGTCTTTCTGAACATGATGTGTTGTGTCTTGTGGACCAGGCTTTCTTGGCAAGAGGTATTCCACCCCCCAGGAACTATTCTTCCTTGGGAGGTCATCACCCATTTCCAAAGACACCTTCTTATTCTCCTCCTTCATTGCCTTTGAAGTCCATGAATATAGTACAGTCTTCCCCTTCTGCGGTTCCCTTTATGGATCTCACTAAGGAACCACAGTTAAGGTTCGTGTAAGAGGAAACACATGGACTCCACAGAGGAGTCTCTCACCGAAGACACAGATTTTGATGAGGGGGAAGGATCCCCTCTGCCACCCTCTGAGGTATCCTGTGGTGATATCCTTGAAATCCTGAAACAGAGAGGTGACTGACAGCCCTCTAATCTGACCGCTTTTCGCACCCAGCCCCCTACCTCCTGGGTTACTCCACCTGCCGATGAACTTGTCAAGTTCATCGTGCAGCATGCTTGGAAGGCCCCTGATACTGTTGAAGCTATTCCTCGGAGGCCTGATAAGATCTTATACCCTCCTGCTTCAGATCCCCATTGGTCCAAAGGTCTTCCTGTAGATGCTTTGGTGGTGGTGGCCGCAACAAAAAGGATCTGGCAGAAGAAGAAAGCCAGACTGTCCATCCGCCTAACAGAGTCCCAGGCCTTGGACAGAATAGGGAAGCACACTTTTGCTTCAGCTACCTTTGCTATCAGGTCCCTGAATTATATGGCACATTTTACCATTCTTCAAAGCGATCTGGTCACTGTGCTCTCTGAAACCTTAGCTGGTGAAGTGTCTGATGAGGTCCGTGACAAAGTGGCCTCTCAGCTGGCCACCATTAAGTCTATATCTAACTCCCTTATGCGATTGATATCTCACGCATCAGAAGGAGCAGCTAGAGTGGTGGGTTCAGCTGCTATCTTGAGACGACACCTGGATGCGTTTGTGCAACTTCGCGGAACCTTTTAAGTCTTCCTTTCTTAATGCCCCCATTGAGCCCTCCTCGTTGTTTGGGCCCAAAGTTAAAAGCACACTGGCCAGATGTGAACAAGACGGTAAGACCCTTTCTGCCATAGGTGTGTGTTATTCTTCCCCTCAACATGCTTCCTCCAGAAACCAAAAGAGTGGGAAGATATGGTACAAGAAATCTCAGGGTCCTTTCCATGACACACAGGCCAAGTTCTCCCCCAGAGGCAGAGGGGGAAACTCACAGGGAAGATGGTCCTTTCGGGGCAGAGGGGGACCACGTAACCAGGGTTCCATGGATTCTTTCCCTGGTCAATCCTACCAGTGCTCCTGAAGAGTGGCCCAACTCCTTTCCTCTGGACGTGGATGGGGGACATTTCTCCTTGTACCCTTCTGCCTGGCTATCCATCACCACCGATTCTTGGGTACAAAGGATCATAACCAGAGGTTATCATGTCCCCTTCAATCTTTGTCCCGTCCCTTCAAAAAATTTTCCCGACGTTCCACCCAGTCAAAGGGAAGAAGCAGCACTAGAGATAGAAAAGCTGCTAAGAAAGAGTTGTCCAAATAGTCCCTCTAGACCAGATAGGATCTGGATTCTACTCAAGACTATTTTTGGTGCCAAACAAAACCGTGGACTGGAGACCAGTTTTGGACATCAGTGTATTAAGTTTGTGAGAGTACAAAAATTCCAGATGGTCACTATACAGTCTATCCTCCCGCTTTTGGAAAAAGATGATTGGATGTGCTCTATAGATCTTTAAGATGCCTACTACCACATAAAGGTGGACAGGCCATCAAGAAGATTTCTGCGCTTCCATGCGGGCGCCAGTCACTACCAGTTCAGAGTACTGCCCTTCGGACTCTACAGCCCCCAGAGTGTTCACAAAGTGCATGGCAGCTGTCATAGCTCACTTGCGACTTCAAGGATTCCAGGTGTTTCCGTACCTAGACGACTGGCTCATTTCCACCCCCACCAGACATCTACTGGAAAAAGCCCTGGCATACTCTCTCCTCGCTGCTCAAAGGCTAGGCATAACCATAAACTGGCAGAAATCCAATGTCACCCCATCTCAGTCGACAGAATTCATAGGGGTTATCTTGGACACACAAACTACAGAGCTGCTATTCCAGAGCACAGAATTTTAAGGATAAAGCAACAACTAATTCCAATCCTTTCAAAGGAAAAATCCACGGCTCACTCAGTTCTACAGCTGTTGGGGTTCCAGGGCAGCCTCCATTACCATTGTTCCCCTGGCCAGGTTTCACATGAGGCTTCTACAATGGCTACTGCTCACCCAAATGGTATCCTTTTCAGCATCCTCTTTCAGCCATGATTCGAGTAACCCACAGGTGCAAACAGGATTTAAATTGGTGGATGACGCACAATCTCTCTCAATGGTCTCGCCCCTTTTCCTCCCAGCAACCCAAGGCCGCAGTGACCACGGATGCCTCCCTGATGGGGTGGGGGGGCTATGTCAGGGACAGACAGTCCTAGGCACTTGGTCCCAACCGGAGGCCCATCTGCATATAAATGTTCTAGAGCTGAGGGTGGTGCTTTTGGCATTGCAAGCATTCCATCCCCTGCTGCCCTCTGGTACAATTGTGATTCAATCAGACAACATGGCGGTGGTCTGCTACTGCAACAAACAAGGTGGAACCAAATCTTACCCCCTTTGTCGAGAGGCCATGAGGATATGGCAATGGGCGATGGCTACCAACCATTTTCTTCTAGCAACGCACATTCACGTGATAGCAGACAGACTCAGCAGGTGCATTCTGCAACCTCACGAGTGGTCCCTGAATCCCTTGATAGTGGCAGAGATCTTCCACCGATGGGGCCATCCTTACTGCGACCTCTTTGCATCCCCGGCCAACTACAAATGCAGCAACTACTTCGCCCTGATTCCCCCTCCGGGACAGTCACCCAGGGATGCTCTAGTCCATGATTGGCCCTCGGGTCTTCTCTACGCATTTCTGCCCTTTCCTCTCATTCCGCAGTTTCTGCAGAAAGCCTGGCGGTTGAAGAGCAAGGTAATCCTCATAGCACCATATTGGCCACGACAGATTTGGTACCCATTCCTTTGGCCTCACCTACTAGATCGACCATGGATCCTCCATCCAATCCCAGAGTTCATCCCAACCTGAACAGCCTGAAGCCAACGGCTTGGCTACTCCAGTTCCCTTGATTACAGGCAGAATGATCTTTCTATACCAGTATGTGATATTGTCATTGCTTCTCATAAGTCCTCCACTAGAATTACTTATCTGAGCAAGTGGAAAAGATTTACCTGTTGGCTGAAAGATAAACAAGTAGACCCCTTTTTAGCACCAGTGTCGATAATATTAGACTATCTGGCCGACCTGTTTGTCGGGTCTTTCTGCCTTTACCATTAGAGTTAATTTGGCTGCGATTTCTAATTTTCATGAGGGTGTCCAAGATTCCTCTTATGTCCCATAAATTGTGCAAGACCTTCATAAAAGGTGTGAATCATCTGAAGCCACCTTTTAGAGAACCTATTCAACCATGGGATTTATCATTAATTCTACAAGCTCTGACAATGGCACCTTTTGAACCAGCCTCTTCTTGTGACCTCAAGTATTTATAATGGAAAACCTTGTTTTTGGTCACTATTACTTCTGCCAGACATATTTCTGAACTTCAAGCTTTATGCATCAAGAGTCCATACTTGATGTTTCATAGTGATAGTGTCTCTGAGAACTAATCCATCATTTCTGCCTAAAGTGATCTCTGAAATGTCCATTAATTAAGCCATTGAATTGCCAGTTTTCTTTCCCAGCCATTCAAACAGAGAGTATTGCCTACATACCCTTGATATACACAGGCAAATCCGTTTTTACCTAAACAGGACTAAACCCTTTCGTAAATCTGACCAGTTATTTTTGGCCTTTTCTGGACCTAGATTAGGATTGGCTGTTGCTAAGGTCACATTAGCTAGATGGTTGAAGGACTGTGTGACCTTTATTTACACACAATGTAACATCTCATTGCCTGCTATCATGAAAGCTCATTCAACAAGGTCGGTGGCAATTTCTGCTGCCTTCCATGCCAGAGCTCCTTTACATGACATCTGTGCAGCTGCAACTTGGGCTACCCCTCATACCTTCATCAGTCATTACAAATTAGATTTGGCCTCCAGGGGAAGGGCATCTTTCGGTTCTATGGTGCTCAGGAATGTCCTTCCATGAGAGCCTCCCAGGAATAGAGGTAGCTGGGGACTTTGTTCTATACGTAAGGAATGAACGAGGATTAACAATATCCGATAAAGACGTTATGTCTTACCATAACGTTCCATCTGTATTGATCCTTGTTCAGTCATTACGACCCTCCCTCCTTCCCCCTCCTGTGGTTTCTAGTGGATCTCACCATCCAGTTCTCTTAGGTTATTTGACCAGAGGTAGCCTCTACCTTCTTTTAACTTGCAAATTCAGTCTGAGATAACAGGGAGAGGGGAATTTAGCTCAAGAGTTTGAAGCTGATGCGAGCTTGGAAAATGGCCGGCTCAGTTCCGAGCTCGGAACCGATGCCCATATATAATAACTGAATGAGGATCAACAATACATATGGAACCGTATAGTAAGACATAACTTCTTTTTTTCTTTTATTCCACTTGCATTTATATTACTAGATCGCAGACAAAAATGATTATGTACTACCATATCTTTCAAATTTCTGGCTGTCTTATAAGAGATTTTAATTTGCTCTGGTACCAAATAACACAATTCCTTATCTCTTAATAACATGGGCCAAAACTGTTTTACACACTGTACCACTCTATTTGTAAGTACATTAAAGGTAGCAACAAAATAAATTTCCTTTTGTATCTGTCTACCCAAAACTCTATTATTATTTTCAACTATATATTTTTTCCCTACTTCTAAATAAAAATCTATCTCCTTTTCTGTTTTGTCCATCTCCAAGTTCAAAAATTTTAACTTTAGCATCCACCACCTATTGCTCATCATAACCTCTATTGAGGAATATTTGTTCAGCCATATTTATTTCTGACCTAAAAACTTCTTCTGTACTACACAATCTGTTAATTCTCAAGAATTCATTATAGGGCAAAACAGCTAACAAATGCCCAGGATGACAACCATTTCCATACAACTTCTGGTGATTACTGGTGCTTTGTGTACATGCAATCACCACAGCATGAAGAACAGCTTCCCACAAACACGAGCCTTATTTATGATCAGAAAAACGCATGTTTTACACTAGCTTTGCGTAAGACCAATCAGGTAAGCACCCAGTAAGCTTTCCACCAGCAATTCCCAGCTCGGATAGGCGAAATCAGCCCTCTTCTGCCACAAGAGTGCAGACTTTGACCCTCTGAATGTAAAATTTATTTTATTTTTTTTTTATTTAACATTTGTTGACCGGGAATGTCCGACTAGGTTCCACAGAGCCTGTTTTCAGCGGAGGCCCGGGGAGAAATGCTCCAGATGCATGTCTTTGGAATGTGGGAGGAAACCGGAACACAGGAGAACATGCAAACTCCACACAGAAGGCACCCCAGCCGAGAATCGAACCGGAGAACCTCTTGCTGTGAGGCGACAATGTTAACCACTGCACCACTGTGCCGCCCTAGGGAGGGGGGAAAAATTTGAGTGGTCTGAAGCCCAAATGTTAAGGTACCTCAGAGATGCCTAATACTAAGAAACACTAGGTGCAGTGCATTTCAGAGCAGAACTGCAGCCTTTACAGCAGTTTGAAAATGTAACTTTAAACTTTAAAGAATTGCAGAAACTCAAATAGCACAGTAAACTTTCACAGTATAATGAAAATAGGCAAGGTTTCCAGATGTTTGTGTCTGTAGACAGCACTGGCACAGCGAGCAGCTCTGTGTAAATGTGACGAGTTTATACTACCACTGGAAATATACAGAAAACTGACTACTGAGCTGCCTGGCCAATAGAACGACTACCCTTACAGCCCTCAGATACACTAGACAAACACCTACTGCCACTAGATGAATAATCCCAGTCCTCCTAATATAAAAGCACAATAAGTGTCCAAAGTGAAATGCTACCACAAACTTAGACAATAAGTAATCCAAGGTAACAGCAGTGTACTTTAAACAGCTAATAAAAGTGTGATTATTCAATAAAAGTACTTCACATTGTAGAAATGAGCCAAGAGCCGCTTAATTGTACAGAATTTATAAAGGTACTAAAAATAAGGTAAGCTAATTAATAAGCCTTCCAGCCATTAAAACAACTATGTGCGGGAATCTCTACTGTTTTTCCCCAACCTATACAGACCAGGCTACCACCCACTGCCCCTAAATGGAAAATCCACTATCCTCCATGTAAAACCACAGAAAAGAGCTTGCAGGAGTATACAAATACATTACTTTATCCAATAGCTAGCTAGATAATTAATTCAGAGCAAGTAAATCGCTAGAAAAGATGATGAAAGGCAAAATCCACTTTTCTTTTTCAAAATAAGCATAAGGAAAGACAAATAATTTAGGATATAAGCAGCAGTGTAGAAAGGGAGGAGCTTATAAAGCTCAATTTCTACTAAGGGTGGGCAGCTTAAAATCGCCAAGTTTAGAAAGAGATCAGGTAATGGAATTATGGATGGGAAAAAATAACAAGCAGGAAGTCACCAACAGTGCTTATAGTTTTGCAAGCCTCGAGTCTTATCAGAAAAGACAAAGACACAGAAAATCTCTGTATTTTTAAGTATCACTTAAGAAACAAATTAACTAATGGGGAAAAAAAGTCTGCAGTGTGTGCCTAGGTAATTTAAGTATCTATTTGCTACATAGAGCAAAAACACCAAGCCAAGCAGTGGTATCAGTTTAAGCAACTCTCAGACAAAACATATTGATTTTGTTTCTTCACAGAGTCACCAACAGTGCTTGCAGTTTTTGCTGGCCTTGGGTCTTATCAAAATAGACAACAGTTTTAAGTCCGCATTAGCAGTTGAGGGAGGAAAGTGTGTCAGTAATCCAATTTTTGTTGATGTGTCATTAACAATGTTGTTGGAATGCTGTGTGTTGTAATAAAGAAGTTAAAAAAATTAGAGGGGGCAGAGTGTCAAGAAAAAGATCTCACTTACCCACACATTGTGGTAATTCTCCATTGTTTTCAATTTCTGAGACAAGCACAGCTCTCTTGTCATCTGTCATTGTCAAACAAGCTGATTTTCTTTTGCTTAGGGAAGCTTTAACCAATGTTCGTGACTAACTTTTTAAAGTCAAACAGGCACCTTCATTGGTGTTGACAAAGAAGAGAGATGTCAGTCTTCTGGAAAAGAATTTTTAAGATGAGTCTGAGCTGCAGTTTTTTTTTTTCTCAAGGGAATATTCTGAAAATGTCCATTCATGGTATTTCTGTTCTCAGTCTGGGCTGAGAAGTTTTTTGCCTCGGTTTCTTTGCTTAATCTATAGATATTTAGCACAGGAGACACTTCTGCCCTCTTCCAAAAACTCTTCAGTACCAGTAATACTAACTTGCAGTGACCAAACCAGATACAAATTTAAGCTCAGTTATTCAATGTCTGCTTTAATAGCTGTAAATGCCATTCAGAAATCAAAAAGTGACTTGAGCCCTTTCTCATCAAAGTGTACCTTTATAGTTTTCCTTTCTCTTCCATCTATTATTTCAGATCATGAGGATTCATCCTTAGTCTTCAGGCTATTCCTTGAAGATACTGACTTTAATGCGCTTAATGCTTCTGGAGAAAATTTCATGTGGCCTGTTTCAGAACTCTCTCATCTCCTAAGGGAAGGTTTTTCCAGATATTTAATGTCCCATAATCTAGGGATTGAATTCCTGTTATTTTAAAAATGTGCTGCTATTTAGGAAATAAAAATTCTGCGCTTCCACATTCATAACCACCATATCACAGAGTAGTAATCTAATCCTGCTTGTTTGGAATATGCAAGTAACTTAAGCAGTTGTAAAGCAAAGGAGGCTATTTTCTGATTGAGTGCTGAATCAGAGTCCTCAAGCACAAAAATGCATTTATGATGTAGTAGGTAAGACAGCTTTGTTGCCTCACAGAAACAGGTTCTCTTATTCAGTTCTTGGATAGAGTCTGTGTATAATTTATATGTCCTTCCTATAATTGGATGAGTTTTTTTTCTCCAGGTGCTCAAGTTAGTTGTGAGCAAATTGGCAATTTCTAAATTGTCCATAGGAGTATGTGTCTGATGCAGAAGAAAGGCCTATCAATCTGTTTATATTTCCCCTAGTAAACGCTGTGGATAGCAGGTCCACACGGATGGATACTGACATGAGTAGCATAGTCATATGTAGATATGACTGGCTAGTACCTGAGGATTTGTGTTAATGATCTTCATACAATAGTATAGTAATCCATATAGGACATCCTGCCAAGGATTGGACCAGCTGGCCAGATTCCAGTGCTGTAGGGCACCATCCACATGCCCAAGCCACTGTTTACCTCGAGGAGATCAGTATAACATCAGTAGCTAAGATGCCAAAACTTCAGAAATTTCTTGCCATCAATGTTTGCTCTTCCCTGCAGGATTTGTGTGATCATCAGTCAGCTGTTCTTCATCGAGGCTGAGTAGATAAGCATCCGGTTTGAAAATACTTTTAATTTCAGAAGCTTTTTTAAGAAACGTGTGTGTATGTATGTATGTGTATATATATATATATATATATATATATGTGTGTGTATATATAGCTATATATACAGCTGTGTAAGTAAACTTACCATAACAGTAAATGTTTGAATGATCACTGCTGCAGTAACCTTAGCTATTTAGGTTATATCCCGCCAAGGATATAATAGCTAGCCAGCTTCCAGTGCTTCGGGGCACCTTCGTTAGCTCGAGCTAAGCTGACTAAAAAGACAGGTTTGGGAACCAAGCCCTTCAGAATTTTCATGCCAATTGAGAGGAGGCTGACCCCTGAAAGGACAAGGCTAGGAACAGTAAATAAATAAATATTCCCACCCTGGCATAAACTACACACCAAAAACAAGGGGGTGGGGGAAAGGAGGGAAAGACCGGTACTACAGCAGTGATCTTTAAAACCTCTTCTATTATGGTTAGTTTACTTACACAACTGTACTATGTTCATTATATTGATCACTGCTACAGTAGCCTTGGCTAAATGAGTAAATTACCCTAGCTTATTACATTTGACAGGTGGAAGAGGAAGGTTCCAGAAGTCCCTAGAAAATGGTCCTAGCAAAGCTTGTTCTGGACCTAGAGAGCTTACCTCTCAACTTTACAGATTTTGGCAATGTATAAAAATTGGAGACAGTGGAGTGTTTGTGGAAAATGATTATTCTGTGTACACCATGTAGAAGAGAAGCAAATTTATTCCGACAAACAATGAATGTCTAGAGGCAAGTGTGAGATTTGTACTGCTTTATCCAGCTGTCTTCAGAATATTTTTTCCTGGAAGAACAAAGTCATTTTTGACACACAACAGGCTAAGGAGGAAATACAAAAGTTTGTCCAACAAAAAGTGAGCAGTCAAACAAAAGGGGACTCTGCTTGTCATTCATTTGATAATAAAGCTCATAGGTAAACTTTGCCAGTGAAATCGTTTCCAGTGTTCTAAACGAAAATACTTGAGAGACCTAAAAAAGCACAGGAATTGAGTATAACAGCTGGGAGTACCTTGAACTTAAACCGAAGTGTGGAACTGGGAGATGGAGATGAACAGGAAGAAGAGCAACACTGAAATTGGTGAATAAATATGAGGTTGTACAGCATCAATCATGCTGAATTGGACTTAAGAAGAGCAACACTGAAATTAGTGAATAAATATGAGGTTGTACAGCATCAATCACACTGGATTGGACTTTTGTTGACTTTGTTAAACTTGAGGGACTGAAAAGCCCTGCTTAAAAGTAAAACTATTTTTGTTAATATATTAGTAGAAAACATTGTGTGATATATATTGCTTGTTATAGAATAGTAAAGCATATTCAGTTATTGTACACGGTAAAGATACTAATGTAAACAAGTATATTTTAAAAACGTAGGCATCACAATGTAAAAAGAAAGACTGTACAAAACCATGTTTAAGTTAATAAGTTGCAATCTTGGGATGTAAAATTGCACAGATTATTTTGCATAGGTGAATGTCTGGATTAAAACATTTGACTTAAATAGTTTTTGTGTGTATGTGTGTGTAAGCCAGAAAATAATCCAACTCATAATGTAATAAAAAGTTTACCTTTAGCAAATAAATGTTCAGTGTGAGTTGAGAAATCTATAGGTGATGGCAGTTGTACAGTTTGTTTTTCTCTTTCCACGGACATAATTTGAGTATAGGGGCAGGCAGTAAAAGCCAGAGCATTTTTTAAAGGCCAAAAGTTAACATTTTCTGAAAGTGTACAAGCTGTTTTTCACATCTGTGATGGGAATAAGGATAAGACAAAAACAGGCAGCAGTTAGTGTAAGTAGGAGCACAAGCTGTAACATGTGCCTTAGCATGGATAACTTTCATTTTAAGTTAGATAGTGCATGTGGGTGCAGCAGTAGATGTGGGACAATTGTTCCTATCAGGAGGGTCAGACTTTATGTGAAGATATATATGTATGTATATATACAGTTTTGTGTGTTTGTTTTAAGTTGATATGTCACGAAGATGTTATGGGTGTATGAGATTTATTTTTTTGTTTGTTTGAAGGTTTTCATTAAAACAAGTCCTATAAAATATGACATAGGTTCAAAGGGAAATGTCAAGAACCAATGGTATAAAAGATCAACTTGCCAAACATTAGTGAGTACATCTAACAAAAGTTGAAAATAGATATTTAAAAAAAGCTCCCATGTATGATAGGTGGGAATAATAACTACCGTTTTGGAATGTGAATGGTCTTACAAATATAGACCAAAAGGTAAGAGTATTGAATTGAATTAAAAACTGCAGAGTGCAAGTAGCAATGTTAGAGAGAACACATTTGGAAAGAAGTGAACATGTGAATTTCATAAAGAAAGGATTTCAGGTTGGATATTTAGCAGAGTTTCAGGGACAAAGGAAGGGGCAATACTTATACTAAGTGCTAGAGGAGCTCCAAAAGTGATATAAGAGGGGGAAAAAAAAGATAATGGTAGATGTATGATAGTAAGGGACACCAGCAAAGGAGGAGGATTACTCTGGCATGTATTTTGGGAGAAAATCAGCCTTCAGCAGGAAATGTTACTTGTAGGTGGGGACTAGAACTTGATTGCAACATTGACAATATACTTGGGGGACCAAGAATGGAAAGTATAACAAAAGAGGGTAAGATTTATGAATATATGTATACTTAGTATAGTAGATGTAAATTCAGTCGTAGGAACTTTGAGAAAATTTACATGTTATGCCCAAAGGTACAATAACTGGACTAGACAGAAATTATATTTCACAGGAACATGTGCATTTAACTGAAGCTTCAATACACACATCCAGTAACTATTTCAAATCATGTGCTAATAACATCTAAGATGAAAATTCAGGATAATGAAATAAAAAGGAGACACTGGTCCCTCCCTACTTGCTTGTTAAAAAGAGCGGAATGTAAGGAATGGGTAGTGGAAATTATCCAAGAGTTATTAGGGAAGATAGAAATTTCTTCAGAATGTTATTGAAAGCTTCATTACGCACATTTAATAACTGTTTCAGATCATGTGCCAGTAACATCCAAGATAAAAATGCAGGATAATGAAATAAAAATGAGACACTGGTGCTTTCCTACTTGCATGTTAAAAAGAGGGGAATATAAGGAATGGGTAGTGGAGATTGTCCGAGAGTTATTAGGGAAGATAGAAATTTATTCAGAGGTTATAACTAGTGAGTGGGATAAAATGAAAGTGGAGTTAAAAGTAAAGTAGAAATAAAAGAAAAATAGATATGTTGAAGAAGGAAAAGTAAATATTTAGAATGGGTGACAAAAGGTTAAATTATTGCAAATAAGGGAACTCTCACAGATCAAGAAGAGGCACTGTTAGAAAGTGAAAATAGTGTCTGGATAGTATGTATTGAGTTTAGAAATATTGCTTTTAAGCAACTGTTTTTGTTTATAACTCCAGAGCACAAAAACATTTAACATCATGATTTAGGCAACAGAAAGTAGAAAAGGTTGTTGCCAAACCTAGGGGGCCTATATCAAAAAATAAAAATAACCAGAGATTCTATAGAGGTATTACATATATAATTGAAAATGTTATGAAAATTTGTACAAAGCAGAGAAATGTGAAAAACAAGAAAGAGCACAAGTGGAAGTATTTGTGGAAGACTTGCATAAGCCAAGGTTAGAGGTAGACGAGGCTCAACAATTAACCGTTAAGGTAGGAGGAGGTGAGATAAAAACAGTGATGTATAATCAATTTGTAGGAAAATCTCCAGGAATAGATTGTATTCCTATGGAAGTTTGGAAGCTAGGAATGAAGAAAGTGATAAAGATCATGGAGGGTTTTGTTTAACAGTATTTTAAAAAATGGGAAGCGCCAACATCCTGGAAGTGAAACTTAAAGTGGGAGGTTTCCTTTCTGACAAGTTGTGTCTGAACAGAAGAACTAAGCAGGGGTGTCTTCTTTCCCTTTTTTATTTACTGTATATTTAGAGCTATTGGCAGAGACTCTGGAAATTTAAGGATATAATTGATATGTATTTGTAGACAATATTATTTTGTACCTGATAAAAGCAGGAAAGGACATCTCAGTACTCTAGAAATTCTTGAGACACTTTCAAGTCTTTTTGGGATGTAAAATTAATGAAGATAAAGGCTATAGCTGTACGCTATCTACTCACACTTGAATTAGTCCAGCAATACCCATATTCATGGGGAATTGATAAAATGAAGTACTTAGGAGTATGGATTAAGAAGGATTCTGTGTTGTGGGGAGAGACAAAATAATACAAAAACTGAGAAACTGGCAGCTCTTGTTTATGGATATGAATACACATGGTCTGCATTAATAGGAATGTGATAAGAATTTTTAAATCTAGTGCTACAAGGGTACTTGACTAAGGAAGAGTAGGTTACAAGGTGTGAAGTAACAGTTTTTTGAACCTGGGCACTATCACAAACAGATTTAGGAAAGAAAAATCCAGAACTGGTCTCAAAACATTTTCCTTCTTTGGCACTAAAAACATCCTTGATTAAAAGTTGGCAATGCTGTAGAACAGTACCTCCCTGGGTGTGCAGTAGCAAGTCCTGCCCCCACCACTCAACACTTCGTGATGTGTTCAAATAAGGAATGAATATTCATGTTGATAGTGTCACCATCCGCATGAATATTCATTGGGTATTCAGCAGGTTAACTCGAGGGGGCAGTGCAGTTACCTAAAGAAACTGCATGTAATCTTTCCCAGAGTGTGTGTGAAGGAGGAACTGGTTCTGTCACTCCCTGGGGCAGCATATGTTGAAGGACAGGGGAAAATAAAAGTTTGGGCTAGTGGATGACGAATTACCCCATGATAAGGAGAAATTTCCTGTCACTGCCATTTATAACCTTCATGAATGATTTTCAAAACCCATTTGTCTGAAACTGTTACCAATGAGAAAAGTGGAGATTCAGACTTTCTAGAAGGAAAAAGGGATTGCCACGTTGAGGGGAACGTGCAAGGTCCCTTAAATAATCATTCTGATGTGATTGCCCTTGATTTTGGGAGGGTTCCTGAATTCTTTTTGGAACCCCACCACCATTTCTTAGCTGTCTCTATATCAGCATTTTGTTTTTGCCAAAATTGAATTAGCGGGTTCTGAATCCATCAGAAATTTTGGAAAAGGAGAGCTGAACAGTTTTAGAGATTTAGGGTTGCCACCTTTCGTTGTGGCAAAAACTGGAGTAAGGCCACACCCCTCGCATCACCAGTATCCACACCCACCCTCGCCCTTTCTCCCTCTTACACCCCACCCATTTCATGATGGTACTGTGACGGACAGAGAACGCTCTCTTTTCCAGTTCCTAATGCCTGTTTTCGGCTGATTTACTACGGTTTTCTGTAAAAAAAAAAAAAAAAAAATAGTAAGTCAGCCAAACTCCGATAGTCTGTTTCCTTTTTTAAAACAGAAGAGTGGAGTTTGTACAGTGTTTTCTGGACTACCGGAGAATCAGTTTGATTTGTGGATGGTCCGGAAAAAAAACGGAGGGGTGGCAACCCTATAGAGATTCCCTTTATCAACTTATCCCTTTCATCATAATTTTATATAACCTCTGCAGCAGAGGTACTAAAAACTAAATCTCAGTCTAAAGGAGAATTAAAAATCTTATTTTCACATCATCTGGGAGGTTCTGAGAATGCAGCCAGGCAAACTTCCTGAAAACAGTACCAGTGGCCATAGCCCTGGAAGAAGAAACAACTTCAGTCATACACACATTGTAACCAGTGAGTAATGACTTGTCCACCGGAAGAAACTTACTTAAAACAGATTTTTCTTTGCAAAAAAAAAAAAACTGTGGCAAAACATTCCTGATACGTTCACAGCTAGCATAAATTTTAACATGTGAGCCTGAAAATTCAAAATTCTGAAAGTCAATGTTACAGAACCATATAATTTTTTCCTTCCATACTTCTCATCCTATCCTTGTCAGAAAAGCAGTAGGATTGGAATTAACCAAATGTTTAGCAGCAGTATCTATAGCTGCTGGTTGGTTTGGTGAGAAGAGTGCAGAAAAACTTAAAAGCCTGAAGAACTTTATACAATCTTTCTACCAATCTTTCTACCATTTTAGGGACAGCAGGCTGATTATCAGGAAAATTGCAGGCAGTGACAAAAATCCTCAAGACCTGACAGAATTGCGAGGAATGGGTGAAAGTTCTGGAAATTCATTCTCTAACAGCTCATAGTATTTTCTGAGGGACTGGGAAACCTCAGTGTTCTCCTACTAAAAACATTCACACATTATGAAAATAGTCTGAGAAATAGAAATCCCCAAAAGGAAAATCAGAAACTGAGCTGTACTCTGAGTCAGAATCCGAAAACTGAGAACACTTTCTATCCACCCCTTCATCTTCCTGCCCAGATTCAGAATCTTGAATCTGTTCAAGAAAAGATGTATCCCTCTTTGTTTTACCAGAAACCATCTTGTAAGAATCAACAGCCTGAATTAAACCCTGAACCAGGCACAGTAAACTACGCCTAAGGAAATTTGAGGAGTAGATACAAGTTTACTTTTCTGTTTTTTTTTTTTTTTTACAGGAAACATGGGGATAATAGAGTTACTCATGGCAACATTAGCTTCCCCAGTTGTGGAAGGAATATTCTGACTGAACAGGGAAGACTTACCTGTTCCCTCTCCTGGGAGAGACAAGAGTTTCTTTCCCTTGCCCAGTTAGGAGACCCTAACAGCTGCAGAGGACGTGGTGAACCCCCAGTGTATAGTAGCTGTAGGTGCCACACCAGAGGGATCCAGGGTAAAAAATGAGTGGTGTAAGAAACAAGATATGGATACAGCAGACTTACCTACCTGCAGCTGATGCCAGTTGCTAGCCTGTTGTGGTGGCAGTGGCTGTTTGCTTAACTTTTTCTTTTTGTGACTTGGAAAAGGAACAACTGTAGGACCATTAGTTTGTTCTATAGTCAAGCCGAAAATTGTGCATGTTTACCTGGGAAAACAAGCAGCAAAAGCTTATAAAAATGTAGTCTTCAGCAGTCACTTTTTTCTCCCAAAAAGCGTAAAAAGCACTTTAAAAGCCAGACCCAAAAAGTAGAATAAAAACAGTTTCTCCACAGTATAAAAAAAGAACGCACTGTATTTTCCATCTGGGTTATCTGATGTGACTCTGATCTGATGCTGGCCTTTCTAGGAGACTTCAACTCCAGAGCTGCACCTCTTCTACCCATAATACACTGCTCCCCATATACCTCAGATCTCATTTGCCACCTTGAGGGAACTGCAGTGTGTTTATAGCTCTGGCATGTATCCATTTTGGCTATTGACCATGCTTGTAAGTTTCTACCATTTTGCTTTCATCTTCCCTATTTTGATGTTAGGGAATAATTAAAGGGTTGGTTAGTTATTTAGTTATTTTTCTTTGAATGTCAGAGTGTAGTTTTTGTTGTTGGTGAGTCTTGAAGATTTCCCACCCTTTTGTGTTTCTTTAAAAAAAATAAAAATATATAATATTATATATATAGTTAGTTTAATGGCATTTTTATTATGCTGTGGTAGTATATCTTTTTCTTGGTGCCAGCCAAATAGGTTGATAGGCTAGTGGGCTATTTGTTTGAAGTATTGCACTGGCTGTGTGGTTTTATTTTCTCCTCTGCTTTCATCTATGTGGAGAAAGAGAATGGATAGAGGCTTCAAGAAATTCTTGGCTTGTGTTCACAAACTACTGTCTTAAGACATACATGATAGGTGCATCTACTGCCTCTGCACATCGTACTTTGACATCAACTGTGCAGCATTTTATGGGATTCAGGGCTAGGGAGCTTAACAATTGCCATGCTGAATTGGTTTTGAAGGCTAGTTGCCCTCATCAGCTTCTGCTTCTTCCCCTTCTCATCACTGAGGAAGAAGGCCAACAAGGGTGATAGGGGTCTGGGCCAGGAAAAGGGTCTGAAGGCCCAGGACAAAGGGAGGATAGCAAGCAAGTGACCCTAGTCCTTCCCATCAGCCTGACCCAAAGAGTCACCAGTTTTCTACTCCTCTGGCTGCTTTGGTGCCAGGGTCAGCTTTGCCCTCCTGAAGCTAATCTCCTATGGTGCTGACATCCCCAGCCCCATTTAAGCTAAGTGTGGGACTGGTTCGGGTAGGTTACACTCCCCTTCACTCCAGTTACTGCTAGGGAGTTTTTGCTCTCCATTTCAGATCTGTTCTTCTCTTGTTCAGATCCAGTTAGCTGATCCCAGCACATTAATAAGGGTATAAAAGCCCTTTTTCGTGACTTTTGTTGGCTGTGTCTGCCATGCACTTGGCAGTTTGAGATCTTCAAATTTGATGTGCTCCTCCTTGCAGGCCCAGATTCATTTAGGGCTCCTTCCTGACCCCTGAGTGCTAGTGCAGGAGGGTTTTAGTCCATCTTTTTCTTTTCCTCCCCTGGTCCGTTTAGTTATAGGGTTTATGGATCAGGTCACTTTGCTGTAACTGATGGCTTGGCTGCTTCAGGCACCAACTCCTTCCTTAGCTTTCTCTACTCTGACCATGTTGGAGCCAGGGTGACTTGAAGCCAAATGTACAGAGCCATAGTTCTGGGGTCAGGTTCAACCTCCTGGGTTTTGGAGTTGCCCCCCCCCCCATCCCCGGCTTTTGGCACTCTACAGTTTGTCTTCAGTCTCTGTGTTGGAGCAAGTCAGGTCAGACCTTGGGACTATCTTCTCACTCAGGTTTTTTTGGCCCAAGGAGTGTTTGTTCCAGGTGTCCAGCCTCAGCTTTGGCATTCAATGCTATAGAGCAGATTTTCTGCAAGTCTGAGATGGAGAGTTTTGCAAAGAGTGGTTTTCCTGCCCCATCGTCAATGTCTGGCCTGTTGCACATGCATCATTTCACAACTAGCGAGCCCACACATCCTAGCTTCCAAGTAATCTTGGCTCGGGGGGCCCTGGCTTTTCAATATCTCCTCCAGACCCTCCAGCCTGGGGTAGACAGTGGACACGGGAAGAACAGTTTTAAGAGGAAGCACAGAGATTACCAAGAGGAATCTGTCACCAAGGACACTGACCTTGATGAAGAAGAGGGCCCCCCCTGCAACAGAACCTCCTTTGATGATGATCTGAAGTTATTGCACCAGTGCTGGGGCTGGACTGATGAAGCACCCTTTCTCGATGAGTCAGTGTTTTAGAAGCTTTTGGTGCAGGCCCATCCACATCTTAGGTGGTTCCTCCTCCAGATACCCTTGTCAATCTGGTGTCCTAGAGGGGATGGAGAGAACCAGATGTGGTGGAACCAAAATGCCCATGAAGCCTGACAGAATCTTAGCTTCACCTAAGTATTGGCCACATTGGAATAAGGGACCTGCCATTAACACAAACATGGTGGTGACAGGCCCCAAACAAGACATCTCAGAGGAGAATTCCTCCGTCCAGCCACCAAATACAGAGTCTAGGGCTTTGGAACATTTAGGAAAGCACACCTATGATTCAGCAACTTTCATGCCAAGAGCACTTATTTGGCAAGACTTCTGCATAATCTTGTGGAAGAAGTGTGAAAGATAATCCAGACACAGGCAGCACTGGATATGCAGAAGACTCTTGAGATGCAGTTGTTTACAATACAGTAGATTTCTAATGTGTCTATGTCTGCTCTCTAATGCTGCAAATTGCACTTCACATGCAGTGGGCATTGCCATGCTCCAGCATTCCTGGAAGTGATTATGTAATTTTGCAGACTGCTTTAAGGTGTCATTTGACAATGCCCAATTTGACGGTTCTTCTCTCCTTGTCCTAAGGATCAAGGACTTGCTAAATAGGTGTGAGCAGGATGGTAAGATGCTGTCAACCATCAGAGTGCACAGTGCTAACCCCCCCCCCCCCCCAGTGATCCTTCACCAGGAACAAGAAGAGGAGCAAGCATCTCTTTTTTGTAAGTCGCAGCAGTCTTTTCAGGACACTCCTGGTAAAGGTTCCCCTTGTGGCAGGGGGTGCAGCCAGAATGGGCACCACTTTCATGGCAGAGGCAGTCCACAGAATTAGGGCTTCTGCACAGCTTTCTCCAGAAGGTCTTTTCAGCATAGCTGAAGGGTTCCCAGCTGTCCTGCACTTGAGGCAGTTGGTGGTCACTTGGCTATCCACCCAAAAGCTTGGTAATCCATCATCTTGGACTCATGGGTGTTGAGGTTCATATCCAGAGGTTATATAATTAAATTTTTGTTTGCACTGAGAGTAGCAAGGAAATTCCCTCCAGATTTTACACTGTCAGCAAAGAGACACAGTGGTTAAGATTTAAAAACTTCTGGCCAATTGAGTCATCCAAAAGGTCTCGTCAGATCTGAGGGGATCCAGGAAACATTCCAAATTCTTTCTGGTGCTAGAGAAGAAAAAGGACCTCCGAACAATTTTGTATCTGAACAAGCTGAATCATTATTTCAAGCATACCAAGTTCCGGAATGTCACTGTGCAGTCTAGTCTGTCTCTGAGGAGGTTGATTGGATGTGCTAGATAGATCTTAAGGATACCTACTAGCATATACAAATTCTAAGGAAGTTCAGGAGATTTCTGTGCTTTTAGCTGGGGTCGACAGTTATCTCCTAGGTGTTCACCAAATACATAGTAGTCTGGCTGAGGCTGCGGTTTCCATGTCTACGCATACCGGACAATTGGCTCATTATTGCTTCTACAAAAGCATCTCTCATCAAGACTCAGGACTCCTTATTCCAATTATGTCTGTCTTTAGGGATCATAGTAAACTGTGAAAAGTCTAGTTTAGAAATGGTCCAGGTTTTAGAGATCATATGGTGCCATTTGGTTGCAGTTTTTTAAACAAAATTCCCAATCCACCGGCATAGGCTTCTCAGCTACTTCATCACAGACCTCCAGCCTCCATGATTCTAAGGTTCTTGGGACACATGGTAGCATCATTTTGCTGTGTGCCTTTGAAGATGATCTATGCAAGGATCCTGTAGTGGATGTTAGGTTAGCAGCCCAATGTTCATACTTAACACATCCCATGGATTTCCTGGTTGCCGTAACAAACAGCTATCAGGCTCAGTTAAGATATTTGGAATTTCATTTTGCCACAGCAGGATGGCCCTTCATTCTCCCCCATCCTCAGACCAATGTCGCAATGGATGCCTCTCTTCCGGGGTGTGGGCAGGAATTTTGAAGGGAAGCCAGTACAGGAAACCTGGTCATCCTCTAAGGCCACTCTTTATATCACTGTCTTGGTGATGAGAACAATCCTAGCATTGCAGGCTTTTTGGGACTATCTCCCCAGGATGGTCAGTGTCTGTGGTCTAGTACATAAACAAACAAGGGGGAACCCAGTCTTAGCCTCTTTGTTGGGAAGCCATGATGGTGTGGCAGTGGGTTATCTCCTCGCAATGGTTTTTGATCGCAAGACACATCCTGGGGAAGTCTAGCATCTTGGCGGACAGTGCAAGTCAGAATATCCTTCTTCCTCACGAGTGGTCCCCGAGTCCAGAAGTTGCAGGAACACCCCTTGCTGTGATCTGTCACCTTGTCCAACATGAAGTGCAGTAGGTTTTTATGCCCTGGTTCCCACAAGGAACAGTCACAGAGGGGCGCTCTTCTGTATGCTTGGCCTCTGGGTCTCCTATTATCTGACTCCTCTCATAAAAAAAAAAAATTCCTTTAGAAAGCAGCTTGTTACGTAGCACAGATGGCACAGTGTTGCAGCAGTAGCATTGTTTCCTGACAGCAAGAGGTTTTCCAGTTAGATTCTCTGCTGAAGTGCTATCAGTACGGAGTCTGCATGTCCTCACTGTGTTTGTGTGGGTTTCCTTCGGGTGCTCGGTTTCCAACTATGTTTCAAAGACACTCATCTGGAGTGCTTCTCCTTGGACCACCACTGAAAATCGGCTTCGGTCCAAGTCGGACTTTCCCAGTAAATAAATGTTAAATAAATTCTCATTCCCCATTATGTTCCCAACAAGTTTGGTTCCCCTTTCTATGGCCTCACCTCCGGCATTCACTCTGGGTATTCGGTCTCATTTTGGGGTTCATTTCCCATCCAGCAGGGATTTCCCCACCCAACCTTTATACATTCAAGTTAACTGCTTGGTTTCTTCAGTTCCCATGATAACTAGGAATCCCGAACTGTCTGACAGTGTTCTCAGTATCTTAACCTCTATTCAGGAATCTTTTGCATGGAAGATCTATGCTAGAAAATGGAAATACTTTGTAGTTTGAGCTTTGGCTAAGGTTCTAGACCCCTTTTCAACCCCAGTTGATATGATTCTGGATTTCTTGCAGATTTCTTTTAATCCAGACGGAGTTATTCTAGCCACAAGGTTCAGCTGGCTAATGTTTCAAATTTTCACATTGGCAGAGACAACTCCCCTTTATCTGCCCTAAAGATTTCTAAGACCTTGCAGGGTATGTTCTTGTTGCGACCTCCAGTACAAAATCCCATACCTCCTTGTATGATTTGCCTTTGATGCTGCAGGTATTAGCCAGTCCTTCTTTTGAACTTTTGGACACCATGCCCTTAAAGTTGCTATCTTGGAAAACTATCTTCCTGGTAGCTATCACATCGTTAAGTCAGGTCTTTGTATTGCACACTTTGTCCTCTGTTCCTCCTTATCTTATGTCTCATAACGACAGGATTACTGTCCGGACTGAGCCCTCCTTTTTGTTCAGTGCTACTTCAGAGTATGCATTGAACCAACGTATTAATTTTTCTGTGTTCTTTCCAAACTTTAGTAATAAGGGTGGATTTTTGCTGCATCATAACCAAGCTGAGGTTCTCTTTGGATAGAACTAAAGCCTTTAGAAAAACAGAACATCTCTTGTTTCCTTTGCCAAGGCAAGATTATTGCAGTGCTTGTTACTAAAAATGTTATCTCAATTCTTTTTTCAAAACAGGTTTATTGTTTTAACATATAAGAGAAATATCATAACAATTTTATACAAGTAATTAAAAATAGGTATTATTATAATATTCAACAAAACAACTAAAGTATTTACAAAGACATCCACTACAATCAGATCAATTAATTAAACTAAAATACCATGCTATTGAAATTAATTTTTTTTTAACAAATTTTGTAAATTAGCCCATACAATAAAATAAGATGTTTTTCTATTTGTTCTAGTCCTAATTGTGTTTATTTCCTTATGGCACATTATATTCATAACATTTTTAAATTCATTGAACGAAGGAGGTGTATCTGAAATCCAATTTCTAGTTATTTTCCTAGCCACTGCTAGAATAGACCATAACAAGGGAAGCTTAACCTTTTTAACACTTTGAGGTACAGGTGTGTTGAATAATATAAGAGATTTAGAAATAATGAAATTATCTGTAAAAAGAGCCTGCAAAAATTCATTAATTGACTTCCAGTATTCTTTCAATTTTATACAGTCATAAAACATATGAGCCCAGTCAGCATTAATTTCTACATTACATCTCTTACATGGATTATCTTTATTATTTATTTTATTCATCATCAAAAGTGTATAAAAAGATCTATGTAAAAATTTCCATGTATAAAGTCTCCAGACAATGGAAGACGTAGTTCTATAAGCAGATTCCAATATATATTGTTTATCTTGTTGATTTGGTGGGTCCCCATTAATAGAAGTGAAATAATTCCAGTATGAATCTACACTGTAAAAAGTTTCTTGTCTGATAACTTTATGTATGTATGAAAGTTTACCTTTATCAGAAACTTTATGTTGTAAATTTAATATCAAGTAATCAATCAGTGTTGGAATAGATTCTTTAACAGTTATAGACATTAAATCTATTTTATTAATGAGATGTTGTCTAAAGGTCTGAACCTCTAACCAGCAAGTTTCTCTTAGATCAAATTCTTGTTTTAAGAAATCTAGATTTTTAACTTTATTATCAGATATCAACTGATACCAGTACTTTAGATCATTATCTATAGCTAAATGAGTTCCTTCAGAAGTAGATGACAAAAGCATACCCTGAGTATACATTATAGGAAATAAAATAAAATTCCATTCCCTATACTTAGGGTGCATGAATATAAAGTTACGATAACTAATAATAATATTTAATGGGTAACAAACCATATGTTTAGGTGTAATAGGTGAAGTACAAAATTCCTTTAGTAACCATAACATGGAGTTATTTACAATCATATTTTTATGTGTTAAGGAGATTTTCATGAAGTGTATACTAATTAGCTCCCAATAATCTTTCCATTTTGTGACATATGACTGATCTATTAATAAAGTAATAACTTTTACAATAGAAGAGATAGTATATAAATTAAAGTCTGGAAAAGAAATACCCCTTGAGACCAGCTATTAGTATGTTTCTTTAATGCAATCCTAGGTCTATTAGGTGCCCATAAGAAATTTAACATTAGTGTGTTCAGTTTCTTGATAATTATTTTTGTAGGTGGAAGTATTATTGATTGTATTAAGTATAAAATCTTGGGGAATATTATCATTTTAATAATTGTAAGTCTCTCCTCCATAATAAAAACATATTATTCCAGGTATTAAAAAGATTTTGTATATTAAGAAAACAGGTATTATAATTATTATATATAATAGATTTAATATCTTTAGATAGTATTATACCTAAATAAGTTATCTGACCTGAATTGGGTACATATTTAGTAAAATCACTAATGAGAATATTTTTCGTGTATATATAGGTAGTATTTTAGTTTTTCTTCATTGAATATTAAACCAGAAATACTTTTAAAATTCATCATGTTATCAAATAGAGACTGTATAGAAGAATTAGATCCTGCTGATGTAATTAGAACATCATCTGCAAAAGTTGAATTTTGGATGTTGTATTTTCATCTATTTCAAAACCCTCTATGTCAGTACTGTTTCTGATCAAATTAGCCCAAGGCTCCATTACTAAAGTGAATAATAGTGGAGAAAGTGGACATCCTTGTTTTGTACCTTTAAGAATGGGTATTTTTGTGAAACATATGTTCCTACCTTAATATAAGCCAACGTTCCTTTGTATAAATGTTCAATTAGATTTACAAATGCATCCGAGAAGTTTGTGCACTTCATTAAGGTAAACAGATAGTCCCAACTTACTGAATCAAATGCTGAACTTATATCAAGACTAATAAGTGTTAAATCTTTCCTTTTCCTATTTGCAAAATCTATTAATGTTAAAGTTCTTCTTATATTATCAAAAGTATTTCTATTTACAATGAAGCCTGTCTGATCTATATCTATAATGCCGGGAATGATTGTCTTCAATCTATCAGCAAAGATATTCATAAACATTTTATAATCAACATTAAGTAATGAGATGGGCGATATGAAGAACATCTAGTTGGATCTTTATTAGGTTTTAAAATTGGCAAAATAAATGTATATTGCCAAGATGGGGGTTATTAACTCAGTTTGGGCCAAAATAAAACCTTATGTATTAATGAATATGTAATTTTAGAAAGGATTTTATATATCTCTGGTATAATACCATCATTACCCGGTGCTTTGTTTGATTTAAGCTTATTTATTTGTGTAATAACTTCTGTATATGAAATACTCTTGTCCAATAGTTTAATCTGTTGTTTATTAAGCTTTTTATTCATATTTGTGGTTATAAACTCCTTTATTTTATCTTTAGGTTCCATGTTAATATTATTATGGTTAATTTTGTGAAAGTGATTTCTAAATTCATCTAGTATTTCTGGTATACAAGAAACATTCTTCTTTTTCCTTAGAGAAAAGATTTCTTTGATATGGTTTTGTTTATTCAACCTTTTGTTTTATTTTTAAGTCTATGTAAGTATTTGGGGCTTATTGAATAAGACAAAAACTTGTATTTCTCTAAAGTTATTTTAAATTTATGAGTTAAAATTTCTTTGCATTTCTCATTTAGTTTGTTTGTTTCTTCAATAACTTTCTTGTCCATAATATTTTCTTTATTATTATGTTTATAAGAGTCTAATTTACTTTGAATATCTAACAATTCCTTATCCCAAGATTTCCTTTTATTATTATACCATCTGATACTTTGTCCATATAGATATGATTTTAAGGCATCCCAAACATAAACAATGGAGACTTCAGGAGTGTTATTTATGTCTAAAAATGTTTTACTTCTGAAAGTATATATTCTTTATAGTCTTTTAGTTGAGTTAAGTATGCTGGTATCCTTTTGATCTGAACATTATGAGTATTTTTATCATGAATTCAAAACAATTGAATTATGATCAGATATAGGACATGAAATGATTTTGGAATTAATTAAATCTGTTACCATCTGGTTAGAAATAAAGACCCTATCTATTTTTGAATAAGTTTTATATCTGTTAGAAAAAAAGGTGTATGGTAATGATTTTGAATCTATCTGATTATTAATATCATTCAAATGAAAAGAATTAGCAAAATCCTTTAAATGTTTTGCATTAGATGTAATTCTTCTCTTTCCTATAGTGGTAGTATCACTTTCATGTAGTATACAATTAGTCACCAGCTAAAATAATATCTCCTATAGAGAATGATATGATCTTATCAAGATGATGTTTCACTGTATTAATACCAATTCCAGGTATCCAATATACATTAATTAAAGTGTAAGTCTTCCCATTAATTTGTATTGTAACCATACAAAACATTCCTTTGTCATCCTGATAAGACTTAATGGTTTTAGGAATGGGCATACTTTTATTCCATAAAATAGCCACTCCTCTTTTTCTGAGTGTGCTCTGAACTAACCAATACTGTATATTTGTTTGTGGCTAGTTTATCAATATCTTTTTCAAGAGATGGGTTTCTTGTAGGAAGACTAAGTTGGCCTTATGTAAATTAATGTATCTTATTAGGCTTGCCCTTTTACATGGATTATTCAATCCATTAATGTTTAAAGAAATTCCTTTTAAAGATGTCATTTGGCATTTTTAAAACTTAAGAATCTTATGATCAAAATAACAAATAAGATAAGTAATGTTACATCTCCTCCTTTAGGTGTACCTTTAAATATAGCTGTATTTATTGAATCTCTTATGGGATTTCGTATAGGATTCAATTTTGTTTGTAGTGACAATGAATGTACAAAATATATTGTGGATGTCAAAACTATATACAAATAACAATGAACAAGTGAAAATAATGTAAGGATTAAACCTTGCATCCAGCCTGGAGTTATAAACTCCAACTTAGAGTAGTATTTACCACTCAAGTTAACCCCTACCCTAAGCAGCAGCACGTCAGCTACCACCTTATCAATTTAATACTAGTTATATTTAACTGAAGTTAACAGTTTTCAATTCAATTATCTAGCAAGACAAGACTACACATTTGGTAAAACAGCATCATATAAACTAAAATAAACCTTTTTTTTTTTTTTTTTTTTTTTTTTAAAACTGTTCATACTACTATATACATCCATGTAATATAAAACACTTGTATTCAAATAGCATTCAAATAATCTTGATGTTAGAAATCAAGAGGAGAGAAAAATAAGTTCTAACATTCATTTAAATCAAAAACTTTGGCTAATATGATTCAGACATTACATATATTAGGATGCATCTATTTTCTGTCATGTAAATACAGTTAACAGCTTCCAAAAAACCTTGAATTGCTTGTATATGAGCATTTACTCAAACTCATTATTGCCAATAGAATAAAATATTGTATTCATAGAAATTGTTATAAATCATACTTCATAGTTAAGCAGATTCTCAGAAACATTTATATACATATCTACATACACACACATACACACACACACACACACATATACATATATATATATATATATATATATATATATATATATACACACATATACACACATACATATACATATATATATATATATATATATATATATACACACACATACACACATACACACACACACACACACACACACATACACACACACACACACACACACATACACACACACACACACACACACACATACACACACACACATACACACACACACACACACACACACACACATATATATATATATATATATATATATATATATATATATCTGATCTCACTGAGTTGTATCTTTACTGAGCACCATCTTACATTGCTGTCCCTTCAATAAATCTGTCTGCTTTATACAAAATAATGCACAGCAAACACATTTTAGTAACCAGATTTTACAAACATGCTATACTACTGCTTTAAAATATATCACATGACAATTTCTTCCAGTATAGAGTTATAAAATTATTTATGCTTGTCAATCAGATGAATTAAATGAGTTATAATAATGTATATGTTTGGGACATAGGTTTTTAACACATATTATTAATCTGCTATTCCTGTATCTGTGATGTGTCAGTGTGATATCTAGGTCAAAGGTGAGACCAGCTGCTTTCAGCTTCTCTGTGAGAATTCTGAGAGTTGAAGCTTTTGAAGTAGCTCATGGACACTGTGCATGAGACAGCCCACATCCCAGATTGTCTCTCTTAACATTTTGGCGGGAAACTTATTAAAAACTAGTGACGAACATTCATTAAGCAGTGTAAATGCATCTAAACATGACAAAACCTTCACAATGCATTCTACAGGTTATTACAGACTCTATGTAAGTGAAATCAAGCCCAAAATTATTAATAAGTAACAAAACTCAACATTTTTGTCCCAACTCAACTCCTATGCGAATCTTATTATTTACTGTGTCTATATGATCAAAAGTATTTCTATATATTAATAAAGAAAAGAAAAAGAGAGTAGAAAGTAAAAGGGTGCAAGGCAGAAATAAAAAAAAATGTAAGAGAAAGCTATAAGAAGTATATACAATAGAATATTACTTACTGTTTATATTAATAGTTAAAAATAAAACATATTATTTACTATTATTTAGTTCTAATTATTATTAGTTAAAGCATGACAGATTATTTACAAACAAGCATAAGCAGTGTAATCAAGAAAGTATAATTAGGTAGTGTCATTCCTGTATCTGTGATGTCAGTGTGATATCTAGGTCAAAGGTGAGACTAGCTGCTTTCAGCTTCTCTGTGAGAATTCTGAGAGTTGAAGCTTTTGAAGTAGCTCATGGACACTGTGCATGAGACAGCCCACATCCCAGATTGTCTCTCTTAACATTTTGGCAGGAAACTTATTAAAAACTAGTGACAAACATTCATTTAGCAGTGTAAATGCATCTAAACATGACAAAACCTTCACAATGCATTCTACAGGTTATTACAGACTCTATGCAAGTGAAATCAAGCCCAAAATTATTAATAAGTAACAAAACTCAACATTTTTGTCCCAACTCAACTCCTATGCAAATCTTATTATTTACTGTGTCTATATGATCAAAAGCATTTCTATATATTAATAAAGAAAAGAAAAGAGAGTAGAAAGTAAAAGGGTGTAAGGCAGAAATAAAAAAGAATGTAAGAGAAAGCTATAAGAAGTATATACAATAGAATGTTACTTACTGTTTATATTAATAGAGTTAAAAATAAAACATATTATTTACTATTATTTAGTTCTAATTATTATTAGTTAAAGCATGACAGATTACACTGCTTATGCTTGTTTGTAAATAATCAAGAAAGTATAATTAGGAATAGCATTTGAAGAACATATAAACTTTTAAAGGAAAAAAAAATGTATCAAATTACTGACCTTATTTTTCCTCTTCAGAAAGAGAAACAAGTTAAATCACAGCTTGCCATTAAATCTCCAGATATTTTGACTAGTTATGAAACAAAACATTTCTTTGCACACAGAGAATAACTTTGATTAAATCTTTTTCAAAATATTTGTTGTTTCTTGGAAATGCAGGAACTATATTTAAAAAGATTAATAATAAAATAAAATGATGAGAGAGAAAAAAAAACATAGTACAAATCATTTGTTTTTAGTCTCTTCTTCTTCTCTGAAGTCTTCCACGAAGTTTCAGTTGCCAGTCTCTTTAACGAAGGACTAGCCCATTCCATTTCTTCTATTTTTCCAAAATCTTATTTTTTGATAAACAGTAAAGCAAAGTCTAAGTCATCGAAAATTTTAGGACCATCAGGAAGGAAGATTTTAAGCTTGGCAGGAAACAGAAGGTATGTTTTAAACTGGGCTTTTTAAGCTCCCTTATTAGTGGCAGAAAAACTTTTCTTTTAGCTAATACCATGGAAGAATAGTCATTGTCAAAACGCACAGTTGTTTCATTAATCTTAACAGGAACTTTAGCCCAAGCAGATTTAAGAACCATCTCTTTATCAAAAGATGATAGAAATCTAACTATAACTGATCTAGGATAGTTTTGTTAGAGTTAGTATTAGCTATAGATCTATGTGCTCTTCGATACCAAAAGAGAATGCTTCTGGTAAATCTAAAGTTTTAGGGAGCCATGTTGTTAAAAAGAAGTAATATTGTTACCTTCAATATTTTCTGGCAGTCCAAAAATCCTAATGTTATTGCGCCTAGATCTATTTTCCAGGTCATCCAGCTTTGTTTGTAAATGTGTATTTTGTTTCAGCAGAAACTCAATGTTGATTTCCTCTTCTTGTATTCTATTTTCCATGTCATTCACAGCTTCTTCTATGCCTGTCATCTGGATCTTCTGTTGTTGCAGGTCCATATGTAACAAGTCTATTTGTTTTGTAGTTTTTCTATGAAAGTGTCTATTTTAGTATCCATTTTATCCATCTTAGCAGTAAGTTGCTGGACTATAATTATCAGAGACTGAAGTTCTTTCTTGATGCTGGAGTCTTGAGAATTTGTCTTACTGGAACTCATTTCAGACTGATAAACTGACAGGAAAATTTCCAAAGTAATTTCTGACAGGAATATTATTAAGATTTCCTTTCTTTTTTAGATATAGTTCAAGAACTATATAAAACAAACATATTTAGAAAGAAAATTACTTCAAAAATTAATTTTTTAAGTAATTAATTCCTGTCAATGTAATGAAATTGGTGGAGCTGAAGAAATCTGCTGCTATCCTGTGTTCATCCTTGGCCACGCCCCCATGTTATCTCAATTCTGAGTTTTTCTTTTTTGTTCCCTGTAGGAAATGTCTGTTAAATTGAGCTATAACTTGTGATTTTAGGGGTCGTCATTAAAATGTTTACCTCAGAACTTATTTTTCTTGTTAGTTTTTTTCCAGGTATCCTAAGCTCCACCACCTGCGACACCTTATTTGGTAAACATATGGTCCTGAGTCCCTTATTATTTATTGTATTTTGTGAGGAAAAGTGTTATTTTTCTGTCAAAAAAGTGTTTTTAGGGACTGAAGCTATTGTGCTTGGAGGTTATCACTAAAAAATTTTACCTCAGAAGTTAAGTTTTTTGTGAGGAGGTAAGCCTGACTCATTAAAGCTCTGCTAACCACTTGTCAAACATCTTTTCTGGCAAGGATATGCACCTGTTTTCTGGTAACTTGATCATTCCTTGAAAATGAAGAATTGTAAAGTCATCCTGGTGGGTGGGTGGGGGATTTGTTCTCTACTCCGGCTTCCGCTTCACCTCTGCCACTGATGGGTATTTCCACTGTTCCCATTTGTCATTCCTTGGACAGCTCTGGTGGTGCTGCTGCTCAAAGAGCCACTGGGAAGGAGGCAACTTCCTCTGCAGCTGTTCAGCTGCCTATGGATAAAGGAGAGCATGCCGGCATCAGGGAAGGAACTGGATAATGCTCCTTCATTAAGCCACTCTGAAGAGCTTCATTTCCAGGGAAGGGGTCCTCCTCCAACCCACTTTTTTTCTCTGTGGTCTCCAATAAAAAAAAAGATACAAGGTTACATCTAGTGTGGTTTAGCTTTATTGGCCTGAATATAACCATAAAGGCTTAAAAAGTCATGGACATTCACAAGCCATATAGCTGAAAAACTTGATGTCTGTAAGGAGTCATTTGCATATATCCCATCGGCCTCCATTGCAGGAGGTTTTAAGGTATCACCCAGTAAAAACTTTAGCTTGGCTGGATTTTTCTTGCAGTTTAAACATAAAGGCAGATGTTCAAGTAGATTACTGGTGTGGTAGCCCCACTCTCCCTCGACCCCTCTTTTTTTGCTGTTTTTATGGGAGGGTGTAGTATTTCTGTTGCTACTTTTCCTATCTGGCAGGGCTCCAGCCTCCCTTTTATTTGGCAAGAAAGTTGGTGTCCTAGCCTCTGATTTTATATCGCTCTTTTTAAGCTCTACAGTGGCTAGAGTGCTTGGAAGGTGTCCTAAAGCTTTGGAAGTTGGATCAGACTGTGGAAGGGCATCCCGTATAGCTTAGGCTACTGCAGCTATTCCAGCATCTACTTAAAAAATTGTACTTTCCACTTTCCCAGTTATTCCTAGGGTTCATAGGTATGTACTAGGCTAATGGCCCTGGAGCCTTTACAAGCCTAGCCCATAGGATTACCCTGGCATCATGCCACCTGACCTTACTTCCCAGTGCCTCTGTCGAGTAGAGCCACTGGAGTGATCCCTGTGGTGAATTTTTTATTTCCTCTCCACTCATCAAGATTTCTCTTGGAGGGCCAGTGAGTTCTCTGTTTGACATGTATGAGAAGTCTGTTCCATAGCATGGGCAGTCTCTGGGTTATGAACCTTCCCCTCCAGCATTTTCTGTTGATTGCGGTAATGAGGTTGAGGTCTCTGCAGCATGTGGTTGGGAGTTATTGAGATTTCTTTAGATGTAGCATTTCTAACGGAGCTGGGTCAGACATGGCTTTGTAAGTCAAGCAGAGATCACCTCTAAGTAGGCGATATGAGACAGAGAATAGTTGGAGTTGTTTTGAGTATGTCCATATAGGACAAGTGGTTAAGGCCTAGGATCCTTTTTGTGAGGTACTTTTGCGGCCTCTCCAGTTGTTACAGGTGTCTAGTGAGGTATGTGCCAAATGAGGCATTGTACTCGATTACTGGCCTATTGAGGGAAGAGTAGAGGGAGACCATGACTTCTTTCTTCCTGGATGTAAAACCCTTAGTAATGAGATGTGCCACATAGAAGGGCTTTGTGACCACAGTGGCAGTGTGGTGGTCAAAAGAGAAGTTGCTGTCAACCTGTGTTCCCAGATCTGTTATAACACCTTCTGTGTTCAGTGGACTACCATCGATGTGGTAAGTCATGGGACCTGGGTTTTTCCCAACGGGGGTGATAACACATTTTTTGGCATTGAGCTTAAGGCCATGGTTCTGACACCAGTTGTTGGTCTCAGTGAGGCCTTTGTAGGATGTCAACATCACTTGGGGAGTTAATAATGGCTCCCAACTTACAATCATCTGTGAACTTTGTCATCCACGGTCCCTTCGTGTTGACCTGGACTTCTGAGATTTAGATACCAAACAGGAGAGGACCCAGGACCAATCCCTGTGGGACTCCACTCATGACTGGTCAGCAGTCTGACTTGGAGTCAGCTACTTTTCACAATGTGGGTTCTATCTGTGAACCAGTTTGCAACCCACCTAGTGATATAGGGGTTGATGACCAGCTTAGTGAGTTTTTCTTATTCCTGAGTGGGGAATGATATCAAAGGCCTTAGCCAGATCAAGTTAGGCTGTATGAGCCACCTTGCCTTCATCTACAGCTCTGGTGACTGACTCAAAGAAGCTGACCAAGTTGAGCAGGCATGATCTAACCTTCACAAAACCAAACTGTGGGATCCAGGGTTTGGAGATTCCCTATATCCTTGTTTATTAGGTCCATGATGATGCGTTCCATAGCTTTGCATATCAGACTTGTCAGGCTAATGGGGCGATAGTTCCAGGGTCTGTAGTCGCTCCTCCTTTGTGGAGAGGGATGACTGTAGCAGTGCGCTATTCGGTAGGGACAAAGCCTGAAGTGAGGCTGTGACTGAACAGGGCACACAGGTGAGGTTTCCAGTTGACTCTGTAGTTCATGTAGAACACACCAAGGGATATTGTCAGGTCCCATAGAAGCTGTATTATTGGCATTGGATAGTGCTGTTTTAACCTGTGCAGCAATAACACTGGGTGCCTGGCAATCTACTGGTGTTATGATTGGTCCTTGGAGGGGAGGGATAAAGTTGGCACTGAATCTGTCGGCCAGTATATTGGCAATATCTGTTGGCCCAGTATAGGAGGTACCATTGTGCAGTAGCTCAGAGCAAATCTAGGTATTGCCCTGGAGATTCTTTACATAACTATAGAAGGCTTTGTGGTTGTCTTTGCTATCTGCTGCAATTCTGTTTTCATAGCTAGCTTTAGAGGATTTGATGAGGAATCTCAACTTTTTGTTGAGGCTGATAAGGGTGTTTTTCCAGTCTTGGGTCTTTATTCCACATCAGTTTTCTCCTTCTTTTGTAGATTATGGCAGGTTCATAGGTTCATAGGTTCATAGGTTCATACTAGGCTATCTGCCCAAGGGCAAGCCTAGCCCTAGCTTATGTGGCTTTTATGTGGCTTCTACCCCTTTGATAAAAAAAAACCTATCATTTTGCTTTTGCTCTGCTCTGTAGTGCAGCTGAAGTAAATCCCCTGGGTATATCTGCAATCTCCCATCCATTGGTCAAGATTCCTTCCTCTTGAACAAGACCAGAGGTGCTCTGCCTCACATGTACCGGGATTTTGTTCCACAGCATAGGGAGTCTCTGGGTGATGAATCTGTCCCTCCAGGTGACCACCAGATTGGCTTTCTTTTTTTGGAGGAGAGCATCTTGGTTCTGTTGGGTATGGAAAGATCCATGCATTTGTGTACGTGTTCGTACATTGCATTGGTGCATGATTCGGTGGTCATGTAAGTATTCTCCATTTGCATGGGTGCCATGAAGTTAGCCACCTCTGTTTTTAGGACTCCAAAGTTAATTTTGGAGAAGTTTTTCAGGGTGGTTACCTTTGTGTGTGGGGGTGGTGGATTTCCAATGTGATTAGTTTGTGGTCGGATCTAACCAGGGAGGAGTTGACTATTGGTGTAGAGTGACGGTCGCCCATGTTAGTAATGACCAGGTCAAGGATGTTGCTACCTCTAGTTGGGGGTAAGAACGAGCTGGTCCAGGGCATTGGAACTGATGAGTTCCAGGAAACGTTGGGCAAGTGTGTATTGGTTTGAGTAGTTTTCCCAGTTAATGGAGGGGTAGTTGAAGTTTCCCAGTATGAGAGCGTTAAGTTGGACCCTAGTATTCTCCAAGGTGCTTAGGAATGTGGAGTGTGAGACTTGAGACATGGTGGAGGACTTATGAAAAGCTACGACTTGAATCTCTGTCTTACCCAGTGTTAGCTGCACCTGAAGTATCTCTAATGTGTTATGTTGGGCTTACCAGTATGGAAGTGTGTGCCTCCTTTAGGAATATGGAAACATCACTACCTTTGGAGCTTCGGTCCAAGTTCTGGGGCCGAAAGGTGTGGAATGATTTATAGCCTGGTAGTGCAGGGGTGCATTCTCCAGGTAATGTTAAGTTTCAAAGAAGTTTTCGTTATAGTGCCTGATATGTAACACTGGTGGGAGAATCAGTTTGCACAGAAATGCACATGTGTTCACGACAAAGTTTGTAATATACTACTGCTAGAATTGTCCAATATAAATCAGTCTTTTCTGTTTGTGATGCCATAATGGCATTTTTTCCCAGGATAGTGAATTCTAACCAGCCTGAAAAAATCCAGAAATCATTTATGGTTCTTTATTAGTGTTAAATAAATACACAGGAATGTCATGAGTCTGTTCTTGTAAGCCATTCAACAATGTTTGTCTTTTGTTTTAAGCGTCATTTACTGCAGGAAAAAAGCAGTCACTTTAAATTGGCTTAAAGCACTTGTAACGCATTTCAGTTTCATGGACATTAACATGCCCTTAAGATTTCATGTTAAAAATTTTCAAGGCTTGAAGATGAGTCATGTTGTCACTGCTGACATCTGCAGTCACTAGTGAATTCTCCTGCTGATTGAATCAGTTGACTAGCCATTCTTTTCCCAGTGTTCTGTAGGATATAAAAAGGGAAGAGGGGAATAGAGAAAAGTCTGAAGAAAAAATGAACAAAATACTATGTAAAAGCACTGTAGATATTTCCCTGTTTTTATTATCTCGTAGAGAATTGTTCGTGCTAATAAGGAGAGAGAAGAGAAAGAAGGTCACTGTTGCCCAGGCCCTTATTTTGCATCTGATCTGTGATACTAAGTGAGGAACTTTAACAAGTAATCTTCCCCAGTTTGTCATTGCAGTGCTTTCTGGTCATGCTTGTACTTCAAGTAAACAAATTGACAATCCCCAATTCACATGTAGGAGAGTCTGTGTATGCCAGTGTCTGTATACGTGACACCTTAGTATTAATCTTCTTTTTTTTTTCCTGAAGTCTGATCTCTCCACTAATTGTCCTTTCTTTCAGCCTTGTTCTCTAATAGGCAACAGTAAATCTTTCTCTCAGGGTAGGGTAAAAATGCAGTGGGAACAGGTTCGTAATATGTACACTGATAAAAAAACAAAATAACTGTAATTTTTTAGGAAACCTGTACAACATTGGACAAAAACTAAACAACTCTAACAACAAGGTTCCCCCCTTCCCCAAACAAAATTCAGTGCAGATCCCATGGCTACATTAACCTCTCAGCCTCTCTCATGTGCATTCTGCCGGTGAAAAGAAAATAGAACATTTTGAGTCTGTTAACACAGCCACTGTTGACCACGGCTTGTGTCTGGTTAGTTCTGTTATGTAATGACTGCTCCATTTGCTGAATCTGAGGTCGGAGGAGGGTCACAAAATGGAGTATTCCTTAGATTCTTACTTAGAGATGGCTTCTTTTGTGAGTCTTACAAGCCCATTTGTCATGGATATTCCTGTTTCAGCTTCATCCTGCAGATATCCCCAGATATGACGGAAACTGGTTTGAGGATGTTTCTTCCCTGTTTCCATCTTGCCTTCTACAAAGTTACAAGGTTGCAAGTACTGATTGGGCAGTACTTTTAGTTTTTCCACTCTTCATCGTGTCTCTCTTCATCTGTCTGTCAAGTGTGGCTGTCCTTGTGAAGGTCTGTTGAGCTTGCTATGTATTTCCCTTACCCTTTCATTCCACAAGTCTACATCTTCCAGGGATTCCACCACCTTGCCCAACCCATTGTTATGAAAAGTTAGAAGCAGGAAATTGAGTCTGAAATGGCATTCCTGGCCCTCTTAACCACCACATGGAGGAAATCATCTTTCCTTTCTGAAAGAACATTATTTTAATCTGGAGTGATGAAGACTACACACCCTGAATTTCTTGGTGGATCCAGCTTCTGTGGATTTACTGAATACAGAGGATTAGTAGTCTGAAGACTGTGTCCGGTCTAGTTGTTCAGTTTTACTCTAGATGTGATTCTTTAGACTTGTTCAATGATTGCAACATGTGAGTTTGTACTATTTCATTCTGTCTGAGCACATTTTACTTGTTATTGTCTTGGTTTCCTTCTAGTAGTTCCATAATTCTTAGCTGGCACTATTTTTGTACGCCATTCACATATTCTTTTAATATACTTGGTCAGATCATCATTTTGGCTAGTTTCAGAGGCGGAATGTTTAATTGAACCACATTGTTCATGAGGCTCCATTCACTCTCAATCTTGTTTGGTAGAATTCCTCCTGTTTTGTGTAAGCTACCTTTATTACATCAACATCTAGAAGAATTTGCTTGTAGAAGCATAGTGAATTGAGAGATTTCTCAGCAGCAGCTTCTGTACCTGGTGGTTCAGCTCTGGATGTTTAATAGCTTTCAGGCCATGGGAGCTTGACACAAGTAAGTAATTTCATTTTACAATTTTCTTAGGACTAATAACCATGATGTTTCCATTAAAGGAAAGAGCTTTAGTTCTTTATTTTGTATGGAGGTATAAACAAAGCCTTGTTCTGCTAGGACATTATTATTTTAACTTTCTGAGTCTGAGCACAGAGCACTGTAAAATTTAGGTGGCCAGGTGTCCATAAACCCATAACTATGCATGCTGTGGTAGCAGCGCTGAAGTTTGATGTAAAAGTCAGTGGGTGGAAGGCAGGGGACCTAATCCAAGATAGGGCGCCAGCCTGTCAGACGAAACATACATGCCCACTCATTCTTACATAGCACACATACACTTGTTGGTAATTTGAAGGAATTACAAGTCATCCATAACACTTCTTGAAGATGTGGAGAAGCCAGAACACTTTGCAAAAATCCACATAGACATGAGGAAGACTTGAAACCTCTACACAAAAAGCACACCAGCTGAGATTTAAACTGGCTAACCAAATGGTATGAGGTAGCAGTGAACACCAATGTGCCAGCCTGCTGCTCTTACTGTAACTTCATTACATTCTGAATCAGTGTGTCTAACAAAGGAGTCTACTATGACCAGAGTATTGGGTTGTGGAATGTTTTGCTTTGAGTTTGGTAGTTGAGACACAGTGAGATGTGGCTTTATGTGTTGTAATGGTAATTATCTTGTTTGTGTGCATGTGAAGTTTCAGAGGACTGCACCTGAGAGGCCTTTGAGCAAGTTGCATTTGAGGGCCTGTGCAATATACATGTGGGTCTGCATGTGTTGTCCTTTGCGGGTGAGGTGAGTGATATGTGGGAGTCTCTGACACCCTGTTTGCTGCTATTGGTATCTGTATATGAGAGTTTAACCTTCAATGTCAAAGTGCAACTGCTTCTCTCGCATACTGTATTTGTCTGTTCGAAAATTAAGTGGTTGTCATTGTACATAAGGTAATTGTTACATTGTCTGAGGATGCCCATGCTCCACAAAACTGGATGCAAAGATAGCAGGAATGCACCCATTCCTGGTTATAGGTCCTAATGTGTACTTGAAAAGGTAGGCATGGTGGGTGTCTGTAACTGGATTAGGGAAGGGTGCTTACTTGGTGTAATCTGCAGCTAACCAAAGCAGTGATGATACTCAGCACCAAATCAGATGCTCTCTGAGCAGCATTAGTCCTGGGTGCTCTAATAAGGTAAGGTTAGACCTAAACAGTCCTAACAAAATGCATAAATGCTGCTCACTGCACAAGCTAGCTGCCCTTTGACTGATATAGGACTGAGGTAAAGTTCTGAGGTGGGTTATATGGGGAAATTTTAACTTCTGGTGATTACTGGTGCTGTGTGTGCATGCAGTCGCCACAACACGAGGAGCAGCATCTCACAAACATGAAGCTTATATCTGATCAGAAAGTTTTACACTAGCTTCGCATAAGGCCAATCAGGTAACCACCCAATGAGCTTTCCGCTAGCAATTCCCAGCTCGGATAGGTGAAATCAGCCCTCTCCTGCCACAAGAGTGCAGACTTTGACCCTCTGAATGTAAAATGACTGATTTGAAGCCCAAATGTTAAGGTTCTTTAAACACGTGACTAATACTAACTAAGAAACGCTAGGTGCAATGCATTTCAGTTCAGAACAGCAGTCCTTACAGCAGTTTGAAAATGTAACTTTAAAGAAGTGCAAAAACTCAAATAGCACACTAAGCTTTCACAGTATAATGAAAATCAGCAATGTTTCCAGATGTTTGCATCTGTACACTGCACTGGCACAGCGAGCAGCTCCGTGCAAATGTGCCAAGTTTATACTAGCCCTGGAATTTTATAGAAAACTGACTACTGAGCTTCCTGGCCAATAGAATGACTACTCTTAGAGCCAGCATGTGCTTCCGAACTCAGATACACAAGACAAACACCTACTGCCATGAATATGAAGCTGAATAATTCCAGGTCTCCTAATGTAAAAGCACAGTAAATGTCCAAAGTGAAATGCTACCACAAACAAACTTAAAGGTAATAAGTAATCCAAGATAACAACAGTGTACTTTAAACAGCTAATAAAATGTGATTATTCAATAAAAGTACTTCACTTTGTAGAAATGAGCCAAGAGCCACTTAATTGTACAGAATTTATAAAGGTACTAAAAAATAAGATAAGCTAATTAATAAGCCTTCCAGCCAATAAAACAACTATGTGCGGGAATCTCTACTGCTTTTCCCCGACCTGTACAGACCAGGCTACCACCCACTGCCCCAGATGGAAAACCCACTATCCTGTTCATGTAAAGACACAGAAAGGAGCTTGCTAGAGTGTAAAAATACACTACTTTATCCATCAGCTAGCTATATAATTAATTCAAACAAATAAATAAGTAGAAAAGACAATGAAAGGCAAATGCACTTTTTTTTTCAAAATCAGCATAAGGAAAGACAAATAATTCAGGATATAAACAGCAGTGTTGAAAAGGAGGAGCTTATAAAGCTCAATTTCTACTAAGGGTGGTCATCTTGAAATCACCAAGTTTAAAAAGAGATCAGGAAATGGAATGATGGATGGGGAAATAACCAGCAGGGAGTCACCAACAGTGCTTATAGTTTTGCAAGCCTTGAGTCATATCAGAAAAGACAAAGAGACAGAAATTCTCAGTATTTTTAAATATCACTCAAGAAACAAATTAACTATTGGGAAAAAAGTCTGAAATGTGTGTCTAGGCAATTTGTGTCAAACAGGCACCTTCATTAGTATTGACAAAGAAGAGAAATTCCAGTCTTCTGGAAAATAATTTTTGAAATGAAAGAGCCCGAGCTGCAGTTTTTTTTCCTCAAGGGAATATTCTAGAAATGTCCATTCATGGTATTTCTCTTCTCCGTTTGTGATGAGAAGTTTTTTGCCTTGGTTTCTTTGCTTAGACTATAGGTGTTTAGCACAGGAGACACTTCTGGCCTCTTCCAAAAACTCTTCAGTACCAGTGATACTAACTTGCAGTGACCAAAGCAGATAGAAATGTAGGCTCCATCACTCAATGCCTGCTTTGATAGCTGTAAATATCATTCAGAAATCAAAAGGTGACTTGAGCCCTTACTCATCAAAGTGTGCCTTTATAGTTTTCCTTTCCCTTCCATCTATTATTTCAGATCATGAGGATTCATCCTTAGTCTTCAGGCTATTCTTTGAAGATACTGACTTTAATGTGCTTACTGCTTCTGGAGAAAATTTCATGTGGCCTGTTTCAGAACTCTCATCTCCTAAGAGAAGGCTTTCCCAGATATGTAATGTCCCATAATCTAGAGATTGAATTCATGTTGCTTTAAAAATGTACTGCTATTTAGGAAATAAAAACATTTATACATCCACAATCATAACCACCATACCACAGACAAGTAATCTAATCCTGCTTGTTTGGAATATGTAACTAACTTAATCAGTTGTAAAGCAAAGGGAGTTATTTTCTGATTGAGTGCTGAATCTTGAGTCCTCAAGCACAAAAATGCATTTATGATGCAGTAGGTAGGACAACTTTGTTGACTCTCAGAAACAAGTTCTCTTATTCAGTTCTTGGATAGTCTGTGCATAATTTGTGTGTCCTTCCTGTAATTGGATGAGTTTTTTTCTAGGTGCCCAAGTTTCTTCCTGTATTACAAAAATTTGTTGTGAGCAAATTGGAAATTTCTAAATTGTCCTTAGGAGTATGTCTCTGATAGAGAAGAAAGGCCTGTCAATCTATTTATATTTCCCCAGTAAACTCTGTGGATAGCAGGTCCACAGGGACAGATACTGCCATGAGTAGCATAGTCATATGTAGATATGACTGGCTAGTACCTGAGGAGTTTTGTTAATGATCTTCATGCAATAGTACAGTAACCCATATAGGACGTCCTGCCAAGGATTGGACCAGCTGGCCAGATGCTGTAGGGCACCATTCACATGCCCAAGCCACTGTTTACCTCAAGATCATCAGTATAGCATCAGTAGCTAAGATGTCAAAACTTCAGAACTTTCTTGCCATCAAAGTTTGCTCTTCCCTGCAGGATTGGTGTGATCATCATTCAGCTATTCTTCACTGAGGCTGAGCAGATAAGCACACAGTTTGAAAATATTTCCCATTTCAATATTTTTTTTTAGAAATTTTTGGTAAAGGCTTGAAAGTACAGTTGTGTAAGTAAACGTGCCATTACAGTAGATATTTGAATGATCACTGCTGCGGTAGCCTTAGCTATTTGGGTTATATCCCGGCAAGGATATAATAGTTGGCCAGCTTCCAAAGCTTCAGGGCACCTTCGCTGGCTCGAGCTAAGCTGACTAAAAAGACAGGTTTATGAGCCAAGCCCTTCAGAACTTTCATGCCAATTGAGAGAAAGAAGCTGAGCCTTGAAAAAACAATGCTAGGAACAGTAAATAAATAAATGTCCCCACCCTGGCATAAACTACACACCAAAAACAACGGGGATGGGGGAAGGGAGGGGAGAGAGCAATACTACAGCAGTGATCTTTAAAACCTCTTCTGTTATGATTAGTTTACTTACACAACTGTACTATGTTCATCATATTGATCATTGCTGCAGTAGCCTTGGCTAAGTAGGTTAATTACCCTAACTTATTACATTTGAGAGGTGGAAGGGGAAGGTTCCAGGAGTCCCTAGAAAATGGTCCTAGCAAAGCTTGTTCTAGACCTAGAGAAGCTTACCTTTCAACTTTACAGATTTTGGCAATGTATAAAAATTGGAGACAGTGGAGTGTTTCTGGAAAATGATTATTCACTGTACACCACATAGAAGAGAAGCAAATTTTTCCTGACAAACAATGAATGCCCAGAGGCAGGTATGAGATTCAAGCTGCTGTATCCAGCTGTCTTCAGAATATTTTTCCTGGAAGAACAAAGTCATTTTTAATGCACAGTAGGCTAAGGAGGAAATACAAAAGTTTGTCTAATGAAAAGTGAGCAATCAAACAGAAGGGGACTCTGCTTCTCATTTGTCTGATAATAAAGCTCACAGATGAACTTTGCCAGTGAAATCTTTTCCAGTGTTCGAAAGGAAAATGCTTGAGAGACATAAAAAAAACACAGGAGTGGAGTATGAACTGGGGAGTACCTTCAACTTGAACCAGAGTGTGGAATTGGGAGATGCAGATGAACAAGAAGAGAAACACTTAAATTAGTGAACAAATGTGAGGTTATACAGCATCAATCACGCTGGACTGGACTTTTGTTGACTTTGTTAAACTTGTGAGGGACTGAAAAGCATATACCCTGCTTAAAAGTAAAACCATTTTTGTTGTTAATATATTTGTATAAAACATTTTGTGAAATGTATATTGCTTGGTATATAGTAAAGCATATTTAGTTATTGTACGTGATAAAAATGCTAACGTAAACAAGTATCTTTTTTTCCTTTTTTTTAGTTTTAAAAAATGTAGGCATCACAATGTTAAAAGAAAGACTGGATAAAAGCATGTTTAAGTTAATATGTTGTAATCTCGGGGTGTCAAATGCTCAGATTATTTTGCATAGGTGAATGTCTGGATTAAAGCACTTGACTTAAATAAGTTTGTGACATACTCCAAAAAAGACGAAACAAACTGGATATAAAACCAAAGCGAAAAGCCACCAACTGGGTACGATGTAAATTTATTATACAATTAAACAAACTTCAGTAATATACAATATGAGATGCTCAGGATATATAATACAATTGAGCAACACATAGTAAAATTGAAAACTGGCAAAATGAAGAAATTAGAAAGAGACCTTAATCAGTATGCGAATGGTATGGCTTATCTGAAGCCACCAGGAGCGCAAAGAAAAAGTAAATCATATGCCTATAACAATAAATTTAATAACAACATCAGAACTGATGAGTCTAGAGATTTGGAGCAACATAGAGATTTTGGTCTTGAAATAGACTTGACATACGAAGAAGAATTTCTGGAGTTGAGAAGGTCTGAAAGACTAAAAAAAAAAACCTTTTTTTTAACCATCAATCAGCGGGGTTTCAAGGGGCCAAACACAAAGACAAACAGTGGAGAACTTAAATCGATGGTCGAGTCTATATGAACATAATGATTGGCATGAATTGTACATGCCCAGTCGTAACATAATAATGAGGGACAATAACCAATACAATTGTTTATTGAGTTTAGATGAACGTAATGTTTTGCATAATATTGCTGCAAGTAATATAAATGGAGGAATGTGTGAAGATTTTAAGCATATTATAGTCAATGAGGGTGGTGATTTTAAAGTTTATAATTTTTCTAAAATAGAAGTTAACCAAGATGTAGCCAAATTTACTAGCTAAAGGCTACACTTTTGTGCCATCAAAGCCTTTTGATTTTACTTCTGTAATGATAGATATAAATTATTTTTAAGGAAAATTAATTTTACTTTGATATATCATGATAAAATTTATAATGAGTCTAGCAAATTTAATATTAGTAGTACTTATAATCCACCTTTACATCCGAAACTTTTATTATATGAGAAAATGTGTGAATATCAATTAAAATGTTTAGATACATTTGGGAAAGAATCTAATATTTTATCAAATTTAAACCCTGATGAACAAAATATTTTAATAAGACTAAAAATGAAAATATTAGGATCATGAAGCCAAATAAAGGTGGAGAGGAGCTGTTATTATGAGTAATGAATTGTATAATAATAAATTAATTTCAGTTTTGGAAACTGATACGAACAGATATCTTTAAATGAATTGAACATAGCATATAAAAATATATGCTCAGATATATGATTTGTTTTTAGATAAACGTATAGATGTAAATTTATTTAAGTATCTTAATATTATAACCCCCAGAATTCCTGTATTTTTTGTAAATCCAAAAATTCATAAAAATGTAAGAGATCCACCTATGCGACCATTAGTAGACGGAAGAGATTCTTTTACGTCAGCCTGTGCTAAATATGTTGATTATGAGTTTAAAAAGATTATAAAAATAGAAAAAAATATATATGTAAAGACTCATGGACATTTTTAGAACATATGAATCAGGTTAAATTTAACAAAAGTGATATGTTAATAACTATAGACGTATGTGATTTATAGACAGTTATACCACAAACAATTGGATTAGAATGGGTTATTGAATTATTGGTGGAATATGGTGTTAATCAAGAATTAATCTTAAAATAGAGCTTTTGGAAATTTTATTAAATAATTTCTTAATGTTTGATAAAAAATATTTTTTACAGAAGAAAGGTATTGCAATGGGCTCTCCGTGTGGAGGCATATATGCAAACCTTATCATGGTATTCTGGGAGAGAAAAAATATCTTTAATAGCCGATGCTTCTTATTTATTAAATCGTATCATCGTTTCCAAGATGATATATGTCTTATTTGGGATGGAAATTTAGAAATTTTAAATGAATTTTTAATATACATTAATCAAACTACAGAGTTTTTTAAATTTACATGGAATATTAATGAACATAGTATTAACTACTTAGATGTACATCTTATGAAAGATTTATTGAATGAAACATACATTGCAGCAATCCACAGAAAAGAATCATATTCAAACAGCTTTCTTCACTATACTAGTTCCCATCCTGAACATCAGAAAAAAATCTGTAATAAAAGGAAAACTAGTGAGAGCTTCTCGAATGATTACTAATTTTCATCAATTTGAAATAGAATGTGATTTCTTGAGAAAGATGTTTATTAATAAATGTTATTCACAAGCATTGATCGATTCATTAATATTAGAAGTAAGGCTAAATGGTAATTTTAAACCTATTTTATATAAGCAAGAATTAGTAGAGAATGTTGGTAGTAATATATTTAATGACCATGTTATAGATAGTGGATATGAGGCCGAAAAAGAAAATTTTGAAAAGGTCCTAATTATTACTTCTTCCCAAGAGCATTATTTATTAAGAGAAATATTTACTAATAATTGGTCAATATTTATGGATGACCCACAATGTAAAAAACATTTGGGTGATGTTCCAAAAATAATTTATAGAAAAGGCAGAAGTTTCAAAGATATATTAAAAAATCAATCTAATATAATGATGAAAAATAGAAATTTAATAAAAGGAATGAAGAAATGTGGAGCCTGCAATTGGTGTTTCAAAATTTAAGAAGGATATACTTTCTATTTGAGGATCAAAAAATATTATTTGAAAAGTAAATATAATTGTAAATCTGAAGCAGTAGTATATTTGGCATTGTGTAATTCTTGTCCTATTTTTTATATAGGGAAAACAGAGAGAATGCTATCACAAAGAATCTATGAACAGGAATATTCCATAAAGAAAAATAAAACAAACAATGCCTTAGCGAAACATATTAGTGAATTTATCGATCATCAATTTCATTTCATAGTTATAGGCCATGTAGAAATAGATGACAAACGTCCTTGGGGTCTATTTTTAGAACAAAAAGAACTAGAATGACAAATTAAAGTACAGGCTGATACATGGCCTGGAATCAATGAACGTAGTTCACTAGCCCCAATTTTAAAATTAAAGGCATTGAATAGGAAGAAAAATAAAGATTAAAATTTATATTTTATTAAGATATTTATTTATGAACTTTTATAATATAATTATATCTATTTATTCATTTTAAATATATATTTATATGTATATTTATATTTATATCAGTTTTCATTTAATAAGAAAATATTTATTTTAAATTATTATTCCCCACCTAACCTGGCTAATGATTTATAGTCAGTCATATATATTTACATTTTTTAGCGAATATCTTAAGGATTGGTAACTATTAGATTCTATTTCCACATTTTAATCTACTAGGCATGCGCAAATTTAGAGAGCCTTTTGGCGGGCTTTTTTGAATTTTACAGGAAGTTATAAAAGGAAGTAATGTTTTGTTTTTAAAGGTATTGTCTGATGAAGTTTAATACTGATTAAACTAAAGCGCTTACATTTATTATTTTGTTCATTGAATGTTAAAACTGAAATTCGACATTTATTATTTGTGTTGAATGTTAAAACTGAAGTTCGTTTAATTGTATAATAAATTTACATCTTACCCAGTTGGTGGCTTTTCGCTTTGGTTTTATATCCATTAAATAAGTTTGTGTGTGTGTGTGAGTGTCCGTGCACATGTGTGTGCATGCACGTGTGTGTGTCCGTGCACATGTGTGTGTGCGCGTGTGTGTGCGGCATGTGTGCGCGCACATGTGTGTAAGCCAGTAAATAATACAACTCGGAATGTAATGAAAAGTTTACGTTTAGCAAATGTTCAGTGTGAGTTGAGAAGTCTACAGGGGGTGGCAGCTGTACATTTTGTTTTTCTGTTTCCATGGACACAAGTTGAGTATAGGGGCAGGCAATAAAAGCTAGAACATTTTTTTAAAGGCTAAAAGTTAACATTTTCTGAAAGCATACAAGCTGTTTTTCACATCTGTGATGGGAATAAGGATAAGACAAGAACAGGAAGCAGTTAGTCTAAGTAGGACCACGAGCTGTAACATGTGCCTTAGCATGGATAACTTTAATTTTAAGTTAGATAGTGCATGTGGGTGCAGCAGTAGATTTGGGACAATTGTTCCTATCAGGAGGATCAGACTTTATTATTTGAAGATATATATGTATATATACAGTTTTGTGTGTTTAGATCATATGGATGTTATGGGTGTATGAGATTTATTTTTTTGTTTGCTTGAAGGTTTTCATTAAAACAAGCCTTATAAAATATGACATAGGTTCAAAGGGAGATGACCAGAACAAATGGTATAAATGATCAACCTGCCATGCATTAGCGAGTACATCTAACACAAAAGTTGAAAATAGATATTTAAAAAAGCTGCCATGTATAATAGGTGGGAATAATAACTTCTTATAATAACTACTGTTTTGGAATGTGAATGGTCTTATGGATATAGATCAAAAGGTAAGAGTATTGATATGTATTAAAAACTGCAGAGTGCAAGTAGCAATGTTACAGAAGACACATTTGGAAATAAGTGAACATGTGAATTTCATAAAGAAAGGATTTCAGGAAGGATATTCAGCAGAGTTTCAGGGACACAGAAAGAGGGAATACTTATACTAAGTGCTAGAGGAGCTCCAAAAGTGATAGAAGAGGGAAAAAAAGATAATGGTAGATTTATGGTAGTAAGGGGCACCGGCAAAGCAGGAGGAATACACTGGCATGTATTTTGGGAGGAAATCAGCCTTCAGCAGGAAATGTTATTTTTAGGTGGGGACTGGAACTTGATTTTATCATTGACAATATACCTGGGGGCCCAAGAATGGAAAATATAACAAAAGAGAGGGTAAGATTTATGAATATATGCATACTTGGTATAGTAGATGTGAATTCAGTAGTAGGAACTTTGAGAGAATTTACATGTTATTCCCAAAGGTACAAAAACTGGACTAGATTAGAGAGAAATTATATTTCACAGGAACATGTGCATTTAGTTGAAAGCTTCAATACACATATCCAATAACTATTTCAGATCATGTGCCAATAACATCTAAGATAAAAATACAGGATAATGAAATAAAAATGAGACACTGGTGCTTCCATACTTGCTTGTTAAAAAGAGAAATATGTACGGAATGGGTAGTGGAGATTATCCAAGAGTTATTAGGGAAGATAGCAATTTCTTCAGAAGTTATAACTAGTGAGTGGGATAAAAGTGGAGTTAAAAATAAAGTAGAACTAAAAGAAAAAATAGATATGTTTTAGAAGAAAAAGGAGGTGGAGTAAAAGGAAATATTTAGAAGGTGTGACAAAGGTTAAATTATTGCAAATAAGGAACTCTCACAGGTCAAGAAGAGGCAGTGTTGCAGAGTGATAAAGTAAAAATAATGAAGTCTCTGGACTTAAGCAACAGAAAGTAGAAAGGGTTGTTGCCAAACCTAGGGAGCCTATATCAAAAAATAAAAACAACTAGAGATTCTATACATTTATATTTGGAAATTTTATGAAAATTTGTACAAAGCAGAGGAATGTGGAATTCAAAAAAGAGCACAAATGGAAATATTTATGGAAAACTTGCATAAGCCAAGGTTAGAGGTAGATGAGGCAACAATATACAGTTAATGTAGGAGGAGATGAATTAAAAACAGTGATGTATAATTAATCTGTAGGACAATCTCCAGGAACCGATGGTATTCCTATGGAAGTTTGGAAGCTAGGAATGAAGAAAGTGATAAAGATCTGGAGGGTTTTGTCAACATCCGAAACTTAAAGTGGGAGGGTTCCTTTCTGACAAGTTGTGTCTGAACAGAGGAACTAAGCAGGGGTGTCTTCTTTCCCCTTTTTGTATTTACTTTGAGTCACTGGCAGAGAGAATAAGGGACTCCAGAAATTTAAGGATATAATTGGTATGTATTTGCAGACATTATTTTGTACCTAATAAAAGCAGAAAAGGACATCTCAGTGCTGTGGAAATTCTTCAGACACTTTCAAGTCTTTTCAGGTTATAAAATTAATGAAGATAAAGGCTATAGCTGTAAGCTATCTACTCACACTTGAATTAGTCCAGCAATACCTACATTCATGGGGACATGATAAAAGGAAGTATTGGATTAAGAAGGATTCTGTGTATGTGGGGAAGAGATAAAATAGTACAAAAACTGAGAAACTGGCAGCTCTTGTTTATGGATATGGATACACATGGTCTGCATTAATAGGAATGTGATAATAAGCATTTTTAAATGTAGTGCTACAAGGGTACTTGACTGAGGAATAGTAGATTACAAAGTGTGAAGTGACAGTTTTGTGAACCTGGGCACCATCACAAACAGATTTATGAAAGAAAGATCCAGAACTGGTCTCAAAACATCTTTCTTTGGCACGAAAAACATCCTTGATTAAAAATCGGCAATGTTTTAGAACAGTACCTCCCTGGGTGTGCAGTAGGAAGTCCCAACCAGCACTCAACACTCCATGATGTGTTCAGGTAAGGAATGAATATTCATGTTGATATTGTCACCATCCACATGAATATTCATTGGGTATTCAGCACGTTAGCTTGAGGGGGCAGTGCAGTTACCTAAAGAAACAGCACTTTAATTGCAAGTAATCTTTCCCAGTCTGGGAAGGAGGAACTGGTTCTGAAACTCCCTGAGGCAGCATATGTTGAAGGACAGAGGAAAATAAGAGTTTGGGCTGCTGGATGTGGGATTACCCCATGAAAAGGAGAGATTTCCTCTCACTGCCATTTATAACCTTCATAAATGATTTTCAAAGCCCGTTTTTCCTGAAACTGTTACCTGAAGATTGACTTTCTAGAAGGAAAAAAGGGACTGTCAGGTTGAGGGGAGAGGGTGCAAGGTCCCTTAAAATCATTCTGACTTGTTTGACTGTTCTTGATTCTGGCAGGGTTCCTGAATTCTTTTTGGAACCCCCACCACCACCAATATTTATTCTTAAATGTCTCTTATATCAGCATTTTGTTTTTGCCAAAATTGGACTGGGGGTTCTGAATCCATCAGAAATTTTGGAAAAGGAGAGCTGAACAGTCTTAGAGATTCCCTGTATCAGCTTATTCCTTTCATCATAATTTTTAATAACCTCTGCAGCAGATGAACTAAAAACTAAATCCCAGTCTAAAGGAGAATTTAAAATCTTATTTTCACATCATCTTGGAGGTTTTGAGAATGCAACCAGGCAAACTTCCTGAAAACAGTACCAGTGGCCATAGCCCTGGAAGAAGAAACAACTTGAGTTATACACACAGTGTAACCAGTGAGTAATTTTTCTTTGAAAGAAGAAAAAAAAGTGGACAAAACATTCCTCATACTTTCACAGTTAGCATAAACTTTAACATGTGAGCCTGACTATTCAAAATTCTGAAAGTCAGTGTTACAGAACCATATACTTTTTTCCTTCCATACTTCTCATTCTATCCTTGTCAGAAGCAGTAGGATTGGAATTAGCCAAATGTTTAGCAGCAGTATGAGCTATAGCTGCTGGTTGTGTTTGTGGGAAGAGTGTACAAAAACTTAAAAGCCTAAAGAACTTTATACATGTTTTCTACCGTTTTAGGGACAGCAGGCCTTTTTATCAGGAAAATTGCAGGCAGTGACACACATCCTCAGGAGCTGACAGAATTGTGAGGAATGGGTGAAAGTTCTGGAAATTCCTTCTGTAACAGCTCATAGTATTTTCTCAGGGACTGGAGAACCTCAGTGTTCTACTAAAACATTTGCACATTCTGAAAACATTCTCAGAGAAATAGAAATCCCCTCAAGGAAAATCAGAAACTGAGCTGTACAGTCAGAATCCGAAAACTGAGGAGAACACTTTCCATCTGTCCCTTAATCTTCTTGCCCAGATTCAGAATCTTGAATCTGTTCAAGAAAAAGATGTATCCCTCATTGTTTTGCCAGAAACCATCTTATAAGAATCAACAGCCTGAATTAAACCCTGAGCCATGCACAGTAAACTACTCCTGTTTAATGGAATTTTTATTATGCTGTGGTAGTATATCTTTTTCTAGTGGGTGTTTGTTTGGAGTGTTGCACAGGCTGTCTTGTTTTGTTATTTTCTTCTCTGCTTTCATTTATGTGGAAAAGAATGGATAGAGGCTTTAAGAAATGCTTGACTTGTGGCCACAAACTACTGTCTCAAGACGTACATAATCGGTACATCTATTGCTTATGCACATCTTACTTTGATGTCGACTGTGCAGCATTCTCCTTTACTCCAGTTACTGCCAGGGAGTTTTTGCCCAAGTCTTCCACTTCTCCATTTCAGATCTGTTCTTCTCTTATTCAGATATAGTTGGCTGATCCCAGTGCAGTAATAAGGGTGTCAAAGCCCTTTTTGGTGGCCTCGTTGGCTGTGTCTGCCCATGCATTTGGGAGTTTGAGATCTTCATATTCAGAGCATCTGATGCGCTCCTCCTTGCAGGCACAGATTCATTTAGGGCTCCTTCCTGACACCTGAGTGCTAGTGCAGGAGGGTTTTAGTCCATCTTTTTCTTTTCCTCCCCGGGCCGTTTAGTTATAGGGTTTATGGATCAGGTCACTTTGCTGTAACTGATGGCTTGGCTGCTTCAGGCACCAACTCCTTCCTTGACTTTCTCTACTCTGGCCTTGTTAGAGCCAGGGTAACTTGAAGCCAAGTGTTCAGAGCCATAGATGTTCTTTGTGTTTCACTGTTGCAGTCATCACATTTGGGTTATCCCTGCTGGGGTAGCCCTCGGCCGGCCTGAATACCAGAGACTTAGTCTTTCTGCATCAGTTGCTGTCGCTTGAAGACTGAAGTCAAGTTGTCAGTGTTATAAAGGAAGGCAGCTGACATAATTGCACCAGTATTTCTTGCTGTGGAGCCTGAAGCAGAAGCAGTTCGTGAGTGCTTGTCAGGCTCACCTTTCCGAATTAAAGTTGAAGTCTTCAAAAGCTAAGTACCCTGTTGGGGATCCTTTTTTCTTGCACTAACTGATGTCAGAAAAAGTTAATAATGGTCTCGCCTGTGGAAAGCAGATACCACACCCGGGCTAACATTCCTACTGCGTCACTTGTCTAGGCCCAGACCAAGATGTCCCTTGTTGGTTCTGTGCTTTGTTTAACGCCAGAACTATTCGTCATTGGACCCTTATTGTAGCCAGATTTTTCTGTTTACAGTCCTCCAATTCCGATATGGCTTCCGTAAGCCATCCGACAGCAAACCTTCTGAAAAAATGTAAAGATAAAGACAGACTGCACAGGACTAAACATTTTGACGACGTTATCACCAAGCTGGTCGTCGGTCCTCCGGAATTCAGTGAAGCACTTTCGCAGCCCCTGATGCCCGCTTCAATTAATTCGCAGGCCTCTACCGAGACCCTTTCGGAGTATGGTATGCCGCAGAACTCTTCTTTGTCTAAGGATCCTGTGGTCGTCTCTACCTTGGATGGGTTCGGAGCCACTGTGCAGACACCAGCTTCTGAGGAAGTCCTTCGCCGAATCCAGACATAAACCAACTCCTCCTGTCATGGCTTCCATTCCTTCTAAACCAACTGAGTTCCTTAGGCCCAGGGGTCGAACCACCCCCAAGACACCGCCTTCCAGCCATTCTCTGGCACCTGCTCCCTTGCCTCAGTCACAAATTCGTAGAATGGCAGGAGAACCTTATCATGCTGATTAGGGGAAGCCAAGCCACTCCCTCAAAAAGAAAAAGAGAGCTGTCTCCAGAGGTTTTGTCTGAACAAGTGTCAGATGAATCTATTGCATCTGACTATGAAGACATGCAGCCTCTCTCTACATATGAGGATTCTGATGCAGAGGAATCTATTCCTTCAGCCTCTCCCCCAGAGGATTTTTCCTTTGGGGAAACCCTGCATACTTTAAGGGTGCATTTCAAATGGGAGAGTCAAGACTACCCACAGTCTAAAAAGAGAATCTGAGAGTTCCTGGACCTTCCACAGCACAGGCCCTTAGCCACCCCCCCATCCTAGGGGTGGTAGATGATGTCTTCCTTGAATCCAGCTTGACTGCAGATGCCCTCCCTCCTGCTCCCAAAAAGCATACGGGTACTACAGAGTCCTTGACTCTCACAAATATCTCTTTAAAAACCCAACAGCGGACCCTGAGATCATTACTCAAGGCCCAAAAGGGGATAAAGCTACTTCAGCTAAGAATCCCACCTCCTCAGACAGGGATTCCAGAGCACTGGACAGATGGGGTAAAAAAGTATACAACTCTGCTACTCTTGCTATCAGGGCACTCAATTGTCAGTTCCATATGCTTAAATATCAGCAACATACCTTGGAACTCCTTAAACCAAAAATTACCTCCTTTCCTGCATGGGCAGAATCTAAAGATTTACAGGAATTAATGCACTCTGCTGCTCAAGTAACTAAACACATTTTGCACTGCGGTTTTGATGCCCTAGAAACTTCTTGCAGGGCAGCAGTCACTGGATCTGTCATTAGAAGACATGCATGTCTTAAGGAACAACCCCTGCCAGACCATGTCAAATCAAAATTGTTGGATGCACCCTTGAACTTATTTCGTACTAAAGCAGAAGTGTTAAAAAAGATGGAAGAGAAATCAAAATCTATGCAGACTGTTAAAGATTTCTTACAGGTACAGGCCCCCTAGGTTCAGCAGGCATTTTCCTTCCAAACACTGGTTCTTTCCTGCACCTAGTAAATAGGACCAGCCTAGGCCCCTTGGAAACAGACCTCCAAGACAGCAGTCCCATGGGTTGCAGAGATGTAAGCAGTGGACTGCCTCCAGTTCAAAACCAGGGAGTTCTAAGCCACCCCCTTACGGCAGAAACCCACAATGACTCAACCCCTCCCTACCTCAAATCTCCCCACCATCACATACCCCTAGGTGAAAAACTCTCCTTTAACTCAAGCACCTGGGCCACCATTACCAAGGACCAGTGAGTTCTGAACATTGTGTCTTAGGGGTACAAATTCTCCTTCCACACCCTTCCAACTTCCAAAGGGTTCTCAGATCTACCACCAAATCAGTGGGCAGAGGCTCAAAAGCAAATCCATACCCTGCTTTCCTTGGGAACAGTAGAACATGTTCCTGCAGAACAGATAAGCCAAGGCTTCTACTCCAGGATTTTTCTGGTACCCAGAAAAGGGCACCTGGTGCCCCATCCTCGATCTGTCCTTTCTAAACACCTTCCTGGTGATCCCAAAATTCAAAATGCTCACCCTCCAGCATCTGCTACCCATGCTGTCCAAGGACACTTGGCTAGTCACCTGGACCTAAAAGAGGCCTACCTCCACATTCCCATCAGGGAGTCCTGCAGAAAATATCTTCGCTTCAGGGCAGGATCTCGGCACTATCAGTTCTCTACACTTCCCTTTGGCTTATCTACTGTTCCCAGAGTTTTCATAAAATGCCTGGCTCTGGCCATTGCTTTTTGCAGACAAAGAAATATTCAAATTTATCCCTACTTAGATGACTGCCTTATTCAGGCAGACAGCCAGGAACAGCTGCTGAAAGACTTGGCTTTTGTAAAGGCCCTACTTAACATCCTTAGGGTACACAATCAACGAAAAGAAATCCAAACAGGTACCCACCCAAAGGATAATCTTCCTGGGAGCAAGTCTGGACACAGCATCCCAGATGGCATGACTAACACCAGAGAAACAAAGTTTCTTATCAGCTTACTTCTCTCAACTGGCCACCAGGCCCCAGTTTTCTGCAAGGGAAATCCTGCAAGCCCTGGGATTCATGGGATTTTATATACTCCTTATTCCATATGCCAGACTGCATATGAGGAAACTTCAGTTGTACCTAAAGAACCTTTGATGTCAACACTCTCAAGATCTGGAAACTATTTTACCTATTATTCCTTGCCTGAGGGAGAAATTTATTTGGTGGGCAACAGCCTGCTCCCACAACAAGGGACTGCTCTTCTCCCCACACCCCGCCTACCAGACCCTCACCACAGATGCATCAGACTACGCTTGGGGTGCACACCTGGATGGCAGGTGTATACAGGGCCAATGGAACCCCCAGCAACTCCCCCTGCACATCAGTCTAAAAGAGATGATGGCTGTGCAGCAGGCCTTGATAGCTTTCAAACCCTTCCTCTCTCCAAGGGTTCTCCAGATCAAAACAGACAACACCACAGTGATGTGGTACATCAACAAGCAGGGAGGGACTTGCTTCTTTTGGTTCACAGCCTCTTCCATGCATCTACACCTGTTAGCACAATACCTGCCAGGCTCTTTCAATTCTTTCCATGCATCCACATCTGTTAGCACAATACCTGCCAGGCTCTTTCAAGTCCCTGGCAGACCAATTAAGCAGAAAACTGTTGGACCTAACCTGTTTGCCTCCCACACCAGCCATCAGCTTCACAAATTCTGCATCAGGGAGCATCACTGCATGGCATGGAAAGTAGATGCCCTGTCCTTCCCCTGGGTAAACCTCTCGGTCTATGCCTTTCCTCCCCTACCTCTCATTCCCAAGGTACTGATCAAAATAAGGGAGGAAAAACCGAGGACCATTCTCATACCTCCAGACTGGCCCAGGCAGCACTTGTACTCCTTGCTGCGCAGTGTGTCCCCACTGCCCCCATGGAATCTTCCTCGGGTTCCCAACCTCCTAACCCAGAGTGCAAGGGAATTCATGCACCCCCATTTGCAGACACTCAGATGTTCATTGTGTTACACTGCTGCAGTCATCACACTTGGGTTATCCTGCCATCAGGCGGTCCCGCAGTCGGCCAGAGTTCCAAAGTCTTGGTCCGGCGTCGATTGCTGTCGCTTCTTCCTTGACGTCAGTGCGCCAGGGGTATATAATATGCATCCAACGCCATTTTCTTCAGTCTTTCTTGCCACGCGGTGCCCGAAGCAGAAGCAGTTCACAAGTGCCGGTCGGCCGACTCCTGAGATTTTCGAAGTCGAATTTCAGATCCGAAGTCTTTAATAAAGCTAAGTATCCCATTGGGGGAACCTTTTTTCTTGCCTCAGACCGATGTCAGAAAAAGTTAATAATTGTATTTCTTGTGGGAAGCAAATACCTCATAAGGACTTCCACTCTTACTGTATTCCATGCCTAGGCCCTGATCACGACGTCATTAGTTGTCGGTTTTGTGCTAGATTCAACAAACGCACTATAAAAAGGCGCTTTGATTTTGCTTTACACTACTTTGGCCGAAGGTTCAATTATACCATGCCGTCGGATCAGCTGATGACTTCAATACCGAAAAAATGCAAAGACAAGGATAAAGACAGGCATCCGAGGTCCAAAACCAATGACAAAACCTCTTCTAGGCCAGTCACCGGTTCTCAGTGAGGCGCTTTCGCAGCCCCTGACACCCGCTACCTCAGAGCCACAGGCCGCTGCCAACTCCCACGTGGAGACATCTAGCCCTCTGGAAACTCAAGGTATTGGGCCTACGGAAACTAATCCCTCAGATGGGTCCGGAGCCGCTGAGCAGGCATCGGCTTCTGAGGGTGTTTTCAGACCTTCACAACTTACCATTAAAACAACAGCCAAGACAAAGAAGCAAGTACAGCATTCTCCTGGACAGTCCTCCATCCCTAAGAAACAGATGGTTAAAATGGCCGAAGACCTCATTACTCTTATCAGGGGTTCCCATCCCCCTCCTGAGAAAAGGCCTAGGCAGGATACAGATTATGACCCCTCTGATCAGGTTTCCATTTCCTCTGATTCCTCTTCAGACCAGGGATACTCTTTACCCCCCTATGAGGACTCTGATGCTGAGGAATCTATCCCTTCAGCCTCTCCTCCTGAGGATTATTCTTTTGGGGAAACTTTACATACCACGAGGGAACATTTCCATTGGGAAAGTCAGGATTACTCTGAATCCAGGAAAAGGCTCAGGGATTTCCTATTATTGCCTCAGCACAGGCCCCTAGCTATTCTGCCTGTACTAGACATTGTGGATGATGTGTTCTCTGAATTCAGCTTATCTCCTGACTCTGCCCCCTGCTCCAGCCAAGTCAGATAGGTATTATAGAGTGCCTGACTCTCACAAATGTCTTTACAAAAACCCTTCTGCTCATCCAGAAACTATTTCCCAGGGTCCAAAAGGAGTTAAGGCTTCCATTGCAAAAAATTCAGTACCCTCTGACAGAGATTCCAGAGCTTTGGATAGATGGGGGAAGAAAGTATACACATCTGCAACTTTAGCAGTAAGAGCTTTAAATTGCCAGTTTCACATGCTTAAGTACCAGCAATATTTAATGGCTCAGTTAAAACAGAAAATGCTTGCTAGCTCAGAAGCTCCTGATTGTAAAGAAATGCAGGATTTATTGCATGCAGTTGAGCAGGTGGGAAAACATACTCTGCAATGTGGTTTTGATTCTTTAGAGGCCTCTTGTAGAGCCGCAGTTACAGGTTCTGTTATTCGAAGACATGCTTGGTTAAAAGAACAGAGTTTACCTGATCATGTTAAGGCAAAGTTATTGGATGCTCCTTTACAGCAGGATACCTTGTTTGGTGTTAAGGCAGAAGAGGTGTTAAAGAAAATGGAGGATAAAGCTAAATCTATGCAGACAGTCAAGAATTTCTTACAGGTACAGCCACCTCGTTTTAGCAGAAATTGGCCAACAAAAAATTGGTCCTTTCCAGTGTCAGGCAGGCCACAGAGAGGCAGATACAGATGCCCAAGAGGCAGATCTCAACCCCAAGGCTCAAACAGACAGTGACAGTGGGGCACCTCAACCCCAAAAGGAGGTGAGAACAAGTCTCAACCTTACAGGAAACAGTCACAATGACTTTCCTTTGCGTACGCCAAGCACGTCCCTTTTGCAAGCCCCCTTAGGGGGAAAACTATCACTTTTTTATAAAAACTTGCAAACAGTCACCCAAGACAAACGGGTCCTGAATATTGTGTCTCAAGGTTACAGATTCTACTTTCATACTTTACCAAAGCTAAAAGGAATGCCAGACCTGCCACAAAATCAATGGGCAGAGGCACAAAAACAAATTTCAGCCCTCATGGGCATGAGAGCTATACAAAAAGTGCCACAACCAGGACCAGGATTTTACTCAAGACTCTTCCTGGTCCCCAGAAAGAACAAACCCTGGAGGCCCATACTGGACCTTTCAATTCTCAATACTTACCTGGATATTCCGAAATTCAAAATGTTGACATTACAGCAGCTTCTACCCATGCTGGGCAAGAAGGCTTGGCTTGTTACTCTGAACCTCAAAGAGGCATACCTGCATGTCCCTATCAGACAAAACTGCAGAAGATACCTCATATTCAAAGCTGGTACAATGCAGTACCAATTCTCTGCCCTGCCCTTTAGCTTATCTACTGCTCCCAGGGTCTTCACAAAGTGCCTGGCACCAGTAATTGCATTTTGCAGACAAAAAGGAATTCAAATATATCCATACCTGGACGACTACCTCATTCAAGCAGAGACAAAGGACACTCTTCTACAGCATCTGGCGTTTGTGAAAAAGTTGTTAATTTCTCTAGGGTACACAGTAAACGAAAAGAAGTCAAAACTAGTGCCCTCACAACAGGTTATATTCCTGGGTGCCAGCTTAAATACAACGGCCCAGATGGCTTACCTCACGCCAGACAAACAAGTGCAACTAACTCAATATTTTCAACTACTGGCAGAAACGTCCTATCTCCCTGCAAGAAAAATTCTGCAGGCCCTGGGATTCATGGCATCCTGCATACCACTAATACCATATGCCAGACTGCATATGAGGAAATTACAATGGTACCTAAAAAGTGTTTGGACACAGCACTTTCACAGTCTAGAAGCAGTAATTCCAATTATTCCCTGCCTACAACAGGAGTTTCGATGGTGGGCACAGGCATGTCACCTAAACAAGGGTCAGCCTTTTACCCAACCCACAGCCAGGCAAACTCTAACAGGTGCTTCGGATTCTGCCTGGGGAGCACACATGGCAGGAAAATGCATTGAGGGCAAGTAGACCACAGACCAGATGCATCTTCACATCAATCAAAAAGAGATGTTCAAAATGCCCTAACAGCTTTCAAGGACCTTCTATATCCAGGACAACGGACAACTACTACTAAAGACAGACAACACCACAGTAATGTGGTACATAAACAAACAAGGGGGCACTTATTTTTATCCCCTATACAGGCAAGCCATGACCTTGTGGAACACAGCTCTAACGTACCAAGTTCACCTGCAAGCACAATTCCTGCAAGGAAAGAAAAATACTCTGGCAGACAACCTAAGCAGAAATATCATGGACCCTCACAAATGGAAATTAAATCCACAAATCTTCAGCATGATAACACAAAAATGGGGATGCCCAGACATAGATCTTTTTGCCTCCCCTCTGAATTGCCAACTACAAAAATTCTGCACAAGGACTTTTCACAAACAAGCATGGAAAGTGGATGCTCTTCTGTTCAGCTGGAAAAACCTAAAAGTCTATGCCTTCCCACCACTGCCTCTAATTCCAAAGGTACTCCTAAAAGCCAGACAAGAAAAACCACAGATGATCCTGATTGCTCCAGACTGGCCACACCAGCACTGGTACCCTATCTTAAGGAACTTGTCTCAGGGCCCTCCATGGGTTTTGCCCCAAATTCCACACCTTCTGACTCAACAAAACAATCAGATCCTGAACGGTTAGCTCAAAACCCTAAACCTGGTTGCATGGCAGATACTTTAGTCAAACAGGCAACACCTCTCTCTAAAGCTGTTATGGATGTCATTTTGGAGGCCAGGAGGCCTAGCACCAGGAAAGCTTACTCAGAAAAATGGAAGAGATTCTGCGCCTGGAACCAGACTCACAGCCTTGACCCTCTTGTTCCAAACATTCCTCAGATTTTACAATACTTAACTGAGATGCTGGACAGAGGCCTATCCTTTTCATCAATTAAGATCCACGCCTATGCCATTTCTGCACATTACAACACGGATCCTCCTTTATTTGCTCATCCCTTGCTAAAGCAGTACCTCAGAGGGGCTAAAAACATAAGACCGCCCTGGAGAGCACCAACACCAACTTGGGACCTCAATTTCGTTTTGGAAAAATTGACCCTACCACCTTTTGAGCCAGCCAATACAGCCGATTTAAAATTTTTATCATGGAAAACAGCTTTGCTCCTGGCAATAACTTCAGCACGAAGAGTCTCAGAGCTACAGGCATTGATGGCAGTGGAACCTTTTATAATTTTTCATCAGGACAGGGTATCTTTAAGGACAAACCCTACCTTCATGCCAAAGGTGGTATCTAATGTGGCTCTTAACCAAACCATCCATTTACCTACTTTTTATCCAAACCCCCAAAATAAAGGAGAGAAACTTCTGCATTATTTGGACATACACCGGCAGCTACACTTCTACTTGGACAAAACAAAAGCTTTCAGGAAAACTGATCAACTGTTTGTAGCATATGCTGCAGGATCACAAGGCAAGGCTATCTCAAAGCAGACTATATCCAAATGGATAGGACACTGTATTCAGTACTGCTACACACAGCATGGAAAATCAGTCCCTAAAAGCATTAGGCCTCATTCCACCAGGGCAACAGTCACTTCAACAGCCTTTCTCGGAGGAGTACCTACCAAGGAAATTTTGGAGGCTGCAACTTGAGTTCAGTGCACACCTTCACCAAGCATTACCACCTGCCTCTTTACTCTAAATCCAGAGCAGGATTTGCCACTGCAGTTCTGCAGGGCCTCTTAGCCAATCCTAACTTTTTCTAGACCAGCCACCCAACCTTAGCTTTGGGATTCAACCCAAGTGTGATGACTGCAGCAGTGTAACATGATGAACATAGTACAGTTTTATAGCTACCATAAATGTAGATGTTCGAGTGTTCACACTGCTGCAGTCCAGGTTACCCTCCATCCCCTCTGAACTAGCTGGACTTATCTGTACCCTTCTATCCTATACAACCTTTGGGGTGTATTTGCTGGTAACTGAAGGTATTGTTTTTATTTTATTTGTATATTTTTGATTAGCAATATGTATTGCCTACCCACTTGGGGGCACCTGACATCTGGGGCAAGAAAAACTGAAGAAAATGGCGTCGGATGCATATTATATACCCCTGGCGCACTGACGTTAATGAAGAGGCGACAGCAACTGACACCGGACCAAGACTTTGGAACTCTGGAAGACTGCGGGACCGCCTGATGGCAGGATAACACATGTGTGATGACTGCAGCAGTGTGAGCACTCAAACATCTACATTTATGGTATGTACAAAACTGTACTTAATGGCAGCTTGGCTTATAACCTCACCCCTGACCAATCTGCCCTCCTCAGTAAACAGGTACTGGATGTTATCCGAGGGGCCACATGCCCTAGCACCAGAAAGTCTTATGCAGATAAAAGGAAAAGGTTCTGCACCTGGATCCAGCCTAAGGGGGTGCCAGTACGGCACAGCTCTCCATTTCTCTCATCAGGGCTACTTAGCTGACCTACTACATAGTGGTCTCTCTTTTTCTTCTATAAAGATCCACGCATGTACTATTTACACTAATTTTTCCACTGAGCAGCCTCTTTTTTTCACACCCTCTGATCAAACAGTTCCTTAGCGGGGCTAACAACTTGAGGCCTCCCAGAAGGGTACCAACACCAGATTGGGACCTTAATTTTGTCTTGGAAAAGCTCACCCTGCCTCCTTTTGAACCAACGTCTTCTGCAGAGCTAAAATTTCTCTCCTTGAAGACAGCCTTCCTCCTAGCCATCACTTCAGCCAGAAGAGTCTCTGAGCTGCAAGCATTCATGGCAGTGGAAGCATTCATCATCTTCCACGCAGACAGGGTATCCCTCAGAACTAATCCAGCCTTCATGCCCAAGGTAGTATCCAGTGTGGCTCTCAACCAATCCATCCATTTGTCCACCTTCTTTCCTAACTCTCAAAATAAGGGGGAAAGGATTCTGCACTCCCTAGATGTGCACAGACAGCTCAGATACTATCTGGCCAGGACTAAACCCTCCAGAAAATCCGATCAACTGCTGGTTAGCTTTGCTTCAGGGGAAGAGGGCAAAGCCATCTCCAAGCAAACCATTTCCAAATGGATAGCACACTGCATCCATTTCTGCTACAAGCAGCATGGCAAGCCTCTCCCCAAGTGGGTTAGAACCCACTCCACCAAAACAGCCTCCATTGCTGCAGCATTCCTCAGAGGGGTCCCCACCAGGGACATCCTGGAGGCTGCCACCTGGACATTTTACCAAACATTACCACCTGCCTCTCTTTTCTAATTCCAGTGCAGGCTTTGCCTCTGCAGTCTTGCAGGGCATGCTATCCAACCCCTAGCTTCCTTGACTGCCTCCACCCATTTCCTCAGCTTTGGGATTCTACCCATATGTGATGACTGCAACAGTGAAACGTGAGGAATATAGTGCAGTTGTGTACACTTACCATAAATGTAGATGTTTGAGTGTCTTCACTGTTGCAGTCCTGGTGTCCCTCCCTCCTTCCCCCTTTTTGTTACCTTTCTCCCATGTTGTTCTCCTTTCCTTAGAAGGGACATATTGGTATTTTTTTTCTCCACTGGTGGGGTCCTGCCACTAAAGCCTAGCCTCCTACTTTGGGGGCTCCTGACCGGTTAGGACAAGTAAAACTGATGTAATGGTATCGGCTGCCTTCCTTTATACTACCCCTGACGACCTGAAGTTAGTAATCAAGTGACAGCATCCAACACAAAAATACTAAAGTCTCTGGTATTCAGGCAGGCCGAGGGCTACCCCTGCAGGGATAACCCAAATGTGATGACTGCAACAGTGAAGACACATGAACATCTCCATTTATGGTAAGTGCACACAACTGTACTTTCTGGGGTCGGGTTCAACCTTCTGGGTTTTGAAGTTGCCCCCCCCCCCCCAGGCTTTTGGCACTCTACAGTTTGTCTTCAGTCTCTCTGTGTTTGGAGCAAGTCAGGTCAGACCTTGGGACTGGCTTCTCGCTCAGGTGTTTGGGCCCGAGGAGTGTCTGTTCCAGGTGTCTAGCCTCTGCTTCGGCATTCATTGCCATAGAGCAGATTTTCTGCAAGTCTGAGGTGGAGTATTTTGCAAAGAGTGATCTTCCTGCCCCATCATCGATGGCTGGACTGTGGACATGCATCATTTCACTCCTAGAGAGCCCCACATCCTGGCTTCCAGTTAACCCTGGCTTGGGGCCCCTGGCTTTTTCATATCTTCTCTGGACTTTCCAGCCTGGGGTGGACAGTGGACATGGGAAGAATAGTTGTAAGAGGAAGCATATAGATTCCCAGGAGGAATCCCTCACCAAGGACACCGACCTTGATGAAGGAGATGGTCCCCCATGCAACAGCACCTCCTTTGATGATCTTCTGAAGTTATTGCACCAGTGCTGGGGCTGGACTGACGAAGCACCCTTTCTGGAAGAGTCATTGTTTTTAGAGGCTTTTGGTGCAGGCCCATCCACATCCTAGTTGGTTCCTTCTCCAGATGCCCTTATCAATCTGGTGTCCCAGAGGGCATGGAGAGAACCAGATGTGGTGGAACCAAAATCCCCATGAAGCCTGACAGAATCTTAGCTTCACCTAAGTGTTGGCCACATTGGAGTAAGGGACCTGCAATTGACACAAAATGGTGGTGACAGCCACCAAACAAGACATCTCAGAGGAGAATTCCTCCACCCATCCACCAAACAGAGTCTAGGACTTTGGAACATTTAGGAAAGCACAACTATGATTCAGCAGATTTCATGCCGAGAGCTCTTAATTATTTGAAAAACTTCTGCATAATCTTGTGGAAGAAGTGTGAAAGATAATCCAGAGACAGGCAGCACTGGATATGCAAAAGACTCTTGAGGTGCAATTGTTTACAGTACAATAGATTTCTAATGTGTCTGCTCTCTAATGCTGCAAATGGCACTTCACATGCAATGGTCATTGCCATGCTCCAGCATGCCTGGAAGTGATTATGTAATTTTGCAGACTGCTTTAAGGTGTCCTTTGACAATGCCCAATTTGACAGTTCCTCTCTCCTTGTCCTAAGGATCAAGGACATGCTAAATAGGAGTGAGCAGGATGGTAAGATACTGTCAGTCATCAGAGTGTGCAGTGCTAACTCCCCCTGGTGATCCTTCTCCAGGGACCAGAAGTGGAGCAAGCACCTCTTTTTTTGTAAGTCACACCAGTCTTTTCATGACACTCCTGGTAAAGGTTCCCTTTGTGGCAGGGGGGGCAGCAAGAATGGGCACCACCTACATGGCAGTGGCAGTCCACAGAACTAGCTTCTCCAGGAGGCCTTTATAGCATACCTGAATGGTTGCCCTACTGTCCTGCTCCGGAGGCACTTGGTGGTCACTTGGCTCTCCACCCAAAATCTTGGAAAGCCATCACCTTGGACACATGGGTGTTGAGGTTCATATCCAGAGGTTATATAATTAAATTTTTGTTTGTGCTGAGAGTAACCAGGAAATCCCTTCCAGATGTTCCACTATGTCAGCGGAGAGAGACCGCGGTTAAGATTAAAAAGCTTCTGACCAATCAAGTCATCCAAGAGGGTCCCATCAGATCTGAGAGGATTCAGGATAGATTCCAGATTATTTCTGGTGCCAAAGAAGAACAAGGACCTATGACCAATTTTGTATCTGAACAAGCTGAATCATTGTTTCAAGCATACGAAGTTCTGGATCGTCATTGTACAGTCCAATCTGCCTCTGAGGAGGTTAATTGGATGTGCTGGATAGATCTCAAGGAGACCGAATATCATATAAAGATTGCAAGGAAGTTCAAGAGATTTCTGTGCTTTCAGATGAGGCCAAGCATAAGTTCTGAGCACTGCCCTTTGGTCTTACCACAGCCACCTGGGTGTTCACCAAATGCATGGTAGTCTGGCACAGGCAGCAGGGTTTCTATGTCTTCCCATACCCATAAAATTGGCTGATTATTGCCTCCATAAAATCATCTCTCATCAAGACTCAGGACTCCTTATTTCAGTTATGTCTGTCTTTAGGAATCACAGTGAACTGTGAAAAGACCAGTTTAGAAATGGTCCAGGTTTTCGAGATTATATGGTGCCATTTGGTTGCAGTTTTTCAGACAAAATTCCCAATCCACAGGCGCAGGCTTCTCAGCTACTTCATCAAAGACCTCCAGTCTCCATGATTCTAAGGTTCGTGGGACACATGGTAACATCATTTTGCCATGTGCCTTTGAAGAAGTTCTATATGAGGATCCTGTAGTGGATGCTAGCAGCCCAATATTCATACTTAACACATTCCATGGATTTCCTGGTTGCCATAACAGTTATCAGCCTCAATTAAGATGTTTAGAATTTCATTTTGCCACAGCAGGATGGCCCTTCATTCTCCCCCAACCTCAAGCTGATGTCACAATGGATGCCTCTCTTCTGGGTGTGGGCAGCCATTTTGAAGGGAAGCCAGTACAGGAAACCTGGTCATCCTCTAAGGCCAGTCTTTACATCAGTGTCATGGAAATGAGAACAATCCTAACATTGCAGACTTTTTGGGACCATCTCCCCAGGACGGACAGTGTCTGTGGTTTAATACGTAAACAAACAAGGAGGAACCCAGTCTTAGCCTCTTTGTCAGAAAGCCATGAGGGTGTGGCAGTGGGTGATCACTTTTCAGTGGTTTCTGATCGTAAGGCACATCCTGGGGAAGTCCAGCATCTTGGCAGACAGTGTAAGTCAGAACATCCATCTTCCACACGAATTGTCCCGGAGTCCAGATGTTGCAGGGACACCACTTGCTGTGATCTGTTTGTCACCTTGCCAGCAGTAGTTTTTATGCCCTGGTTCCCCCAAGGAGCAGTCACCAAAGGACGCTTTTCTGTATGATTGGCCTTTGACTCGCCTATACTCCTATTATCTGACTTCTCTCATAAAAAAAAAAAAATTCCTTTGGAAAGCAGGTTGTTGCATAGCAACTGCAATTCTCATTCCCCATTATGTCCCCAGCAACTTTGGATACCCTTTCTATGGCCTCACTTCCAGCATTCACCCTGGGTGTTTGATCTCATTTTGGGGTTCATTTCCCCACCCAATCTTTTTGCATTCAAGTTAACTGCTTGGTTTCTCCAGTTTCCATGATGATTAGGAATCCCAAGCTCTCTGACAGTGTTATCAGTATCTTAACCTCTTCTCAGGAATCTTTTGCATGAAAGATCTATGCTAGAAAATGGAAATACGTTGTAGTTTGGTTTTTGGCTAGGGGTCTAGACCCCTTTTCAACCCCAGTTAATGTGATTCTGGATCTCTTGCAGATTTCTTTCAGTCAGGACTGAGTTATTCTAATAAGGCTCAGCTGGCTATTGTTTCTAATTTTCACATTGGCAGGGACAACTCACGTTTATCTGCCCTAGAGATTTATAAGACCTTGCAGGGTACGTTGTTGTTGCAACCTCCAGTACAAAATCCCATACCTCCTTGGAATTTGCCTTTGATGCTGCAGGTATTAGCCAGTCCTTCTTTTGAACTTTTGGACACCGTGCCCTTAAAGTTGCTATCTTGGAAAACTATCTTCCTGGTAGCTATCACATCGTTAAGTCAGGTCTTTGTTACATACTTTGTCCACTGTTCCTCCTTATCTTATGTCTCATAACGACAGGATTACTGTCAGGACTGAGCCCTCCTTTTTGTTCAGTGCTACTTCAGAGTATGCATTGAACCAACGTATTAATTTGTCTGTGTTCTTTCCAAACTTTAGTAATAAAGGTGGATTTTTGCTGCATCATATGGACTTTCATAACCAGGCTGAGATTCTGTTTGGATAGAACTAAATCTTTTAGAAAAACAGAACAACTCTTGTTTCCTTTGCCAAGGCAAGATTATTGCAGTGCTTGTTACTAAAAATTTTAGTTAAAATCTGAGGTTTTTTTTTTTTTTTTGCTCCCTGTAGAAAATGTCTGTTAAATTGAGATGGAACATGTGATTTTCGGGGTAGTCATTAAAAATGTTTACCTCGAAACTTATTTTTCTTGTCAGTTCTTTCTCCAGCTATCCTAAGCTCTACCACCTGCTTGTCAAGACACCTGTTTTGGTAAACATGTGGTCCTGAGTCCCTTATTAATTATCGTATTTTGTGAGGAAATGGTTATTTTTCTGTCAGGTGTTTTTAGGGACTGAAGCTATTTGTACTTTGAGGTTATCACTAACAAAAAATTATCTCAGAAGTTAACTTTTCTGAGGAGTTAAGCCTGACTCTTCAAAGCTCTGCTAACCACTTGTCAAACATTTTCTGGCAAGGATATGCACCTGGTTTCTGGTAACTCAATCATTCCTTGAAAGTCAAAAATTGTAACTTCATCCTAGAGGGTGGGTGGGGGATTTGCTTTCGACTCCAGCTTCTTCTTCACCTCTGCCACTGATGGATGTTTCCACTGTTCCCATTTGTCATTCCTTGGACAGCTGTGGTGGTGCTGCTGCTCAAGAAGCCATTGGGAAGCAGGCAACTTCCTCTGCAGCTGTTCAGCTGCCCATGGATAAGGGAGATCATGGATAAGGGAGATCATGCTGGCATCAGAGAAGGAACTAGATAATACTCCTTCATTAAGCCACTCTGAAGAGCTTCATTTCCAGGGAAGGGGCCCTCCTTCAACCCACTTTTTTCTGTGGGGTCTCCAATAAAAGGAAGATACAAGGTTACAACAGATCTAGTGTGGTTTAGCTTTATTGGCCTGAATATAAACCATAAAGACTTAAAAATTCATGGACATTTGCACTTGATGTCTGTAAGGGGTCATTTGCATATTATCCCATGGGCCTCCATTGCAGGAGGTTTAAGGTATCACACAGTAAAAACTCTAGCTTAGCTGAGTTTTTCATGCAGTTTAAACTTACCATAAAGGCAGATGTTCAAGTAGATTACTGGTGTAGTAGCCTCACTCTCCTTCGACCCCTCTTTTTTTTGCTGTTTTTATGGGAGGGTGTAGTATTTCTGTTACTACTGTTCCTATCTGGCAGGGCTCCAGCCTCCCTTTTATTTGGCAAGAAAGCTCTGAAGTTTTGGTGCCCTAACCTCTGATTTTGTATTGCTCTTTTCGAGCTCTACAGTGGCTAGGGTGCTTGGAAGGTGTCCTAAAGCTTTGGAAGTTGGATGGCTGGATCAGTCTTTCGCAGGGCATCCCTTATAGCTTAGGCTACTGCAGCTATTCCAACATATGCTTACAAAATTGTACTTTCCACTTTCCCAGTTATTTCCTGGGGAATTAACTCCAGTTAATGGTTAAGTTTCAAAGAAGTTTTTTGAATGTATTTTACTCCTTGAAGGCTTTGGGATAGAGCCGAGACGTCAGAGTTTTATTGTATCCAATAAATCTGTGGAATACGCTGGCTGGTTGTTTTTTTTGTTTGTTCCAGTTTTTCTGTGGTTTTTGAAGTTTTCATAATAGTGCCTGAGATGTAACACTGGTGGGAGAATCAGTTTCAGTAAATCAGTATAGTTACGATACACATTTTTTCACAACAAAGCTTATGTACTACTGCTAGAATCGTCAGATATAAGTCAGTCTTTTCTGCTTGTAATGCCATAATGGTATTTTTTCCCAGGATATTTGATTCTAACCAGTCTGAAAAAATTCAGAAATCATTTATGGTTCTTTAGTAGTGTTAAATACACAGGAATGTCATGAGTCTGTTCCTGTAAAGCCATTCAACAATTTTTGGCTTTTGTTTCTTTTAAGCGGCGTTTATTGCAGGAAAAAAGCAGTCACTTTAAATTGGCGTAAATCACTTGTAACACACTTCAGTTTCATGGACATTAACATGCCCTTAAGATTCCATGTTAGAAATTTTCAAGGCTTGAAGATGAATCATGTTGTCACTGCTGACATCTGCAGTCACTAGTGAATCCTCCTACTGATTGAATCCGTTGACTAGCCATTCTTTCCCCAGTGTTCTGTAGGATATAAAAAGGGAAGAGGGGAATAGAGAAACGTCTGAAGAAAAAATGAACAAAATACTCTGTAAAAGCACTGTAGATATTTCCTGTTTTTATTATCTCATAGAGATGTGTTCATGCTAGTAAGTAAGCCTGTCTAAAGCTCTGTTCAGGAAGAAAGAAAACAAAGGAGGTCACTGTTGCCCAGGCACTCATTTTGCATCTGTTCTGTGATACTAACAAGTAATCTTCCCCAGTTTGTCATCACGGTGCATTACAGTGCTTTCTGATCATGCTTGTACTTCATGTAAACAAATTGACAAGCCCCAGTTCACATGCAGGCGAGTCTGTGTATGCCAATGTCTGTAAACATGACAACTCAGTATTAGTCTTCTGTTTTTCTGAAGTCTGGTCTCGCCACTAATTGTCCTTTCTTTCTACAAATTTACAAAGTAGCAAGTTCTGATTGGGCACTATTTTTAGTTTCTCCACTCTTCCTCGTCTCTCTCTTTGTCTCTGTCAAGTGTGGCTGTTTAGCATGCTATGTGTTTCCCTTACCCTTTCATTCCACAAGTCTGCATCTTCCAGGGATTCCAACACCATGCCCACCCCATTGTTATGGAAAGTTAGAAGCAGGAAATTGCAACTGAAATGGCATTCATGGCCGTCTTAACCACCACATGGAGGAGATGATCTTTCCTTTCTGAATGAACATTATTTTAGTCTGGAGTGATGAACACTACACAGACTGATTTTCTTGGTAGGTCCAACTTCTGTGGATTTACTGAATACAGAGTATTAATAGTCTGAAGACTGTGTCAGGTCTAGTTGTTCAGTTTGACTCTAAATGTGATTCTTTCTATCTGTTCAATGATTGCAACATTCGAGTTTGTACCATTTCATTCTGTCTGAACACATTTTACTTGTTCTTGTCTTGGTTTCCTCCCAGTAGTTCCATAATTCTTAGCTGGCACTGTTTTTGTACGCCATTCACATATTCTTTTAATATACTTGGCCAGAGCGTCATTTTTGCTAGTTTGAGGAGGAATGTTTAATTGAACCACATTGTTCATGGGGCTCCATTCACTCTCAATCTTGTTTGGTAGAATTCCTCCTGTTTTGTGTAAGCTACCTTTATTACATCAACATCTAGAAGAACTTACTTGTAGAAGCATGGATAGTGAATTGAGAGATTTCTAAGTAGCAGCTTCTGCACCTGGGGGTTCAACTCTTGATGTTTAATACCTTTTGGACCATGGGGCTTGACACAAGTAAGCAATTTAATTTCACAATTTTCATAGGACTAATAACCATGATGTTTCCATTAAAGGAAAGAGCTTTAGTTCTTTATTTTGCATGGAGGTATAAACAAAGCCTTGTTCTGCTAGGACATCATTATTTTAACTTTCGGAGTCTGAGACCACAGAGCACAGAAAAATTCAGGTGGCCATAGACCCATAACTATGCATGCTGTGGTAGCAGTGCTGAAGTTCGATGTAAAAGTCAGTGGGTGGAAGTCAGGGGTTCTAATCCAAGATAGGGTGCAATGCACATGCCCACTCATTCCTACATAGCACACATACACTTGTTGGTAATTTGGAGGAATTATAACTCATCCATAGCCCATCTTGAAGATGTGGAGAAGCCAGAACACTTGGTAAAAATCCATACAGACATGAGGAAGACCTGAAAACGCTACACAGAAAGCACACCAGCTGAGATTCAAATTGGCTAACCAAATCGTATGAGGTAGCAGTGAATACCACTGTGCTAGCCTGCTGCTCTTTCTGAAACTTCATTGCATTCTGAATGGCTGCCAGTATAGTTTAGTTGATAAGGTAACAAGTAGTATTCCATCTTGGAATATCCTGTTTTCAGGACCCTTTACTTCAAGTGATGGTGTAGTGGCAAACTCTCCGAGATGCTCATTTGTTTTTTAAACAAGTTTAAAGACCACCACTAAAGCTTGTAGCTATATCAATTGGTGCCCTGGACAGTCCACAGATTCCCCCCCCCAGTGAAAGTTGAGAACAAAAAGAAAAAAGCCTTCTAGGGTTGAGGACCAAAGTTCTCAGAGCAGAAAGATATGTTTATACATTAGAGCTATTCCACTGTTTGAGACACCCCCATAAACTGTAACAACGAGCCATACTACCTCCTGACACACACACACACACACACACACACACACACACACACACACACACACACACGCACACGCACACACACCAAAAACAATTACATCACTGACTTGTAGGAACCATTCAGCACCTCTTCTGCAGTGCTGGTTGTACCCTTTAACAGCTTGCTCCCAGGGCAGTCACCCCTTTTGTCCTGCCCTAGCCCTGTTTTCAAGAATGTTTCAGATGCATTATCTGATTAAGTGAATTGCTTTGAATAAGACATTCAAATGGAATAAAGAGGGATTCAAAGCCAGTGTAAGTGGTGGACACCTCTTCTGTCCATGTGGTTGGCATCTCAAGCAGCTATTTAATTCTTTTAGTTAACATGCAGCAGTTTTGACTGCCCCACTAATTATCTGTTTTTTTACAGCAACTTCTGATGTTCTTTGTGTTTCACTGTTGTAGTCATCACTTGTGGGTTATGTTATCCCTGCAGGATAGCCCTTGTCCAGGCCGAATACCAGAGTAAAGGTTTCCCTCCTGCGTCAGCTGTTCTGTTGAGTGTGGCTGACATCAGGTAGTCAGGGCTATAAAGAGAGACAGTCAGTGCCATTACATCAGTCTTTCTTGCAGTGGAGCCCGAAGCAGAAGCAGTTTTGTGAGTGCGTTGATAGAACGTTGCCAGAGTGAGGACAACCGTCTAAAGCTAAGTACCCTGTTAGGGAATATTTTCTCTCCTTAAACCGATGTCAGAGAAAGTTAATAACTGTCTCAGTTGTGGAAAGCAGATCCCACACCATGACTTCCATTTTCGCTCTGTTACTTGTTCAGGGCCAGACCATGAAGGTCTGGGGTGTCGGTATACTAATACTATTAGAAGAAGAGATGATATTGTAGCAAGACATTTTAGTCCATCTTTCAAGCAACACAAAATGGTGTCAGTCTGTCAGGCAGTTTCTGACTTACCTAGGAAGAAAAAGGATAAGGATAGGCCTCTAAAGGTTAGGGCCTCTGACAACTCAGGACAACAGACAACTTTTACTCAAAGCAGGGCTACAGCTGAACTCAGTGAGGTGCCTTCACAGCCCCTGATGACAGCCAACAAACTATTGCAGGCCTGTACCAAAACCCATTTGGAGTTCAGTACACCACTGGATCAGCCTCCTCCTGCCGAGATGTCACTTTTTCCTCACACAGTTGGGTCCAGAGCCGCTGTACAAGCACCGGCTTCCGCTGAGATCCCACCTACATCCGAAGTCAGAATTAGACCGAAGACAACTTTGCTGGTTAAATTGACTCTGTATAAGGCTTCTGACCCAGCTAGGCCCAAGCCTGAATCTACCCCCAAATAGGTCACTTCCCAGGGCCCCAGCCTCCAACCTACTACTAGCCAGCCTGACCCTTAGTCGCAGTAACTGCTCAGAATGGCAGAAGACCTGATTAGTCTGATCAGGGGTAACCAACCCAACCCTACTTCACCAGCCAAAAGAAAAAGAGACACCTCCCCAGAGGTCCTCACTGACCAGGAGTCAGTTGATTCTGTTTGAGGCGTCGGACATGAAAGACCAGCCCTTAAGGACTCTGATGCTGATAACCCCATTCTATCTGCCTCTCCCCCTGAGGACCTTTCCTTTGGGGAAACCCTAAATATCCTTAAAGAGCATTTTCAGTGGGAGGCCCAGGACTATCCCTAGTCTAAAAAGAGACTAAGGGAATTTCTTGATTTGCCACAGCATAAGCCTCTGGCCATTTCTCCTATCCTCAGTGTTGTAGAGGATGTTTTCCTAGAATCTGCTCTCTCTCCAGATTCTCTCCCTCCAGTGCCCAGGAAGCCTGACAGATACTACATGGTGCAAGACTCGCACAAATATATTTTTAAAAACCCTACTGCAGACCCTGAAGTAATTACTCAAGGCCCTAAGGGAGCTAGGGCTAGCTCTTCTAAAAATCCCATCCTGGCTGACAAGGAAAGCAGAGCAGTAGACAGGATGGGTAAAAAGGTTTACACCTCAGCTACGTTAGGTGTGAGGGCTTTAAATTGCCAATTTCATATGATAACATATCAGCAGAATGTGCTGGAACTGATTAAACAGAAAATATTTGCCATGCCGGACAGCAGCACTACCTGAGAATTAACAGACCTTGTACAGTCTAGGTGTTAGGTAGCAAAGCACTCCTTGCATTGTGGTTTTGATGCCTTAGAAGCCTCTACCATGCAGCAGCTACAGGATTAGTTATCAGAAGGCATGCCTGGTTAAGGGAGCAACCTTTGCCTGACTAGGTAAACTCCAAACGTTTAGATGCTTCTCTGGATAAGGAGCAGTTGTTTGGCCCCAAGACTGAGGAGGTCATCAAGAAAATGGAGGACAAAACCAAATCCATGTAGACTGTCAAGGACGTTTTACAGGTACAACCACCCAGGTTCAGCAGAAACTTCCCTACTAAGCACTAGTCCTTTCCCTCTCAAGCAAAGCCAGTGCAGAGAAAAGGGATGCAGAGACAGAACCCCTAGGCCATAGGCATGCACCAACAAAGAACTAGGCAGTGGTCTACTGCCGCTCCAAGGCAGGGGAGTTCTAAGCCCACTACCTTCTCCAGGGATTCACAATGACTCCACCCCCCCTGCCCCCCAGTTCTCCAAACAGGCTAAGAGCAAGACTGTCCCTCTTCTTAGAAAACTGACAGGCCATCACCTCAGATGTATGTGTCATGAAAATTATTACCAGAGGGTACAGATTCTATTTCAAAGAAAAACCAAGGAGTTCAGGTTGCCCAGATGTCCCCGCAGACCAAACAGAAGAAGATGTTTGTCAGATCCAAAAGCTTTATGCCCAGGGAACTATAGAACCTCTGCCCAAGGAACAGACCAGGAAAGGATTTTACTCAAGACTGTTCCTGGTCCCCAGAAAGGAGGGCACATGGTGCCCTATCCTAGACCTCTCCACCTTGAATCTGTCCCTTCTGTTTCCAAAATTCAGAATGTTAACACTACAAAACCTACTACCCATGCTCCTGCCACAAGCCTGGCTAGTGACCCTAGATCTGAAGGATGCCTACCTGCATATCCCTATCAGACAGTCCTGCAGGAGCTACCCAAGGTTCAGAGCAGGGTCCCAACACTTTCAGTTCTCTGCACTGCCCTTTGGTTTATCCACTGCTCCCAGAGTCTTTACAAAGTGCTTGGCTTCAGTCATTGCTTACTGCAGGCAGAGAGCCATACACATTTACCCCTACCTCGATGACTGCCTTATTCAGGCAAAAACCAAAGAAAAGCTCCTACAGGACCTCTCCTTTGTGCAAACCCTCCTGACCTCACTGAGATTCATCATCAACCTGGACAAATCCCAGCTATTACCCACATGAAGGATTAACTTCCTGGGCACCCTAATAGACACATCCATGCAAATGACCTTCCTCCCGCTCCAGAAGCAGAACATTCTTCAGTCCTATTTCCAACAGCTGGCACACAAGAACCACCTCACAGCCAGGAAAATAATGCAAGCCCTAGGATAGATAGCTTCCTGCATCCTGCTGGTACCACTTGCCAGATTGCATATGAGGAAACTCCAGTGGTACCTAAGGAACCTCTGGTGCCAACACTCCCAGTCTCTGGAGCACCAACTCCCACTAATTCCCTACTTAAGGAAGGAGCTCCTCTGGTGGGCCCAGGCTTGCTCCCTGAACAAGGGCCTTCCCTTTGTCCTTTGGCCACACAAGGAAGCCTTGACCACGGACGCCTCAGACATTGCCTGGTGAGCCCATGCAGGAACTCTGCAAACCCAAGCCTGTTGCGAACAGGAGGTTCTAGTCTCCACATCAGTCTGAAATAGATGTTAGCAGTGAACAGAGCTATCCTTACCTTTCAAAAGCATCTGTCATCCAGGGTACTCTTAATCAGGACAGACAACATTAGTGTCATGTGGTACATCAACAAACATGGCAGCACTCATTTGTACCCCCTGTGTCATCTTGACATGGAAATCTGGCAGTCTACCTTCAGTCTGGGACTGCATCTCATAGCTCATTACCTTCTAGGGAAGCAAAACACCCTGGCAGCCCACTTCAGCAGACAGATCATGGATCCCCACGAGTGGCAGTTGCACAGGGAGACCTTCTTACAGATCAGTCTCATCTGGGGGAAACCAGACATAGACCTGTTTGCAAGCCACCAGCACCATCAACTGACCAAATTCTGCTCAAGACAGTTTCACCCCAAAAGCCTGGAGAGTGGACACTGTCTCCTTCCACTGGGGCAGCCTGTTTATGTATACCTTACCCCACTTCTTCTGATACCCAGGATACTACTCAAGATCAGAGAGGAAGTATCAAGGGCTATCCTGATTGCCCCAGACTGGCCAAGGCAGCACTGGCACCCCATGCTCCTCAGCATGGCCATGCCTACTCCCTTTCCCCTGCCCTCCACCACAAACCTCCTCACACAACAAGGAGGCAAGCTCCTACATCCAGACCTGGCCACACTCAAGCTAACAGCATGGCTGATTCCTCAAAGGCAGATAATTTCAGTCCTCAGCAATCAGGTGTTAGACATTATTAAGGAGGCTCGTAAGACCCATCACCAGGAAATCTTATTCCTCTAAGTAGAAGAGATTCACCTCTTGGTGCTCCAGCAGAGACGCTTGCAGCACTACAGCCTCTTTACCACTGGTCCTAGATTACCTGGCAGAGCACCTCCAGAAGGGTTTGTCTTACTCCTCTATCAAGATTCATGCTTCGGCTATCTCAGCCTACATCCAGATGGATCAGCCTTTATTCTCCTAACACTTCTTGAAATAGTTCCTCAGAGGTGTGGCTCACATCAGACCACCTAGAAGGTCACATGCACCAGCTTGGGATCTAAACTTTGCCCTGGAGAAGCTGACTGTATCCCCTTTTGAGCCAGCTTCCTCAGCAGATCTCAAGTACCTCTCTTGGAAAACTGCCCTTTTGCTAGCCATCACTTCTGCTAGGAGGGTATCTCAGCTCCAGGCTCTTATGGCTACTGAGCCCTTCATCATCTTCCATGCAGACAGGATCTCTGTAAGAACCAAACCTTCCTTTATGTCTAAGGTGGTCTCTGATGTAACCCTTAACCAGGCCATACACCTACCTACCTACCTACTTTCTTTCCTAAACCTACGAACAGAGGGGAGAGAATTCTGCATACCTTAGATGTGCAGAGGTAATTGAGATTTTACCTTGACAGGACCAAATCAATCAGGAAAACTGACCAGCTCCTAGTTTCGTTTGCCCCTGGAGCAGAGGGGAAACCCATTACTAAGCAGACCATTTCCAAATGGATCTCTCATTGCATACTTTTCTGCTACACCTTCCATGGAAAGGGCCCTCCCAAAACCATCAGATCCCATTCCACAAGAGCAGCCTCTACCTCCACAGCCTTTCTGAGGGGGTACCTACTAAGGAAATTCTGGAAGCTGTTACTTAGACATCTATACACACTTTCACCAAGCATTACCAGCTAGCTGAATTCCCCAAAACCAGGGCAGGATTTGCATCTTCAATCCTGCAGGGCATGCTAGCGTCCCCATCATTTGTACAGGTTTCCTCCACCCACTTCCTCAGCTTTGGGATCCTTCCCATAAGTGATGACTGCAACAGTGAAACACACAGCGCATAGTACAGTTGTGTACACTTACCATAGATGTAGATGTTCGAGTGTATTCACTGTTGCAGTCCTGTTTCCCTCCCACCTACCCCCATTCTTGCCTAATGTATGTATCTTAATTGAAGCTCCTACCCTTTGGGGGCAAGAAAAACTGATGTAATGGAATTGGCTGTCTCCCTTTATAGCCCTGATGACCTGATGTCAGCCACACTCACAGAACAGCCGATGCATGAGAGAAACCTTTACTCTGGTATTTGGGCCGGCCAAGGGCTACCCAGCAGGGATAACCCACAAGTGATGACTGCAACAGTGAATATACTCTAACATCTACATTTATGGTAAGTGTACACAACTGTACTTTCTACACTCAGTTAAAAACTGCCAGAGATGAGCTTTCATTTAGCACTCCTTTATACATTTTTCTTTGCCTAGGCTCTTATCAGTTACTGGTGGGGAAGGCATTCTTTAATCTGCAGTACAAACTTCTCCTTGACCTCATCCCACTCTATTACCTTTCTCTCACTAGTTGTTTGCTTCCAATACCTTGGTTCCTTTCCCTTTTTTCTCCAGTAAATTCCAGACTTCTTTTGCCTGTTTTCTGATGTCTCTTCCATCTGTTCCTCAAAGGATGGTTGATTGGATCGGACTTCAGCCACTTCTAAGCTTTGGATCTAGTGCTCAAGCTCCTTCCCTTACATGTAATCCTACCACTGCAAGCAGGTTATCTCAGATCTGGTTTGCTCCTGAACGCTTCAGACATGGTCCTTTGTGCTCAGGTGAAATTGTGGGAGGTAAGGGTTTTTACAGTAAACTCTCAGTTAACCGGCACCCACACATATTGATAGATGCTGGATAACTGTAGTTTCTGGTTGCTTGAGAGTTATTATTAAAAATAGGCCTGACTAATACTGTACCCTATACTATGGGTTTGGTTTGACTTGTTCTCAGGTTGGGGAGAGAGAGAATTTATTCCTATCTTCCTTTTTAAAACTCTAAAAACATAAGGTATGTTTCCGCAGTGTTAAAACAAAGTTCAACACATGAAAATTGTACTGTATTTCTTCAATATTTTTTTGCTGGTTGTGTGAGAGTGATGGTTGCTTGAGATTCAGTTAACTGAGATTTTATTGTACTTGGTATTTTTCTCTTTTTTTTCCAACTTTTAAAGTTTATAACTTCATAGCCTTATCCCCTGTCAGTGTTCTAACTTTGTCTTTATATATCTCCTTTCTCTTTCCTTTTATATGTGTGTGTGTGTGTGTGTGTGTATATGTATATGTGTATATATATATATATATATATATATATATCATGGAACACAGTGGAGACGGTCAACAAAAAGTGGAGAAAATATGGGACAACAGTGACTTTGCAAAGAACTGGACATCCCTCCAAAATTGATGAAAAGACCAGATGAAAACTGGTCAGGGATGCTGCCAAGAGACCTACAGCAACACTGAAGGAACTGCAGGAATTTCTGGAAAGTACTGGTTGCGTACTACATGTGACAACAATCTCCCATTTTCTCCATATGTCTGGACTATGCGGTAGGGTTGCAAGTCGGAAGCCTTTTCTTACAGAGAAAAACATCCAGGCCTGGCTAAAATTTGCAAAGCAATACATCATGTCTCCCAAAAGCATGTGGGAAAATGTGTTATGGTCTGATGAGACCAAGTTTGAACTTTCTGGACACAATTCCAAAAGGTACATTTGGCGCAAAAACAACACTTTGCATCACCAAAAGAACACCATCCCCATGGTGAAGCATGGTGGTGGTAGTATCATGCTTTGGGGTTGCTTTTCTTCAGCTGGAACTGGGGCTTTAGTCAAGGTGGAGGAAATTATGAACAGTTCCAAATACCAGTCACTTTTGGCCCAAAACCTTCAGGCATCTGCTAGAAAGATGAAGAGGAATTTCATCTTTCAACATGACAATGACCCCAAGCATACATCCAAATCAACAAAAGAATGGCATCACCAGAAGAAAATTAAAGTTTTGGAGTGGCTCAGCCAGAGACCAGACTTAAAGCCAATAGAAAATCTATGGGGTGACCTGAAGAGGGCTGTGCACAAGAGATGCCCTTGCAATCTGACAGATTTTGAGTGCTTTTGCAAGGCAGAGTGGGCAATTATTGCCAAGTCAAGATGTGCCATGCTGATAAACTCCTACCCAAGAAGACTGAATGCTGTAATTAAATCAAAAGGTCATTCAACAAAGTGTTAGTTTAAGGGTGTGCACATACAACAAAGTAGTCATTGAAGGATGTGCACACTTATGCAACCAGCGTATTGCATGTTTATTTTTGTATATTTTTTTCCCCCTAACAGATTTGTTTGTTTTTCAATTGAATTGTACAGGTTATAGGTCTCATTAAGGGTGGGAAACATTTTGAAATGATTTATTGTGGTCTCATTTTTTTAAATCACAAAAACCTGGCATTTTAACAGGGGTGTATAAACTTTTTGTATCCACTGTGTGTGTGTGTGTGTGTGTGTATATATATATATATATATATATATATATATATATATATATATATATATATATATATATATATATATATGTGTATATATATATATATATATATATATATGCTGTGGTTGTTTTTTTTCAAAAATGGCTGAAAAATCTTTGGGTTTTAAAAAATGCGTGGCCTGTGGCCATAAACTACTTAATTAAAGACCGTTATCAAATGTATGCCCGTTGTCTTGGGCCCGCTCACCTTGAAGCCCGATGTAAGATTTATCAGGCTTTTGGTCATCAAGTCATTGTGGAGCAACCCAACAAGTTAGTTTTGAAAGGGCTCCTTCTGGCCTCCAAGGGAGAAGTTGCCCCCTCTTACTCTTCTGGTCCCTATGCAACTTCTTCTTCTCTTCCTTCAAAGAAGTTAGCTGATCATAGTAGAGGTGAGAATTATAAAGAAAGTGAAAGAGAAGTCAGAGGTGACAGATAAGCAGTCCCAAGAGCATTGTCCCTCCCGGGCTCCAGCCCCAAAGGTTTCAAAGCCCTCTGATCCAACCTTGGTTTCAGAGCCAGTCCTCATTGGATCAAATACTCCACTTTACCCAGAGTTCCATTTTCTGTGGGACCTGTTTCCCCCTAGGTTAAGATCTCTGATTTCTGCAACAGATATTGTTCTGTAGAATATCCAGGACTTCCTCCTCAGTTGCCTCTCTTCATTCAGCCAGGTTCAGTTTCTCAGGACACAAATCCAGCTGGGGGACCCTGCAACTCCAACCCAAGTCGGATCCGGGGGGAATTGTTTCTTCCCCTCACCACTTTGTCACTTCTTCACTGATCTGACTTCTGGCATCGGTACCATCAGATCCAAGCTCCATCCAGAGTGTATCTTCATAGGAGCCGAAGTCATGGTCTACTTCAGCTCCTATGGTTCCTTTTGATTTATTTGGCTTCAACCCAAGTTCAAACCTTCTGAATCTCGGCCAAGTAGTCAATGCCTTGTCAGGGAAGATTGATCTGGCTCTGAAATTCTTTGGGGCTTCGGTATTATACAGCTAGGTTCCGACATATGCCATAGAGTCAAGCCAGACTGTTCTTCAGGAGAAGCCTTTCCTAGGAGCCTTGATCCCATCAGAAAAGCTTCCCGGATCCATCTCAGGCTTGGCCTTTGAGGCATGTAAAAGGGTGCACTCTGGAGAACAGACCTCTTTCAAGCCACAGTCCATCCCTTCCCCAAAGGATTTCTCTGGGTCCTGATCCTACTCATCCAGTTCTGTCCGAACAGCCAGCACCCAAGAGCCTGGAACCCTTCCTTACTGAAGAAACCCCTTCAGCTTCCGAGTCCTGTATGGAACATTCCACCCATGGGGTATGCTGGAAGCACAGGTGTAAAATGAGACACATTGATTCCTCTCAGGAATCACTCACAGGGGACACTGATTTTGATGAGGGTGAGGGCTCCCCTAGATCCCCTGTGAGGATGTCACATTTGGGAAAATTTTAGAACTTCTGTGACAGAAAAGGGGGGGGGGTCCATTGATGCACCTTCCCAAGAGGAATTAGTATTTCTTGATACTTTTAGGGCTGGTCCATCTGTCTCTTGGGTGGCTCCTTCCACAATCAAGATGACTGACCTCATATATAAGCAAGCATGGAAGGAGCAGGACATTGCAGATCCCATTCCTCATAAACCAGACACGTATCTTGTTTCAAGGTTGATCCCGTTAGAGTAAGGGCCCAGCCATAGAATCCATGGTGGTGGTGGCAGCCACCAGAAAGGAACTATCAGAAAAAAGTTTGTGTCAATCCATGGAACAGGGAGTCTCATGCTTTGGACAGGTTTGGAAAGCAAGTCTACACTTTGACTTTTGTAGTTCTGGCACTAAATTACTTTCCGTTACTCATTTTCAGAGACATTTCACCAAAGAACTTTTTAAATCTCTCTGTGACACTGTGCAGAATAATTCATAGTTGGCCACCCACCGGTCATCATCAAATGTCACAATGTATCTAAATTCCAATGCAGTGGAAATAGCATCTAGAGCAGCGGGCACTGGCAATTACTGTCAAGAGGCATGCCTAGATGTGGCTTTCTAACTTTGTGGAACATTTCAGGATGTCTTTTATTACCAGTCCTTATGATGGGGTCTATACTTTCCAGTCCAAAGGTCAAGGAAACTCTTTCCAGGAGTGAATAAGATGATATCACCCTGTCTGCCATAGGATTCAAGATGTTCTTCGTGTTTCACTGTTGTAGTCATTACATTTGGGTAATCTGCTGGCAGGTTGCCCTTAGTCGGCCTGAATTTAAAATTCTTGGGTCCTGCGTCGGTTGCTGTCTCCTCTTCCATGATGTCAGGTCATCAGGGGTATAAAACATGCAGCCGACTCCATTTTCTTCAGTCTGTCTTGCCGCGCAGTGTCCGAAGCAGAAGCATTTCGCAAGTGCCGGTTGACCAACTCCTGAAATATTCGAGTTTGAGTTTCAGAACCGAAGTCTTCACTAAAGCTAAGTACCCCATTGGGGAAACTTTTTTCTTGCTCCATACCAATGTCAGAAAAAGTTAGTAATTCTATTACTTGTGGGAAGCAAATACCTCATAAGGATTTCCATTTATACTGTATTCCTTGCCTATGCCCTGATCACAACATGCCTGGCTGTCGGTTTTGTGCTAGATTTAACCAACGCCCTATAAGCATCTGTATATCTTTGCCTCAAAGTATTTTGGAAACGGATTTAACTACCCAGAAATGTAGTCGGATAGCAATCTGACTACCGGGGTATATAAAAAACGCAAAGAAAAGGACAAAGAGAGACAGTCGAGGTCCAAAACTGACGACGAAGCTTCTCCTAAGCCAGTCACTGGTACTCAGTGAGGCGCTTTCGCAGCCCTTGATAGCCACTACTTTCGAGTCGCAGGCCCCTACCGACACCCATGTGGAGTCCGGCATGCCGCGATATACTCAAAGTATTGGACCCACGGATGTATCTCCCTCGGATGGGTCCAGAGTCGCTGAGCAGGCATCGGCTAGTGAGGGTGTTTTCAGGCCTCAACATTTGTATATCAAACTGACGACAGCTGCAAAACCAAAGACAAAAGGAACTTCTAAAACTAAAAAAAACGACGCATAAGCCACGTGCACAGGCCTCTATGCCTAAAAAACAGATGATCAAAATGGCTGAAGACCTTATTATTTTGATCAGGGGTTCCCATCCCCCTCCAGATAAGAGGCCTAGGCAAGACACTGATTATGAATCTTCAGATCAGGTTTCTATTTCTTCTGAGTCCTCTTCTGATCAGGAATTATCTATACCTCCCTATGAGGATTCTGATGCAGAGGAGTCTACTATCTGCATCACCTCCTGAGGATTATTAATTTGGAGAAACCTTGCATACTTTGAGGGAGCATTTTCACTGGGAGAGTCAAGATTTCTCAGAATCAAAAAAGAGGCTGAGGGATTTCCTTCTTCTCCCTCAGCACAGGCCTTTAGCCATACCCCGTTTTAGACATTGTGGATGTGTTTTCGGAGTCAAGTTTGACCCCTGACTCCTTACCTCTGGCTCCCAGCAAGCCTGACAGATATTACAGGGTCCCTGACGCTCATAAATTTTTATTTAGAAACCTTGCTGCTGATCCTGAAACTATTTCACAGGGTCCAAAGGGAGTTAAGGCCTCAACAGCAAAAAACTCTACCCCCTCTGACAGAGATTCAAGGGCACTGGACATATGGGGAAAAAAGGTTTATACATCTGCAACCTTGGCAATTAGGGCCTTAAACTGTCAATTTCATATGCTCAAGTATCAACAACATGTTATGGGATTGCTGAAACAGAAAATGATGTTGATTTCTGAATGTGCAGAAAATAAACAATTGCAGGAATTATTGCATGCAACTGAACAGGTTGGAAAGCATACTTTGTAATGTGGTTTTGATTCCTTAGAGGCCTCCTGCTGGGCCACAGTTACTGGATCTGTGATTAGGAGGCATGCCTGGTTAAAGGAACAAAATTTGCCTGATCATGTTAAAGCTAAATTGTTAGATGCACATTTACAGCATGATACTCTGGTATTAAGGCAGAAGAGGTTTTAAAGAAAATGGAAGACAAAGCTAAGTCTATGCAAACTGTAAAAGACTTCTTACAAGTGCAGCCACCAAGATTCAGTAGACACTGGCCTACAAAACATTGGTCATTTCCTGTGTCAGACAGAGCTCAAAGGGGCAAATCCAGACGCCCTAAGGGTTCCAGATACCAGACCCAAGATTCATACAGGTCAAAGCATTGGGGCACTTCTACCTCCAAATCTGGAGGAGATAAAGTGCAAACCTACAGAAAACAGTCCCAATGACTTCCCTCTGCCTACACCAAGCACTTATCTTTTGGCAGCACCCTTAGGGGGGAAATTAGCACTTTTTGCTCAAAACTGGCAGTTAATAACCCAGGACAAGTGGGTGCTAAACATATTATCACAGGGATACAGATTCCATTTCCATTCTCTGCCAATGGCAAACGGTTGGCCAGATCTGCCAAAAAATCATTGGGAAGAGGCACAGAAACAAGTTACATCCCTCATGGATATGGGGGCCATTCAGCCAGTACCAGAACAGGAAAAAGGACAAGGTTTTTACTCAAGACTGTTCTTGGTACCCAGAAAGGACAAGGCCTGGTGGCCAGTACTGGACTTATCGATTCTGAACACATACCTGGACATTCCAGAATTCAAAATGCTGACTTTGCAGCAGCTTCTGCCCATGCTGGGCAAGAATGCTTGGCTGGTGACATTAGGCCTAAAAGAGGCATACCAGCATGTCCTAATAAGACAATCGTGCAGAAGATACCTCAGATTCAAGGCTGGCTTAATGCATTACCAATTCTCTGCACTGCCCTTAGGGTCTTTACAAAAAGTGCCTGGCACCAGTAATTGCATTTTGCAGATAAAGTATACAAATATATCCTTACTTGGACGACTGTCTTATACAAGCAGAGAAGAAGGACATTCTTCTTCACACCTGGCATTTGTGAAAAGGCTTCTAACATGCCTAGGGTACACAATAAACGAAAAGAAATCCCAACTGGTACCCTCTCAAAAGATAACATTCCTGGGTGCAAGCTTGAATACAACTGCCCAGATGGCTTACCTTTCAGCCAGACAAGCAAAGGCAACTGACTACTTACTTCAAACTGATGGCAACAAAAGCCCAGTTAACTGCAAGACAAATTCTGCAGGTTTTGGGCTTCATGGCATCCTGCATCCTACTGATTCCATATGCAAGACTGCATATGAGGAAACTTCAATGGTACCTAAAAAGTTTATGGAGTCAACATTGTCACAGTCTGGAAACAATGATTCCTCTCATTCTCTGCCTACAACAGGAGTTTCTATGGTGGGCAAAGGCATGTCACCAAAACATGGGACGGGCCTTCACTCTTCCCCCTGCCAGCCAGACCTTAATAACAGATTTATTTTTATTTTTATTTAACATTTGTTGACCGGGAAAGTCCGACTACGTTCCACAGATCCTGTTTTCAGCGGAGGCCCGGGGAGAAATGCTCCAGATGCATGTCTTTAGAATGTGGGAGGAAACCGGAGTACCCGGAGGAAACCCACGCGAACGCAGGGAGAACATGCAAACTCCGCACAGAAGGCACCCCGGCCGAGAATCAAACCAGAGAACCTCTTGCTGTGAGGCAACAGCATTAACCGCTGCACCACTGCGCCACCCAACAGATGCATCAGATTATGCCTGGGGGCCCACATGGCGGGAAGATGCATTCAGGGAATATGGACCCCAAAATAAATGCATCTACATATCAACCAGAAAGAGGTGCTAGCTGTTCAAAATGCCCTAACAGCCTTCAAGGACTTACTTCATCCAGAACTACTGATAGACGGACAACACCACGGTCATGTGGTATATAAACAAGCAGGGGAGCACACACTCATACCCCCTTTGCAGATTAGCCATGGCACTGTAGGACACAGCTTTGACTTACCAAATACATCTTCAAGCTCAATTCCTGCCAGGAAAGCAAAACACTCTGGCAGACGATTTAAGCAGAAACCTTGTGGATCTTCACGAGTGGAAACTAGATCCACAAGTCTTCAGCATGATAACAAAGAAATGGGGAAGCCCAGACATAGATCTATTTGCCTCTCCTCAAAATTATCAATTGAAAAGATTCTGCACAAGGACTTAATCACAGACAAGCATGGAAAGTGGATGCCCTATCCTTCAGTTGGAAAAACCTATCAGTTTACACCTTTCCTCCTCTGCCTCTTCTTCCCAAGGTGGTCCTAAAAGTCGGACAAGAGAAACCAAAGATTATACTAATTGCTCCTGACTGGCCCCGCCAATACTGGTACCCAGTCATAAGGAACTTGTCTCAATACCCAGCTTGGACCTTACCTCAAAGACCTCAACTACTGTCCCAGCAAAACAATCAGATCCTGCACAATCAACTCCAGACACTGAACCTGGCAGCATGGCTGATCATGTAGTCATACAAACAACACCTCTCAGTAAAGCTGTGATGGATGTCATTTTGGAAGCCAGAAGGCCTAGTACTAGAAAATGTTATGCTGATAAATGGAAGATTCTGTGCTTGGAATCAAGCACAAGGAACTGATACAGCAGAAACAAATATTCCTCAGATATTACAATACTTGACTGAGATGCTGGACAAAGGCCCATCTTTCTCATCAATTAAAATCCATGCCTCTGCCATTTCAGCTCATTACAGTACAGAGCCACCAATCTTTTCTCATCCCTTACTAAAGCAGTATCTTAGAGGAGCCAAAAATTTAAGGCCTCCTAGAAGATCAACAATACCTGCATGGGACCTCAATTGTGTGTTGGAAAAGCTCACCCTGCCTCCCCTGCCTCCATTTGAACCATCTGCTACTGCTGATATAAAGTTCTTATCATGGAAAACAGCTCTGCTACTAGCAATTACTTCAGCAAGAAGAGTTTCAGAGCTACAGGCCCTCATGGCTGTGGAGCCTTTTATCATATTTCACCCAGACAGGGTGTCTCTGAGGACAAATCCTACATTTATGCCTAAGGTGGTTTCCAGTGTGGCTCTTAACCAAACTATTCATCTGCCAACCTTTTATCCAAATCCACAGAATAAGGGGGAGAGAATTCTGCATTCCTTAGACATACACAGACAACTAAGATTCTACTTGAGCAGGACTAAAGCTCTAAGAAAAACTGAGCAATTACTAGTGACATATGCTGCAGGATCAGAAGGAAAGGCTATTTCAAAGCAGACTATTTCAAAGTGCCACTGCATTCGTTTCTGCTACTTAATAAACCTGTGCCCAAGGGCGTTAGGTCTCATTCCAACAGAGCTGCAGCTACTTCAGCAGCCTTTCTCAGAGGAGTACCAACCAAAGACGTTCTAGAGGCTGTTACTTGGAGTTCTGTTCACACCTTTACATACCAATTATCATTTGGCTCTCTACTCCAAGTCCAGGGCAGGCTTTGCCACTGCAGTTCTGCAGGGCCTTATGGCCACACCTAATGCTGTTTAGCTCCAGCCTCCCAACCATAGCTTTGGGATTCTACCCAAATGTAATGACTGCAACAGTGAAACATGAAGAACATAGTACAGTTGTGTACACTTAACATAAATGTAGATGTCCGAGTGTATTCACTGTTGCAGTCCAGGTTACCCTCCCGCCATCCCCCTTTCATTCTGGAATTTATCTTTCCTTCTCTATCTTCTACAACCTATGTGGTGTATTTGCTTGTAGATGAAGGTAAAGTTTATATTGATGCATGTGTGTTTTGTTTTTTTTTTTGTTTTGTTTTTTTGCTACCTTTTTGGGGGCACCTGACATCTGGGGCAAGAAAAACTAAAGAAAATGGCGTCGGCTGCATGTTTTATACCCCTGACGACCTGACGTCATGGAAGAAGAGACAGTAACTGACGCAGGACCCAAGACTTTGGAATTCAAGCCAGCTGAGGGCAACCTGCCAGCAGATTACCCAAATGTAATGACTGCAACAGTGAATACACTCGAACATCTACATTTATGGTACGTGTACACAACTGTACTTTCTCAACCCCCCAAAGGACCTTCTCTAGTAATCAAAAAGGGGTAAAAATCTTTGGTTCTGCAAAACGCAAAGGTTCTTTCCTGGCACTCCTGGAGACAGAGCCCCCCACAGCAGAGGGGCAAATTCTAATGGTGGATGCCGCACATGAGGCAGAGGTGGTTCACAGAATCAGGGTTTTCTGAAACCTTCTGCGAGAGACCCTCCCTGTGCTCCTGAACATTTGCCCAACTGCCACTCTCTGGAGGCAATCCGAAGAGCATATCTCACCACCCAACGAACTGGAAAACATCCCCAGAGATAAGATTGGTGCAGAGGATAATAAACACAGGCTATCTCAGTCCTTTCATTTATATGCAAAGAAGCTTATGTTTCACTCTCACAGAAAAAAGGAAGCTTCTAAAGAATTGAATCTTCCAAGAGGTTCCTCCAGATCAGAAAGGATCCTGAATTTACTCAAGATTCTTTTAAGTGCCAAAGAAAAACAGGGACCTAAGACCAATTTTGGACTTAAGCCATCTCAACAAGTTTGTATGGCAAACAAAATTCCGGATGGTCATGGACAAATTCCAGATGGTCACTTACATCCATTTTCCCCTTTTTGATGAAGAACTACTGGTTGTGCTCACTTGACCTCAAGGATGCATGCTGTGTCACATAAGGATGGACAGACAATCCATGAGATTTCTTCGCTTCAGGCTGGGAGACAATCATGTCCAATTCAGAGTTCTGCCCTATGGCCTCACCACAGCCCCCTGGGTGTTGCCCAGATGTATGGCAGTGGTTGCAACTCATCTTCAACTTCATGGGTTCCAGACGTTCCCTTACCTGGACAGCTGGTTCATCAATGCCCCTTCCAGGAATCTACTTGTGTGGCCAGAGAACTCCCTTCACTGTATTTGCAGAAGTCTGGGGATCACAGTAAATACAGTGACATCTAAGTTACAGCCAGTTCAGTCCTTGAAATTCAGTTTTAACCCTCTTCGATATAAAACTTTAGATTGTCAGGCTCCCTCAAACCAGAATCTCAACCTTTCACAAGCAGGCCATAGCAATACTTTCCTTCCAGAAGCCACCTGCAACTCCTGCATTATCTGGCAATGGTGATCATCCTCATACCTCTATCTAGATATCATATAAGAGTCCTGCAGTGGACCTTAACAGCTCAGTGGTCTATCAGACAATATCCCTTGTCCCTTCTGAGTATCCTGTACAAACATTTGTAGATCTCACATCTGGTGGTGACTAGAGTCTCCTGTTATACCTCTAGGATGTCTCCTTGTTCCACCCTGTCTCTAAGCCATGATGACAACGGATGCTTCCCACCTTGGATGGGTCATTTCCAGGGAAAGGCAGTTCAACTCATGTAGTCCTAGACAGAGGCCAGCCTTCACATCAGCATTTTGGAGATGAGAGGGTCCTCCTAGCACTGCAGGCCTTTCAGGGCTCTCTCCCCTCCAGTGTGATTGCTATCCAAACAGACGATATCTCATGGTTTGGTGCATCAACAAGCAAGGGGAAACATGATCTTACCGCTTATGTCATGAGGCCATGAGGGTGTGGCAGTAGCTTATGTCTTCTCAATGCTTTCTGATTGCAAACCACATTCTGGAGAAGTCTAGTGTCCTGACAGATAAGTTGAGCAGGTTCATCCTCCTCCTGCACAAGTGGTTCCTCAATTTGGAGGTAGCAGAGTAAATATTCAGCAGTTGGGGCCAACCGTACTGCAGCCTGTTTGCATCTCCTCACAGTACCAAGTGCAGCCAGAACTTTACTCTAATCTGCCAAGCTGGGAGTCACTGAGGGACACTGTAGTCCACAACTGGCCCTCCGGACTCCTTTACGCCTTCCCACCAACCCTGCTCATACCCAAATTCCAACAAAAATCTTTAGAGAGGAAAGGTACAATCATCCTCATAGCCCCTACTGGCCTCAACAAGTGTGGTTTCCCTTCCTCTGGTCTCATATGGTAACCCTCCCTGGGTACTGGGCTCTGCTCCAGACCTCTACTGTCTCTCCCTTCTGGGTAACCCAACCCAGACATTCAGTCCCTCAAGCTTACCAAATGGTTTCTGCAGTTCCAATGATGTGTAGACAGTCCTGGTTCCCTCTCTCCCTCTGTCACTCATATTTTGACCTCTTCTTAAAGACTTCCCACTAGAAAAGCTTACAGAAGCAAATGGAAGATATTTTCCATTTGGTTGTTGGGTAAAAATATGAACAACTTTTCACCCCCTGTCCCAGCCATACTTGAGTTTTTAACATCTGTTTTTCAAGATGGAGCTACCAGTTCATTCATCAAGGTACAGCATGTATCTATTTCTTCATTTCACACTGGGGAAAAAGACTCCCATTGCATCTATCAAAATCACTAAAGTCTTTCTGAAAGGAACTTTTCTTCTCCATGCTGCACTCAGGGAGCTAGTTCCTCCTTGAGAGGTAACTGTTTTGTTACAGGCTTTGACTCGCCCCCTTTTGAACCTGCTGCAAAAGTTAATCTAAAGTTTTTGTCATGGAAAACTTTGTTTTTGGTCACCATTACTTCTGCCAGGAGAATTTCTGAAATCCACGGTTTATCTGCAAAACTTACATATTTGACCTTCCACAAAGATAGGGTAACCTTGAGAATTAACCATTCTTTTCTTCCTAATGTGGCTTCTGTATCAGTCAGTCAAGCTAGTTATTTGTCATTGTTCTTCCCAAACTTATCTAACAAAGGTGAATACATGTTGCATTTGTTGGATGTACACCATCAGTTATATTTCTTTTTACACAGAGCTACATTTTTTTCAGAAAGCATCAGTTATATTTCTTTTTACACAGAGGTACATTTCTCAAAGTCTGACCAGTTATATGTATCCTTTTTTTCAGTCAGATTGGGAAAAATGAGTGTCCAAAGTCACGCTTTCTCAGTGGCTTTTGGTCTGTTTCGCCTGTGTTTATAAAGACAGTGGTTTATCTGTGCTGAAGAATCCAAAGGCTCGCTCTTTAAGGGCTATGGCTGCTTCTACAGCCTTCTACAGGGCATCCATTGATATCTTTGCTGCTGCCATCTGGTCCAAAGTTCACACATTTATTTATTTTATTTATTTATATATTGTCATTTGCTAACTCGGTTGGTCCAACTGAGCCAAGGGCCTGTTTTCAGTGGAGACCCAAGGAGAAAAGCTCCAGATGCAGTTAGTCAATCAAGAAAAAACAAGTAAAACTGCAATAAATACATTGACAAGAACTATTAGATACAATGCATCAACTATAGAATACATTTGTACACTAGTTTAAAGAAATCAATCACAATAAAAGCAAGGATATTTCTCACTATAAGTTGGATCTACAGTCCAGATCAAGAGCTTTCTTTGGTTCAGCTGTGCTGTGGAATATCCTTCCATGAGACCTCCCAAGGGTTATGGTAGCTGGGGACTCTGTCCAATCCATTGAGGAATGGACACGAAAAGACATCAGATATGAAAGTTATGTACTTACCATAATGATAGATCTGTGTTGTCTGCTTCTATTCTTCCTCAACATCCCTCCCTCCTCCCCCTATCAGTTTTCTTTCAGTTCTACGCTTCCATTTCTGGAAAGACCTGGCTGAGTTATGTCTAGTGCTAAAAAGCTTTTTTACCCAAAGTCTACACGTCAGCTGGTTTTCTTACTTTATCCTTGCTTGTGCTGCCTGCCTCCCTTTAGGCCTTTAATTAAATTAGAATAACATTTATCTTTCCTGGTATCACATACAAATTTGATCTGAGAACTTGCTCGTAGTGGAAAGATTATGGGTAAGAGGAGAAGCATGAGCACTGTATCTAAAGCTTAGAAGTGGCCAAGTCTGATCCTAGTACCCATCCATTGAGGAAGGATCGAAGCAGACAGAACAGATCTATCATTATGGTAAGTACACTTTCATTTTTGTGTTTATTTTATACCATTAAAAGACTTGAAACTGTTTATAGATTCATAGATTAGTACTAGGCTAAGTGCCCTTGCGAGCTATTGTAAGCCTAGCCAATTATCCCTTGTGAGACTCAAACCCTGCATCTTGTGTTTGTAAGGCAAACACCTTAACCATTAGGCTACCCTCCCAACCTTTTAGAATGTTCCACAACACCAACATGTCCTTTTCTGGATCTGTCAAGTTCAAAATAATGTAATCTGCAAATAAAGCTAATTTGTCTTGATTATCATAGGAGTTATATCCTTTATTTTCTTTTGCCAGTGCCTCTGTATATAAAGCAAATAACAAAGGGGAAGGAGGAGGACACCCCGGCAAGTTCCTCTATTCAAGCACTGCTTGTTGGAAAGGAATCCCTCACCTTAATTCTTGCCTGTAAGCCTTCATGTACCCTCCTAATTAACCCTATTATTCTGTCAGGGAAGACAAATGCTACAATTGCCTTACTTTTAAATCCCAGCTGGCTGTGTCAAATGCCATCTCTGCTTCATGATCCATGTGGATCATCATTGTTCTGTTAATGTCAAATGTTTGCCTCACCTCCACAAAACCACATTGATCCATGGCAACGCCTTTGCCATTCTCTTAGCAGGTACAGACATATGCAAATGGGTCTGTAGGATGCTGGGTCTGAAGAGCCTTTACCCTCTTTGGGTAATGCAGGTACCATATATTTATTCCAAGATGCTGATACTCCCCCCTCCCCTTTTAAAATATTGATAAACAAAGCCTTCCAGATATGTATCACCTTCTTCCCTCCCAACTTCCAAACCTATATCTTAAGAAAAACAACGTTCCTCAGGGGCAAATGATTAGAGAATGGTAAGTGATTTTTTTTTTTAAATAGAAGTAGAAAATATAAAGTTAATGTTTCTATGGAGTGATTATAAATTGGATTTACTATGAGGGGATATAGTCTTTCCCCTTGTTATCAAAAGGCCTTCTTATATAAAAACCAGCAATAAGAGATTCAAATACTATGCATCTTTTACAGTTGAAATGTCAGTACATAGTTTAAACATCTAGCTAATTTAAATTTCCAGCATGTCCTTAAGAACAACTGGAAAATATTAACTGGTAATACTAATTGGTGATCTGGATTTAGTTAAAATTATAGCTGACCGAACTTTATTTATATATAGAAAAGCTTCTTCACTGAAGGAAATTTTACAGAAAAATTATCCCTGTATTACTTTGCCTATTACTGCTAAAGCAAACAAGCCGACTTGGGTTCAGTTAGTGGCTGAGGCAACTAACGAAGTGGCAAGAAAGAATGGGTGTGTCCATCCTGGAAGGGAGGGTGCTTGTCAGTGATGCTTTTTAAGGAAAAGAGTAGTCCGTAGAGGGGAGTTGCCTTCTGATGTGGTTGACGAGCATGTGTGTCAAAGAAAGGGAAAGTGGGGAGGGCAAATAAGAAAAAAAAGAAAGAAAAAGGCAAAAACCTTGGATAGAAGCACAGATGGCCAAGCATGCAGGACAATCTTAGGATCCTCGACTGGCCACAGGAAAAAACAGAATAGTACAGGGTTAGGAGGATAGCTCTTAGGCTAGATGTGGACATGGGACGCTGAGGGCTGGGCTGGAACCATGAGGTCTGAGTTGACCAAAATAAATAAATTAAAGCAAAGGATGTGTATAAGTGTGGGCATTGTACTGCTTGTATACTTGGAGAGCCCTTACATAGATTTAAAACATTTGGATAAGACGTTTGTAGTGTCACCCCATTATAGTTGTGATTTATCTGGAGTAGTTTATGTAGCCATGCGCTCCAACTGCCTTGCTTTTAATATTGGGGTTGCCACAAGGAGGTTGGTAGAATGTATTAAAGAACACTGTTATGAAAATAACACCTTTTATAAGCATTTTAAAATGAATAAAGAATGTAATAAATAATATATTTCAGTATTCGATCTTAAAATGTTGAATTCAGGTGGAGTTGATTTTAAAAATAAGTTAGAAAAACAACCAGATATCAGCTGTATTTGAATGCTGGCAAAACTGCTGGTCTGAATTAATTTAAGGCAAAATATTTTAAAAGGCTCATAAACTAGTGAGGAATTTATTTTATTAAAAATTTGTTATATTTCCAGAATACAGTGTTTTGCATATGTGTCAGTTTTATTTAATATTTATGTATTTCTGATTGATTTACACAAGATCGTGTGTTTGATTATTATATAATGTCTGTGCTTGTAATAATTATTCTGAAGAATGTTGTGATATTAAATGTGTGCTACAAAATAATGTGATATTAATATGAAGAAAGCCCTAAATTAAATACATTTTTGCTACAGCTGACTGCTTTTTTCATCCATTTGGTATTTTTGATTTATCGCATAAAAACATAGAAAATACAAGGCAACTGGGCCATATGGCCATTAATGCCTTTCCAGTACCCACCTTTAGACTTTACCTCCTTTTTCAGGGAGCAGTAGACCAATTATGTAATGGTGAATTGGTAAATACCCATCCAATTGTTTTAACTCTTTCTTAAAGTAAAATAGTGTCACATTGCTTGATGTGAACTAGAATTTTATTCCAGAGAAGAAATAGTTGTGTTACCAGCCTCTCTCTCTCCAATGTGATCTATTTATTTGCTGAAGCAGTTTCAGATATCTGGTACTAGTGTTTGCTAGACTATGGCAATGTAAGAGATCGTCAACTGCCAGATCCTTATGGCCCAAAAAGCAAGGCACATATTGCCCCTGATGAGTCTCTAGGACACTGAACACAGGGACAAAGCTACCAGTCACTACTGGAAGCTCAGGTCTTTTAGGCCCATACTGTTTTATTAGGAATCTGTCCAATTGCTTGATATGTCTTGGTAAGATATATCCCAAAAGGGACATTGTATTCTGTGATAGGCCTGATCAGTGGAGAATCATAAAAAACAAAGTCAGCTGAGCACCTCTTTTTAATGTGCTCCACCGAGATCCATTTTTTGTATTACTTGTGCATGTTGCATACATTGTAAACATTTGCTATTTATAAGATGTAATATTTGTCTGCTACATCATCCATAAAAAGGTAGTTTTAATTAACTGTTCTGTATGTATAATATACAGATTAGACATGTACTTGTTTATAAGTATATGTTTGGTTACTTTCCCTCGTTTGTAAGATGAGCCGAACCAGAAAAATGGTCCAGAGAGGTCAGCATTTTGCCCCAGTTTGCAAAGAAAAAAAATAAAACAAAGGGCTTTTTAGTTTAAGATATACCTATACATATAAAAAAATTAATAATTTAAAAAATTGAAGGGGAACAATGGGGTAACAGGACAGGCTGGACAAAAAGTGGCAGAAAGATAATTAACACAGCTGTGATTGTTTCTACTATGAGAGAGCTTAATGCAGTCTCTCATATCTCAACATCCTACTTCATAGCACAGTACCTCAAAAGCTGACTGTTATATGTAATGGAGAAGCTCATACCACACCTGCATATGAGGGCAAGTTCCCGTACGCCTGAATTTATTTATACCAACTCAATAGTCATACAGTGTACACGGTGGTATCTAGAAATCACTTCTTTCAGTATGATACAAGCTCTTGTATTCATAGGAATTTCAAGGCATATGAGATTCATGACTGTTCACACCTTTCCAGTACTTCTAGTTAAGCTACACACCCCCTTTGTTTTGGAGGGCTGGGCCAATCAAACACAGGGAGAATTTGTGGGTGGCCATTCGTCATCTAGGTCCCATGTGAAGGACGTGTAGGAGGGAGACTCGGAAAGACCGACATGATCCATAGGTGGGCCAGCAGTTTGTTTCTGTGAACTTTGTGGTGGCAGATGATGTGAGATCTACATGAGAATGGGCAAGTTCTGCGGAGAATATGGGCGCTAGAAATGGCAGAATACATAATTAATAAGATGAGGATGGGGTAGAGTAAGACTTGAGCAGGAAGGCAGCCATGAGATGGAATAGAGTAGGGAAAGGTTGGAGTCAGAGGACAAGATCACACAGGCAGTAGTTATCAAAGGGTTGCAGGCAAGTAATGTGGTAAGAGAGACATGCAGACATGAAAAAAGAAGAGAAGGGAGAGAAATCCCATCAGTAGGGCCAGGTGCAGACAGTAGTGACAAGTGATGAAAGGGAGACATAGTTGGAGGTGGTAAAGCTAGAACTGGCACAACAAGGAGAGTAAGAAAGAAGGAAGTTGGCACGGAGGCTTTCTCAGCCAGATGGGAGGAACAGTGAGTGAAAGGGACAGGAATATGGAAAGGTTTTCTAGGAAGTGTGCAAAAGGGATGGGAAAAGATCATGTACATCACAAGGAACAAGAGAACCAACACAGACATGGAGGAACATGGGTATGCTGGGATTTTGCCCACCTCTGTAAAAACAGTGTTTATTTTCATTTATTATGTTTATGCTTTGTGTTTGCTTTCTTGTATACATTCACTGTTTTAGGAGTTTGAGTTTCACATTTGCGTAGTTTTCAGTGTTTTGGTATTAGTTTTTTTGTCTTCAGTCCCTCAAGCCTCAGTCTAATGATAGAGCCAAATGTCAAATATGTTTTGTGACTTGTTCATCTATCTGAAGTAACCAAAAAATTGCATCTTTCTAAAAATGTGTAGAAAAATCAGAGCATCCAAAGGTAGAATGAAATACATTTGGGCCAGTGTGAACAGTTGCTTTTTGAAAGTAAAAGCTAACTTTTTGAAACATACTGTCTTTTATATGCAATGAAAATAGAAGTTAAAAATAATAGAGAACAACTGGGATCTGCATTATGAGTCGCATAGGGAACCTGATTAAGTAACTTATGTGGACAACTTCTGCCCATTTTTGTGATATAGAAGAGGAATATCAGAAAGTTGAGAGAGCAGGATGAGAGCAGCAGTCTGTTGAGGGAGACTATCAGAATCCATTATCATCTATGGAATTTAAAAGAAGCAAAACTATTGCAAGAGGGAGCTGAGTAGGTTGTTTTTTTTCCAGAAGAGGTACTTAAAAGATGGAACAGTCTTTCAGAAGGAGAGGACTGTGAGTGAGTGCACTACTTAGTAGGAAGCTTCAAATCTAATAAGTACAGAAATAGAATACAAGCAGAAGGAAAGTATACATTTTACCGTATAAGAACTGGGTTGAAGTAAATGTAGTAAGGAAGTGATGCTGAATTGTTTTAGTGCACCTCCCAATCATTGTTTCACTTTTTGGTGTTTTTACGAGTTATTGCATAGGATTTCAGTAATGCATAAACTTTTCCAAATGCAAGGTCCTGTTTCATTATTTAACTTGTGTGATTTTTTTTTAGGAGGTCCATGCCCAGCTGCAGTCACTTGGTAAAATTGAATCTGACAGCCTGTTGACACTGACCACTCGCCTTCTTAAGGAGAAGCTGCCGGCATGTGAGGAGCATGACATTGCACAATTTGAGACAAAGCTAAAACAGTGGGAAGAAGAAAGAGCCGTGCTTATCCAAAGGGAAAAAGAACAGAGAGAACAAGCGAGACTAGAACGCGAAGCTAAGCTGGCAGCAAAGCTTCCGCTTAATCGCACTGCTGTAGTCATAATCAGGTGTTGGTTTGCAATAGGTTATGCACTTACTGTATATTGTCTATTGCTTAAATAAAAGTCATTTTTTAAATAAGAATGCAAACACTCTTGCAGTACTCTGATTTATTTGTGACTTTTCAGTAAAGAAATCCGTTCTTCAGTACACATTTTGAAGTGACAGTCATACAAAGACCAAATTATAGGAAAATAATTGAAATAAATGAGTGCCACTTTGACAAATGGTGTAAATGAAAATGTCATTCCACCAGAGCAAAACTGATCAAAAGTGCTTATTGTCCTTGACACCCCCATGTAACAGGAATTCCCTCTACCCCCCTTCTTAAATATATCCATCTGTAACTTTACTGTATCACGCCTAAAAGAGCTATTCCCCATATGTGATAAATTCAAAAAAACATTTCTTTACTGAGTCACAGAACTGTGAATCATCCAGATATGACTCCAAACAAAATACTGACCAAAAGTCAGCTTAATATGGCATTTTATAAAAAGTGGGAAGGTTCTGCATTCCTGGCCTTGCCATCCTTCATATGAGATTTAAACTGAGGGTTCCATCTGACTGAGTTGGTGGTGGCTCACATGAATTTAAAAGATCCCCACATCATCTGCCAAGCACAATAGGAGTTCCTGCTTAATTTTATACAGATTTGTGGAGGGAAACCTATTTATATAAAACACACACACACACACACACACACACACACACACACACACACACACACACACACACACACACACACACACACACACACACATCATAACCATGCATTTTAGATATATACACACCACTTGCTCCACTACCACCCAAACCCTACTACCCAAGAATTAACCCAAGCCATTAAGCAAAACCTCCTAAGCTTTCTTCATTATGTCATCCTCCTCCATTCTTTGCAATCTCCAATACTTTCCATTATCTTTCCTCCCCTTTCTTCACCTTCCCTAATTCATACATCTCCATTACAGTTGCCTTACCTCTCTGCCCACAAAAGGAACACTTTTAAGTGCAGTCATCCCCCCATTCACATAAAATTCCTAGGATTCCCCATTTGCCTCACATCCCTAATCCACCTTATTTTCCTTTGAAGCTTTGTAGAGTCATTCCAGACCCCAAATCTCACTGCCCAAGCTTCAAACTTCACAATTTAACTTGTCCAAATTAATGCAGGCATCATCTTTAACAAACTTGAACAAATCCACTCATTCCTCTCAACATATTAAAAAACAGGTGGTACTGTATGTTACTGAAGACTGACTCAAAATCAATATACCTGACTTAACATTCCACCTCAGAGGTTGCAAATGTCTTTTCAGTGCTAGACCATGTATGAGGATAAGGGGAGGAATTCTAATACTTGTTAAGACAATATTCATATAGTTTGTAAAGATAAAAATGCATGTCTAAATAATGCTGTACCTAGCTAGCTGTCATCCTTCAAAACAAACACTGACAAATGCTTACCCTTGCTGTTACCTGCATCTTCTCCAGATCTATGTACTTCCAATTTGCTGAGCTCAGTAACAGCATTCTCAAAAAGTGTCATTATAATCCTGGAAGACTTCAGCATAAACCTCCTGAACCACATTAAGTCTGATACTAATGGCTTCCTTGCATAAACCAACCTAACTTAGTTGGTCACAGAATACAATAGACCAAACTTTAAATCATCAGACCATTCTCTCCTAGACCTTATAATAAGCACCCCCTAAAAAATATCTCTAATCTCACCATACTGTCCCCCATGTACTAGTCACCACTGCCCAGTCAATATTTTCTCTGAAAGAGCCTAGAGCTAATTCACCCCTCCCCAATCACCTTCAAATATAAATGTGATAAAAGCATCACATGCCTTACATAATTAACTGTTGTAAGCAGACTGAAAACCCCTCATAGCTGTTGCAAGACCTTTCACCCTAACTACTACTATTACTGAAACTCTTGTTTCCCAAATATCACAAGCCCTAAATCCCAACAAAATAAATACTGGCACAAAAGAGCTTAACAGCGTTGTTGCCTCACAGCAAGAGGTTTTCCCTTTCGATTCTTGGCTGGAGCGCCTTCTGTGTGGAGTCTGCATGTCCTCCCTGCAGTCGAGTGGCGTTCGAAAGACATGCGTGAATGGGTGTGCCTTCGTTGGAGGTTGGACGTAGAGCTGGCACCTCAGCACTGTGAAAATCTCCTGTCAATCATTAGCGGACCAGAGTTCTGCTGTGGCGACCCCTAACCAGGAAAAGCCAAAGGAACAACAACAAAAGAGCTTAAGCTTTTTTTCAAACTGATAGATGAGCCTGGCAGCAATGGAGAGCATCCATACCCACAGACAATGGACAAAAAAATAACTTGTGTATTAAAAAAACATAAATCTCACTTCATAATGCTTCACAAAGGTCCTGGAATCTAATAAATAAAATAACAAGACAAAGCAGTATTACAGATTGTATCCCATTGTCATTAGATTCCCTGAAAGTACAAGGCTTTGTAACTGAATTGTCATCCCTTCCCTCCCCTTTCTGCATCACCTGAACGTCCACCTTCTTCCACTGAAGCCCCTTTCCTAGTCACCACCCTTCCAGTTCAAACTAGTAAAATCCAAGGATATTGAAACATCCATAAATAAAATCCCATCTGATGCCCCAATAGAAACAGATGGCATCCAACCCTTGGTTCATTATTCTATGCCAGGACAACATTGTATATTATTTTAAACACCATTTTCAACTTTTGCTTCACACAACTGCTATCAAGCCAACAGAATGGAAAGCAGCCATAATGAATCTACTTCCCCCATTTTTCATATATAAATGACATATTGCCGATCTCAATTCTCCTTACTCTAGCCAAAATCATAAAAACGCTCGTTTACAATCAGCTGTTTGAGTGTACTAGAACATAAACAGTCCTGTCTCCTAGGTAGCATGGTCTGTGAGTAGACAAGAGGACAGTAACCACTCTCTATACATTAATAGATGATATTTTACAAAACATGAACAAAGGCTATTCACAGGTGATTTGCTCATTGACCTTACCAAAGTATTCTGTTTAGTTGCCCAGTTTTCTTTTATAAGCCCTGCTTATTTGGTATCAGTCACATTTTCATCCTTCAGGATAGATAAGTCAAAGTCTAAGAAGCCACTATCACTTCTCATTTAGTCCCCCTCCGATCAAAGGTATACTTCCAAGCTGGGTTCTTACCCCTCTGTTATTCTCTATATTCATTAACAAATGCCCTTCTACCTTACCACAACATCTGGTCATCATCTACATAGATGATATGGTAATTTACAGACGAGGCTACACCTCAGGAAAAAAATTAAGTGGAAATAAACACAAGCTAGCAAAATCCCACATAACCAATGTGTCCAAATCAGCAACACAAACTGTACAACTAATCACTTCAGATATGTAGGTATGTGGTTAGACAGACCTATAAACTTCTAGTGTTGCATCCAAACTACAAAGGCAAAATTAAATTGCCTACTTTTCCATCCCCAAATGCTACATGAGTAATTTCATAGACTCTGTAATAAAGTAAATACATAAAAATAAAAATTTAATTCAAACCACTTCAAACAACATTTGTAGAGTTGTTACTTTTTCTATTTTGAGGGAGCAGTATTCCATCCTTTCCAAGCCTAAATGGGTTCTAGTTCAGCACAGGAGATATCTACTCCTGCGATCACTTGTGTGCAAATTTCTCAACCTAGATCATTTCCTTTTTTTCCAACAGACTTCACTAGAAAGTCACCACCTACAACTTAAAATTGCTTACTACCAACAGCCTACAACTTTCAAGCCCCCCCACTCAGAGCAAACTCCATTTTACAGAACAGCCTTTCTCAATTCTTTCTCTGAAAACATGGCAGTCCATTGCCTTTGCAGTTAGATTCCTCACATTGTTCATCAGGTTTCTCTCTGAGAGAAGCACCACCTACAAGCACCACTTATTCAATCGATCCCAGGTAAGAGTACCTACCACATGATGGCTTTCATACAATCGTCTACAATTTCCTCTTATTACTCCTCTGACAACCTCCTATCACCATACAGATGGGACTACTTGTAGCATAACGTCTACAACCCCAACACCTGATCTACCTCTCCTTTAGTCTTCCTTGAACATTTCTATGTTTAGAGGATAATCTACAACATCAAGGCATTACTACATTAAATCTTTTCCCTCCTTGCAGTTTCCAGTTAGCTTTTTCTCCCAGTTACATGTCTGTAAATATCAGTTCTGTTCCTGTAAATAAGCTCACTGTTAAGGCTTGTATGCATTGATGTTTTTGTATTAGTTTTATACTTTGTGTTATTGCTGTATAATTTCCATCTTTATAAAATTGTCTGTTTGCTGGTGTATAACTCCAGGCTGAACTTGAAGGTTGTTCAATGAGATCAGTGTTCTCCCCTGCTTTAACACATGTATATAAATAAAATAAGCAAATAAATGCACAAATTAAACATTTTGTATCACAATGTCTTATTTTTTTTTCCCCATATCCATTTTGAAAACCTATCTGTCATGTTCTGCACAACCCATTTTTTTTTTAAATAACTGTTTGTGTTTCATCAGTCTGGCAGACAGTGCAGAGGGTTAATGCTGTAAGCTGTAGTTCCAGTGCCGCAGAGTTTAATTCCTTCACTCCTCATTTACCTTCTCTGCGATCTTGAGCACATCATTTAACCAAATCTTGCTCCCGGGTTGCCCCTGAAAAGGGAGCGCATGTCCAGTGGGCCTGCCTATTTAATGGGTACTATTATTTTCCATAAGAAAACAAGCACATGGAAATGCATTCTGTAGTCCATTGAAGACGCACATGCCCTGAAATGTACCTCTTGAGATTGTATGAAGAGAAACATGACTGAGCTCTCAAACTCTGTGTCTGCCTAACATTGATCAGCATTCTACCTTCTCCAAGGATGATGCCACAGTATGAACAGAAGGTAATTTACTTTAACAATTGACTTGTTTTTGTTGTCATTCAAAGGGTGTAAAGTATTTTTCAGCCTGGGAGGATATGATTGACGGATCGTGCTGCTTTGCCACATTGTTTCATCATCCCTAGTGAAGCAGACCATTCTGCATCACCAGGGATGGTCTGCACCTGTTTTCTGTAGGTTTCTGAATAGTGGATAATATTTTATCCACCCACCTAGTGCTTTTTTATGTATTGCCAGCTTGATGAACCTGCAAGCTGTCCTCACCCTGGAGAATATAGATATCTGTCCAGTTACTGAGACATTGTTTAAAGCAGCGGAGAGCACAGGGCTTTAATGCTTTAATAGGCAAGGTACTGCACAAAAAGGACAAAAGATTGAGGTGTTTGTTTACATCAAAAATAATCACACCTCAAGGTTGGTCAAACAGTGTGACAACCTTGAGTTTTTCCTCTTATGACTCACCATAAGCAGAGTCCCATGTCATATCCTTGTGAGCTGCTGGACCACTGCTATGACCCAATAAATCCACACCACTTACTTAAATGAATTTTCTCTTGACTGGGAAACATGCAGGCCCAAAGATTCCTGGACTTTTCAACATGTTCACTAGGGATGCAAACATCCTTTAGCTGGCCTTCATAAACATAGAGGAATGTTGCACCCTCTGTCCACGAACTTTTAAGCAACACCTTGATGAAATTTCACCCTCCTCCCCAAACCCAGGGAACATCACTACTTATACAGAGTCATTCACAAAATCTTTGTACAGCCATGTATAGAGCTGCATAAGAGCAGCAGTACCTATCTAAAATAAGCATATTTCAAAGTCAGAAAACAAGCCACGCTGGTGGAATCCTAGCATAAATAGGTTGTATAACAAAAGGAAGAATGTCATGTCCAAACGTAGATGTGAATGCCCAACAAGGCAAGAACACTCGTATCAAACTTAATAAGCAGCTCAGGGGGACTAGTTAAGTATACCAAAGCCAAATTTGAGGTTAAAGTAGCCTCCCAGGCTGTGGACAATCATAGGACATTCTCCAGCTATGCCCACAACTTCAAAGGCAGTGCACAACAATGTTACAAACTAATTGTACTAAAGCCCAGAGTATCTAGCTAATCTACCTGCTAAGTTCACCTCCAGGTTTACTCTGTTTTCACCACCAGACACCTCTCATGAAATTCCTACCATGACTCCCCCAAATCTCTCTAGGTATCATGCCCTTATAATGCTTTCCAGGGCCAAAAACACTGGGGCCTGTTAATATACCAGGTTACTTCCATAATTGTTTGCAACATGGCCTACTGGGTCCACTAGAATCTCCTTTTAGCCAGAGCCTCCAAATAGGCTTTATGCCATACAGATAGAGGACTGCAACTGTTAGCCCTCTGCACAAGGGTACAAATCCAGAAAACTGTAGACCCATAAGCCTGACTAGCCTCACATGTAAAGCCATGTAAGGAATCATCGTGGATGTCATAAATGATGATGCAGAAAACTTTTAGACATTGGATCCAGCATATTTTGGATTCATTAAAGGTAGGCCATGCTTATTCATCCTGGTAAACGTCTTCAAGGAAGTCACTAAAGCAAATGGTCCAAGGTCAGAATGGTGCATACTGCCTACCTCAACCTGACCGAGACATTTGACACAATGCCACCTTAGGCATTGTATATAATCTCGCAAAGTTAGATAAAAACTGCGTCACCCTCAGTATAGTCAGTTGGCTCACAGATAGGACCCAAGAATCCAGAATGGGGGAGTCTGCCTGAACATAAATGGCAGGTCACTAGCAGGGTCCCTCAGGGCTCATTCTGGGGCCACTCCTGTTTGGCATCTACGTCTGTGAAGTCAAGGTCAACACCAAAAGCCTCTGGCTGAGTTCACAGTCAGTTGTAACCTTGGTGCTGTCATAGAAACCTATGACATAAATAGCTCCCCAAAAGGCTTGACACTAATAACTGGTACCAGAGTCATGAACTAAAACTCAATGCCAAGAAGTGCATAATAGTCTCTTTTGGAAAAATAGCCACCCCTGCAAATTACTGCATTGATAATATACCCCCTAAGGGTCAATCTAGTGGTCAGGGATTTGGGAACATATATTTAGACAGTGACTTGACCTTTATCCATCATGTGTCTAATGTAGTAAGGAAACCATTCTATGTTTTGTAGCCTATAGGGAAGGGTATGACATCCAGGTCCAAAGATGTCCTCGTTCCATTATACTCCACCCTCATTAGACCAGTAACTGAGTACAGTACCCTGCTCGCTATGTACCTGGCCAGGCATATGCTACAACTGGAGCATCTGCAGAGATTCCTTACAGAAAGAATACATGGTATAGTCAACATGTCATATGCAGACCACCTCAAAACTTTATCCATATTCTTGTTCTCCTGCTGACTGCTAAGAAGTTGTCTATGTCTGGCCTACAAAGATGCTTCTGATCCAGCATTAATGGACCTGTTGCAGATTTTCAAATCACATAAATCAGAAGTACTCATTCTTGGGGCCTCAGGCTTCCCTGCAACATAAATAAGATGTGTTGGAACAGGCTTCCCATTAATATGAAGCAAGGTTCTTCCCTACACTTACTCAAGTGCAACCTGGATCACTGGATGGGTAATCATTAATTTACCCCTGGCTTGGCACATGTGTCCCTGTTAGAAAGAGGGAGCTTGTAAATGCATGACCACCCACACCAAAGTTGTATATACCCTACTTAAAAAAACGATGGGATCCAAACTGGTCCACTACATTTGGGTAGCACAGCTAGGCTTTAAAAGGCCCTTTAGGATTATTACTGTAGTAATCACTATGATCCTGTGATAATACAACAGGGAGTTTACTGTGATTAATCATGTGCTGGTAAGTGCAGTTAATTTAAACTAAAGCCTCATGCAGTCACAGTCTCAAAACAGTGATACTCCTAAGGTCAAACACAATTTTTTGTGGGAAAAGCCACTCTACAGCCCCAATAATGGGATAAATCTCCACACCACCTGTCTGTAAATATAAATAATGTCTGTGTTTTTGTATATTTTTTTTTTCAAATTCAATTCCTAATGTAACAGTTTGCTTTTGAGAAAAATGTACTCCTGCAATACTTGTCTACTATCTGTTGCTTGCCTTTAGCAAGTATTAGGTTGTCTGTAGAAGACATCATGATACATAAATATATATGTGGTAAAAATATCTGTAGAATAGTGTGTATGTTGTACTTTTAAGAAGCGTTTCAAGGACAGTATGTGCATATAAATAGTACTAGCTTCAGTGCCATTTTGAGAGTGCAGTCAGAGTGAACATGTATGAGTGTGATAGCCAGTTTGTTTATAAGTTTATCGAAGTTAGTTATTAAGCCTCAATGCTGATATGTTTGTACATATAAAAGCTGCTTGAACAGAACCAATGGACACTTGTCTGTTTTATCCTGACTGGATGAGCGACATGGTGTCAGAATTGGGATTCCAGAGACTGCTTTTCAGAGCTACAAGGCGCAGAGTTAACAGGGAAGGTAAAATAATTGAACCAAGTGCAAAAAAGGGCCAGAAAATGAACCAAACATAATGAAAACTTGCACAAACAATTTATTTTATAAAAAAGATAAAACTGAACATTACAAAGGCACAAACCACAATATTAAACAACTGAGAGGCACGAAAAGTTTATTAATTAAACTAAATGTTTAAAATTAAGATATTTGATAAAATGATTATCAGAAAAGCACACAAAAGGTTTGGAATTAACTTGGAATTGCAAAACAAGCATGTTTAGAGTAAAAGGAGCACAAGAAAGTATAATGGGCATGAAAAAAGATTAAATGAGCAAAATGGATATAATAAGGGCAAAAAAGGCACATTAAGTGTAAATAAAGCAAGGCGACTGCATGTTTTTTGGCAAACTGCTATATTTTGGCATAAACTACTGTTTTGTATTGATTGAAGCTGTCAAGGGCATAACTAAAGTTATTTGAAGTATTTCAAAGTGTGTAAAACTGCTTACAGTGTGTGCTTATTACTGTGAATTTATTCCAAATTGTTATTTTTCTGCACAGTGCAACTACTTCATAAAGTGCAGTCAAAATGTGGCCATTTTGAATTGTGCTGGCTGTGTCCATTCACAAAGTGCCACCATTACAGAGTGGTTCTTGCACTGTAGAGTTCTTTAGCAAAGTACAGTCATTTTGGGAAAGTTTGTGTGCTGTGCACTGTTTATTCGTGAAGTGCAATTACTTCGAAATGTCTTTTCTCTAAACTTCTGCCTAGTTTATTCGCACAGTGCAGTGATTTTGAAATGTTTCTTAACCGATAAGAGGTGATTTCTTGCAGTACAGTAATTTCAAAAGTATTCTTGTGCCCAAGAAACTTATTTTGCAAAGATCAGTTATTCAGAGGCTTGTTGTGTTATTGGGCATAGTTACAAATACTGGCATAAATTTCAGGCATATGTGCAAGGGTGCATGTTCGTACAGTTAAAAGCGAACTTCGGTTGCATTGTGTTTTACTGTGATTTGTTGGCATGGTAGACAGATTTTGAAAACCATCACCACTTGTGTTTGATCAGAATATTGCAGAGAATTGGAGAATATTTGAGCAAGATTATGATATTTTTATGCAAGCAACTTACTCTGGCAAAGATGCATGCACCAGGCCATACATTTTGCTAAACCTAGCTGGATCAGAGGCCATTGAAAGAGTGTTCATTTGTGTATGCACCAGCAGTATATGAGGGAGTAGGTGAAAACCATCATATTGTTGTACAGGCTGAATCAAGGGAAGACCCCAAGTGTTTGAAACTCAAATTCAGGGAAATGTGTAACCCTCGGACATATGTTACATTAGAGAGGCATTTGTTTTACACAAGAGACCAAAAGCAAGGGAAAACTTTTGCAGCTTATATTTACTCACCTGAGAAACATAGCTAAAAAGTGTAGGTTTGGTAATTTAAAAGATGAGTTAATAAAGGACAGGCTTATGTGTGGTATTAATAGTGCTGCAGTGAGAAAGATTTTGCTTCGTGACAGTTGTTTAATGCTGAGCAAAGCTATAAAGATTTGTCAAATCCATGAGGTTACAGAAAGGCACACAAGTATGCTTGCAAGTGAAGAGCATGGTTTCAGCAGGCTCCAGAGCAAATGTAGACAGCATGCAACACGTGGCTAGCAGAAGCAGGCCTAAGCACATGGCAGCTGTTACCTCTGGGAGTGTGGCAGGTAAAACCAGTAGTTTTCCAGCAAGTTCTAAGAAAAGGACTTGCTTGGTGCAGTACAAGGGTGAGTCAGCAAATCCCAAAATCAAGCATTGTTGCTAACTGTCACAACTGTGGTGCCAGTCATGAGTCTAAAGCAGAAAAATGCTTAGCATTTTGTCAGCAATGCCACAAGTGTAAAAAATGGAACCATTTTTAAAAGTTTTGCAAATCAAGTAAACCTCACACAGTTATAAAGAAACCTCACTTAAAGCAAGTTGATCACAACAGAGCTGCAGTTCTACTTTCTACATAGATGGTGCATCAGTGATTGGTGAAAATGATGCAGTGAATTTGTTGGCAAAGAATGAAGTATTTTATACTGTCCAAATCAACCACTGAGCTCAGAGTAGACACTTGTTCAAAGTGTAATGTTATGTCAGCAGACACTTTTGCTAAGGTGAGAGCTGGTGAACAACTTGTTGCGTGAAACTTGTTGCTTATGGGGGTGAAGAAATTCAAACCGAAGTCTCAGTACTGCTTTCATGTTATTTGGCTAGGAACTGCTACAGCTTACGATTCTATGTAGTCCAAAGACCAGTGCCATCATTATTTGGTCTCAGAGAGTCTGAGAATGAATTTGCTTTCCTTTACCAAAGAAGTTCATCATATAAGCACATATCCTAGTTCCAATTTTACTGAAGCCATTTTCTCAGAATTTGCTGATGTTTTACATGACAAGTTAGGCAAACTTCCAGTTGTATATTCTATGAAGTTAGACACAGACATCAGTCCAATGGTCAGACCAGCAAGAAATGTTCTGATAGCTATGCAGAATAAAGTCAAAGCTCAGTGGGATAAAATGGTGCAGCAAGATACAATTTGTCCAATTACAGAATCAACTGAATGGGTGTCGCCCATGGTAGCAGCCCACAAAAAAAGGCTCAGACGAAATCAGAATATGTATTTACCCAAGAGATTTGAACAAAACATTATGTAGACCACATCATCCTATGTGCACAGCTGAGGAAGTTGCAGCCCTAATACCGAATGCCACTGTTTTTTTTGTCTTGGATCCAAAAAGTTCATTTTGGCAAGTGATGCTTGATCGCAAATCTTCACTACTGACCACTTTCAGTGCACCATTTGGAAGATATATATTCCTTAAGATGCCTTTTGGAATAAATTCTGCAAGTGAAGTCTTTCAGCATGCAATGGAGCCAAAATTTATCTGGTTATCCTTGTGCCGTAATAGATTTATTGGTTGGAGGCAATGGTGAAGCAGAGCATGACAGAAACCTTAGGAGTTCTAGACAGTGCACGTGAAGTGAACTTAAAGCTTAATCCTCTGAAGTACAAATTCAGACTGCCAGAAGCTACATATGTAGGTAATTTATTTACTAGTATTGGCTTACAACCTTACCTATCCAAGCAAGCAGTTATTCTTGAGATGCCAACACCAGATAATGTTCAAGCTCAACAGTATTTTCTTGGTATGGTCAACTATCTAGACAAGTTTATACCAGACTTCAGTGAGTTGACAGCACCTTTGAGTGAGCTAATGTGCAAAATGTTACATGGTCTTGGTTATAACAGCACCAGAGAGCATTTGCAGGCCTTAAGCAGAAACTGCCACCCTACCCACATTAAGATACTATGATGTCATTAAACTAGTAATTCTCTCCTGTGATGCTTTAAAATTTGGTCTTGGCACAGTTATTCTTCAGGAAGGCAGACCAGTAGCCTATACATCTAGATCTGTTACCCATACTGAAATCCAGTATGCTCAGACTGAGAAAGAGCTTTTGGCAATAGTATTTGCATGTTCACAGTTTTGTGACTATATCTGTGGTTGAGCTACTGAGATTGAAACTGATCACCATCATCTAGTCACTATTTTAAAGATGCCTGTGCATTCAGCTTTGGTGAGATTACAAAGAATGATTCTCACATTGCAAAAATACAACTTCATAATGGTCTATACAAAAGGCAAACTTCTTTATCTGGCTACAGCCTTATCCATATCGCCCAGAAATACAATGGAACAGCTTAATGCAGAGAATTTTGACTTTGATGTCATAGACGTTTTCTACCACGAGATGTGATGAGCTGAGAGATCATAGAAAGACTGATCCAATTTTGCAAAAGTTCAACAACTACATTAATGTTGGATGGCTGTTAAAGCAATCTAGTGTACCATATGAAATGCAAACTTATTTTCCTTATAGAGATAAGATGCTGATGGAAGATGCCATTATTTTCATAGGTCCTAAAATTGTTGTTCCTGCTTCCTTACAACATGAATATATCCAAATTTTGCATCATGATTACCCAGGTTCTGAATCTACCAAAAAAAGGGCGAGAGGACTAGTATTTTGGCCTTCTCTAGCAAAAGACATTGATAAAGTACTTATTGCTTAGTATGCAGTAGTACTAAACCACATTTGCAAAAAGAACCACTTCAGCTAAGTCAAGTTCCTGAACTACCTTGGTCAGCAGTAGCCACTGATCTATTCGAGCAGAACAATCAGCATTGCTTAGTGTTGGTAGACCCTTACTTGAACTGGTTTGAGATTGATTTACTACCTAATCTAACATCCACTGCTGTTATGACCAAATTGAAAATGTCCTTTCTCAGTCCATGGTAGGCCACACAAAGTAATTTCTGACAATGGTACCCAATTTACCAGTCAGTTATTTCAGAAATTTGCAAACGAATGGGACTTTGTACATAGGATCATAGGATGTTACTAGGCTATTGACCTGGATGTCCTTATAAGCCTAGCCAAGAGTTTAGCCCATGTTTAGACAAGTCAGCACCCAAAAGCCCTTGTCCAGCAGGGAACACAGGTGGAATCCCAGGGGTGTGTTTTCTGTTTCCTATCCAGTTATCCAGGTTGCGCTTAAAAATGGATTATGAGGCACTCAGCTTGACATGGAGAGGGAGTCTATTCCAGAGATGGGGGAAGTCTCTGGGATGCACATCTGTCCTGCCAACAAGTCCTATTGATATCACAGACCAGGTTGAGGTCACGCATAACGGTTGCTTGAGTATAGCTTCACTGGTGGATATGCAGCAGTCCCATCAAGGAGGGGTCTGAGATTGCTTTGTATGCCAGACAGAAGTCATCTTTGTGGAGTCTGTATGAAACTGAGTAGAGGGATAGGGCTTTTAGCCTATCTGTGTAGGGTAGATATTTGAGGACCTGGATTCTCCTATAAGGAACCTCTGTGGTCTCTCCAGCTGATTTATGTGCTTTGCAAGGTGCATGCCGAAGGGGGCGTTGCACTCAATAACCGGCCTTATAAGGGAAGAATACAGGGATGTTATGACCTCTTTGTCCCTGGATGAGATACCTTTATTTATGAGGTGGGCCATGTAGAAAGCTTTCTGTTCAACAGAAGCAACATGGTGGTCAAAAATCGGGTTGCTATCAACCTGGGTGCCCAAATCCTTCACTACTGACTGTGTACTTAGGACATTTTTATTAATGTGATAAAATATGGGGACATCACTCTCCCAAAAGGGGATTATGGTGCATTTTTTGACATTCAGCTTGAGGCCATGTATCTGGCACCAGTCATTTGTTTGAGTGAGACCCTGTTGGAGGATGTCCACATCACTTGGGGAATTGATTACTGCACGCACCTTGCAGTCATTTGCAAACTTGATCAGCCATAGCCCACTGGATGTTCATCGTGCATACAGCTGCAGTCATTACAGATAGGTTATCCTGCCGTCAGGCGAATCCTCGGTCGGCCGAATTCCAAAGTCTAGGTCCGGCGTCGGTTGTCGTCGCTTCTTCCCTGACGTCAGTGCGGCAGGGGTATAAAAGAGGCAGCCGACGACATTTTCTTCAGTCTTTCTTGCCGTGTGGTGCCCGAAGCAGAAGCAGTTCGCAAGTGCCGGTCGGCCAGCTCCTGAGATTTACGAAAGTATTTCAGCCGAAGTCTTCTTTAAAGCTAAGTACCCCATTAGGGAAACTTTTCTTGCCTCAGACCGATGTCAGACAAAATTAATAATTGCATTGTGGGAAGCAAATACCGCATAAGGATTTCCACTCTTTCTGTATACCTTGCTTAGGCCCAGATCACGACGTCTCGGCCTGCCGTTTTTGTGCTAGGTTCAACAAGCGCACTATTAAGCGCCGGGCGGAGTTCGCCCTTCATTATTTTGGCAAAAAATTTAATTATATCATGTCGTCGGATACACCGACACCAGTTTTGAGCAAAAGATGCAAAGATAAGGACCGACATCCGAGGTCCGCACCGAGTACGGAGACCATGCTTAGGCTGACTACCGGTTCTCAGCGAGGCGCCTACGCAGCCCCTGAATACCGATGAAACTACATTACCGGTGACTTCAGTACCCGAGGTCGCAGGCTCCTCTGTCTCCTTACCTACTGCAGATACCGACGCCACTCTTGGCGGGGAAACTGAAAATTTAGTCAGGCCTGCCATTTCTGAAGGTGTCTTCAGGCCTTCCACCTTCTCTATTAAATCCTTCACTAAATCTAAAGCAGCCATGAAAGCTAAAAAACAGGGTCCTCGGACCTCCTCTCAAGGCCCCATGCCTAAAAAGCAAATGCTTAAAATGGCTGAGGATTTGATTACTCTCATCAGGGGTTCTCACCCCCCCTGACAAAAGACCCAGATTGGAGGAAGACTACCCTTCCTCAGACCAGGCTTCTTTTACCTCAGAACACTCTGAGGACCAGGATTATGCCTATTCCCCTTTCGAAGACTCTGATGCTGAGGAGTCTATTCCCTCGGTCTCCCCCCTGAGGACTACTCTTTTGGGGAAACCCTGCATACATTGAGGGAACACTTTCACTGGGAAGGCCAAGATTACTCGGATTCCAAGAAAAGACTCAGGGAATTTCTACTGCTCCCCCAGCATAGGCCCCTGGCTATCCCTCCTGTTTTAGGTATTTTGGATGATGTGTACACAGAAGCCAGCCTTAATCCAGATTCTTTACCTCCAGCCCCTGTTAAACCAGACAGGTATTACCGGGTTCCTGATTCTCACCAGTTCCTTTATAAAAGCCATACTGCTGACCCCGAAACTATTTCACAGGGTCCCAAGGGAATAAAGGCCTCTACTGATAAAAACCCTTTACCTTCAGAGAGAGATTCCAGAGCATTAGAAAGGTGGGGGGAAAAGGTGTATACTTCTGCCACTTTAACCATGAGGGCATTAAACTGTCAATTCCATATGTTAAAGTACCAACAGTTTTTGTTATCTCAGTTGAAAAGCAAAATGACACAAACAGAACAACCAGATTTGAAAGAGCTGCAGGATTTGTTGCATGGTGCAGAGCAAGTGGGTAAACCTACCTTGCAGTGTAGTTTTGATGCTTTAGAGGCCTCATATAGAGCTGCTGTCATGGGGTCTGTTATACGTAGACATGCTTGGCTCAAAGAGCAAACCTTACCAGATCATGTCAAAGCAAAGTTATTAGATGCACCTCTTCAAAAAGATGTATTGTTTGGTGTTAAAGCTGAGGAGGTACTAAAGAAAATGGAGGAAAAAGCGAAATCAATGCAAACAGTGAAAGATTTCATGCAGGTACAACCTCCACGCTTCAGCAGAACCTGGCCTTCAAAAAATTGGTCCTTTCCAGCCACGGACAGACCTCAAAGGGGCAGATACAGATGCCCAAGGGGTAGAGGACAACCTCAAGGATCTTACAGAGCAAGACAATGGCAAGCACCAACCCCAAGAGGTGGAGAAGATAGATCACAGTCATTTAGAAAACAGACACAATGACTTCCCCCTATACCTGCCAAGCATAGCTTTAATGGCAGCACCTTTGGGCGGAAAACTGGCATTATTTTCAAAAAATTGGCATATTGTTAGAAAAGACAAATGGATTCTGGACATTATAGACAGAGGCTACAGGTTCCACTTTCACACCCTTCCAAAAATGAGAGGCATGCCAAACCTGCCACAGAATCAAAGGGCAGAGGCACAAAGACAAATTTCCGCTCTCATGGACATGAAAGCGATTCAAGAGGTACCTACAAAAGAACAAGGTCAAGGTTTTTATTCCAGACTATTCCTGGTACCAAGGAAAGACAAAGATTGGAGACCTATCTTAGACCTATCCTTCCTAAACGCATATCTACAGGTGCCAAAATTCAAGATGCTCACATTACAGCAACTTCTTCCCATGCTGGGCAAGGAGTCTTGGCTGGTAACATTGGACCTCAAGGAGGCATACCTGCATGTCCCTATCAGACAAGATTGCAGAAGATACCTCAGATTTCTTGCAGGTTCAACCCATTACCAATTTTCTGCATTGCCCTTTGGCTTATCTACTGCGCTCAGAGTGTTTACGAAATGCCTGGCATCAGTAATTGCCTTTTGCAGACTACAAGGAATACAAAGCTACCCATATCTGGATGACTGCCTGATCCAAGCAGACAGCAAGGACATTCTATTGCAGCATCTGGCGTTTGTAATAAAACTGTTAAACTTCCTGGGATACACAGTGAACAAAAAGAAATCAAAACTAATACCTTCTCAACAGATAATTTTCCTGGGTGCCAGCTTAAATACAACCACCCAGATGGCCTACCTCACGCCAGACAAACAAGGGCAACTGTCTCAATACTTCAACAAAATGGCAACTTTCACCAGACTAACTGCAAGGAAAGTCCTGCAGGCTCTGGGATTCATGGCATCTTGCATCCTACTAATCCCATGTGCAAAGCTGCATATGAGGAAACTACAATGGTACCTAAAAAACTTATGGTCTCAACACAGCCACAGCTTGGAAACAATTATACCACTCATTCCATGCCTTCAAAAGGAATTTTTGTGGTGGGCTCAAGCATGCCAAAGAAACACAGGTCTCCCTTTCTGTGTACCTCATACAATTCAAATATCACAACAGACGCTACAGACTACGCCTGGGGAGCACACATGGCAGATCAGTGCATTCAGGGAAAATGGTCCCAAAAAGAGAAGCACCTACGCATCAACCAAAAGGAGATGCTAGCCGTGCACAATGCTCTTACGACCTTCAAAGACCTACTGCATCCAGACCAGTTATTGATAAGGACAGACAACACCACAGTCATGTGGTACATAAACAAACGCGGGGGTACTCCTTCATACCCCCTGTGCAGGCAAGCGATGACCCTATGGAACACAGCACTGGAACTGCAAATTCAACTACAAGCACAATTCCTGCCAGGGAAAGAAAACACACTGGCAGACAACCTAAGCAGAAATATGACAGATCCACACGAATGGAAGTTGCATCCTCAAGTTTTCTCGAAGATAACTCAGGCATGGGGACAGCCAGACATAGATCTATTTGCTACCCACAGAAATTGCCAGTTGAAAAAGTTTTGTTCAAGGACCTATCATCCACAGGCCTGGAAAGTGGACGCACTCTCTTTCAATTGGACAACATTGACAGTCTATGCCTTCCCTCCTCTTCCTCTACTGACCAAAGTTCTATTAAAAGCCAGAGCAGAGAGGCCACAAATGATTCTCATTGCTCCAGACTGGCCAAGACAACACTGGTATCCGCTCCTAAAGAGCCTGACACACTCCCCACCATGGATCCTACCTCTAGTCCCTCTTCTGTTGTCCCAGCACAACTACAAAACCCTTCACAGCCAGCTCAAAACCTTAAATCTAGCTGCATGGAGAATACCTTAATTTCCCAACAGACTCTCCTCTCCAAGGAGGTGCAGGATGTCATCTTGGAGGCCAGAAGACCTTCTACTAGAAAATCCTACTCCGCCAAATGGAAACGATTTTGTTCCTGGAATCAAGAAAAGGGCCAGAATCCTTGGGTAATAAATATACCTCAAATTTTACAGTACCTAGCTGAGATGTTAAACAGTGGCCTTTTCTTCTCCTCCATCAAGATCCACGCTTCAGCCATTTCTGCACAATACAACACAGACCCTCCTTTATTCTCACATCCTCTCTTAAGGCAGTTTCTCAGAGGGGCCAAAAATATAAACCCCCCAAGGAAACCACCAGTTCCAGCTTGAGACCTCAACTTCGTATTGGAAAAGCTGACCCTGCCCCCCTTTGAGCCAGCTTCTTCAACAGAGCTACAATACTTGTCATGGAAAACAGCCTTCCTTCTGGCTATCACCTCAGCATGCAGAGTTTCCGATGTACAGGCCCTCATGGCTGTGCAACCATTCATCATTTTCCATCAGGACAGAGTTTCCTTACGAACCAACTCTACCTTCATGCCAAAGGTAGTATCCAGTGTAGCTTTGAATCAGACTATCCACTTACCTACCTTTTATCCAAACCCACAGAACAAAGGGGAGAGACTACTACATTCCTTGGACATTCACAGACAACTTTGTTATTATTTGGACAGAACATAGCCATTCAGGAAATCTGAGCAACTCTTTGTGTCGTATGCTACAGGTGCTCAAGGAAAGGCCATTTCCAAACAGAAAATTTCAAAATGGATAGCCCACTGCATACGCTTTTGTTATTCATTTCATGGAAAATCTGTGCCTGCATACATCAGATCCCACTCCACCAGGGCCACAGCTACCTCTGCAGCTTTCCTCAGGGGGGTCCCTACCAAGGACATTTTGGAAGCAGCTACTTGGAGTTCAGTGCACACTTTCTCCAAGCACTACCACCTTCCACTATACTCAAAATCTACAGCAGGCTTTGCCACAGCAGTCTTGCAGGGCATCCTCGCTCCTCCTAGTTCCACTTAGTGCCTACCACCCTTACTTAGCTTTGGGATTCTTCCCATCTGTAATGACTGCAGCTGTATGCACGATGAACATAGTACAGTTTTATACCTACCATAAATGTAGATGTTAGAGTGCTCATACAGCTTCAGTCCAGGTTACCCCCCCTCCGTCCCCTCTTAGGACAGGCCTTATGACAAACACCTTTATCATACAACCTATTTGGGGTATTCTTTTATGGTGTATTTGCTTGCAACTACTGTTTTTTGATTTATCTATATTGCATGTTTGCATAACATTATGTTTTGCCTTCCTTCTGGGGGCACCTGACATCTGGGGCAAGAAAAACTGAAGAAAATGGTGTCTGCTGCCTCTTTTATACCCCTGCCGCACTGATGTCAGGGAAGAAGTGACGACAACCGACGCCGGACCTAGACTTTGGAATTCGGCCGACCGAGGACCCGCCTGACGGCAGGATAACCCATCTGTAATAACTGCAGCTGTATGAGCACTCGAACATCTACATTTATGGTAGGTACAAAACTGTACTTTTTGGCCTGCACCTAAGAGAAGTATATCCTGAATAACAGAGGCCCCAAGACCAATCCCTAGGGTATGCTGCTCGTTACGGGTCTACTGCTTGAGGTGGCTACCCCTATTTTGATTAGGTCGGTTCTATCAGTGAACCAGTTTGCTACCTATCTGATAACATATGGATTGATGCCTAGTTGAGAGAGTTTATCTACTATGCCCGAGTGGGGAAGAGTGTTGAAGGTTTTGGCGAGGTCAAGGTAGGCGGTGCGCACCGTCTTCCCCTCGTCCGTGCTTTGGTGACTGCCTCAAAGAAGTCAACCAGATTTAACAGACATGACTGTGATGCCCGAGCCCTGGCCCATTAATCAAGGAGCCTCAATCCTCAACACCACCACCAGAGAGGGCATCTCATATAAAAGGAAAGGATAACAAATACACACAGTAAAGTACAATTTCCCTTAAGTGCACACACAGATCACAGTCAGTCTGGGGCTGGTTGCTCCCTTGCTCCTCAGGTCCCCAGTAAGACTCCCCACTGGCTATAGGGTCCAGATCTCAGCCTAGCTGGCAAGCTAACCTCCAGTATCCTCTCTGTCCAACCAGTGCTTCGTGCCCCTGCCCAATTAGCTGACACACACATACGCACACACACTTTTAGATAAGTATTTATACAACTTTGCAGACACTCCTGGGAAATGCTGACACAGATTCTCCATCTGCGCCCCTTTACCCAGACTATATGTTAGTAATTACTGCCACCACCAGCTAATAATTATCAGCTACACAAAGGCCCTTAAAAGGGTGTCCAATTATTACTGTGCAATATTATTATCCAATTAGTAAGTGTGACTAAACAGTCTAAGCCTCTAAGGCTTATTAGAGTGGCTTTGTACAATAAACTCTATAAATATGCAATGTACTCTAGAGCTTAACATATCTCCACATAAACCAGCCACAGTTGAAATGGGTTTAAAAATATTTAATAGTAAATACTAAAAACATGTTACTAGGCTATTGACCTGGATGTCCTTATAAGCCTAGCCAGGATTTTAGCCCATGTTTAGACAAGTCAGCACCCAAAAGCCCTTGTCCAGCAGGGAACACAGGTGGAATCCCAGGGGTGTGTTTTCTGTTTCCTATCCAGTTATCCAGGTTGCGCTTAAAAATGGATTATGAGGCACTCAGCTTGACATGGAGAGGGAGTCTATTCCAGAGATGGGGGAAGTCTCTGGGATGCACATCTGTCCTGCCAACAAGTCCTATTGATATCACAGACCAGGTTGAGGTCACGCATAACGGTTGCTTGAGTATAGCTTCACTGGTGGATATGCAGCAGTCCCATCAAGGAGGGGTCTGAGATTGCTTTGTATGCCAGACAGAAGTCAACTTTGAGGAGTCTGTATGAAACTGAGTAGAGGGACAGGGCTTTTAGCCTATCTGTGTAGATATTTGAGGACCTGGATTCTCCTATAAGGAACCTCCGTGGTCTATTCAGCTGCTGTATGTGCTTTGCGAGGTGCATGCCGAAGGCGTTGCACTCAATAACCGGCCTTATAAGGGAAGAATACAGGGATGTTATGACCTCTTTGTCCCTGGATGAGATACCTTTATTTATGAGGTGGGCCATGTAGAAAGCTTTCTGTTCAACAGAAGCAACATGGTGGTCAAAAATCGGGTTGCTATCAACCTGGGTGCCCAAATCCTTCACTACTGACTATAGTGCTATTCAAGAGTTCAGAGATCACACAGAATCTTAAAATAATTCAGTACTACAGTTCTGACATAACAGAAAAACACTTAGTCTAATCTTTATAGTCCTAGCTATTTCTACAAGAAAACACACTTCTAAGATAACTTACTTAAGACAACAGGCAGTGCTGTAGGTTGGATATCAAGACAAAAATGCCTAATAATCTCTGGTTCTCACTGTTTAAATTGAAACTGCAGTTCTGCTAAACATTACATCATCTTTTACACCTTCCTGGCTCCCAGGCTATACAGAAACTGCATTTACATTCTTTTAGAGCAATAAAGGACATTCCACATGTGCCTTCTGGTCATTAACTTTAGTCTTAAAACAACAGAAAGAATGTGCTAGCTCAAACAGACTGACTTCGAGCTCTACAGATCAAAGGCTAGATTTTAAATAATTTTAACTTCAAAAGAAAGATTTGAAATGCTTGACTTAGTTTTCCTTACAGCAGATGGCAATGTTGCCACATTGTTGAAATAGCATTTCTTTACATTTAAGACACAAGCCTGTATTTTACATTTACATTTACATTTACAAATGCCAGAATTATGTATCAAATTCTATTTGGCTAGGCTGGCAGCCTTCACCCATCTCTACCCAATCTTCACAATGACCTCTCCTTGACAAAGCCAAACTGTGTTTGGAGGTTGCCAGTGTCTCTGTTAATGAGGTCCATGATAATCCGTTCCATGGCCTTGCAGATCAAGCTAGTTAGGCTGATGGGTCTATAATTTCCTGGATCGATGGACACTTCACCTTTGTGTAAAGGGATGACAGTGGCTGTCCTCCACTCAGCTGGGGCAAAGCCAGTACTCGAGCTTTGGTTAAATAGGGTACCTAATGGTTCTGCAAGTTCCTGCCTGAGTTCATGTAGGATGCAGCCTGGGATGTTATTGGGTCCCATGGAGACTGTATTTCTTGCCTTTGAGAGGGCAGTGATGACCTGTTCCCTAGAGATAAGGGGTGTGGGGCAGGTACTGGGGATGTCCTGATTTACTGATGGGGGGACAGAGGGAGAAGCTTTCGCTGAGTCTGTCAGCCAGTAGATTGGCTATGTCTACAGCATTTGTGTATGTTGGTGTCCTTGACCACCAGTTCTGAATAGATATGGGTGCTTCCTTTGAGATAACGGACATATGTGAAGAATGTCTTATGATTGTCTCTAGTAGATGTGGCCAATGTGGACTCAAGGTTGGCTTAAGAGGATTTCACTAGTGCTCTTATTTGCTTGTTCAGGCTAAGGAGAGAGTGCTTCCAGTTGGGCACCTGCTCCTTCTTGGTTCTGGACAACATTTTTTTTCCTTTTGTTATATAGTTTATTTATTGCAGATGTCCACCAGACAGGTTTACTCTTTCTTGTGGAGGATGATTTTTTCCTATCAGGTATTCCTGATTTCATGCATCTGTATAAATGCTTGTTATTGTACTTTGGTGTAAATTTGGACATTGGAGCCAGTTCCTACAGTGGAAGAGGGGACTGTGAAGCTGTTTATACTATCATTCAGGAGGTCGTTATCAGATTTGGAGAAGTTTTTTTTGTTTGACCCTAGCTAGAGGAGGGTCAGGAGAGATGGTGATTTAGAACGTGACCGCTTTATGGTCGAATCTTACCAGGGAAGATGATGCCATGGGGTGCTGCAGTGGTTACTCATGTTAATACTAAGTCCAAGATATTATCACCTCTTGTGGGGGTAACGACTAGCTGTTCCAAGGCATTTACATTGATAAAACTGAGGAATCTCTGGGCATTTGTGTTCTTGCATGATTGAGTATTTTTTCCAATCTATGGTTGGGTAATTAAAGTCACCCAAGATCAGGGTAAAGGGTTGAATCTTGACAGATGTGAAGAGGTCCAGATAGATGGAGTGGGCATCTTGAGTGTCTCTTGTGCATCATACTGTTACTAGTAGTCCAGAATATCCACAGTCAAATGAACTAGCTGAACATGCAGTACAGAGTTCAAAGCAATTGCTAGAGAAGTCAACGCATTATAATACTGATGTTTTTTTTCTGAATTTACTCAATCTCAGAAACATACCCTGTGACGATATACTTGGCTTGCCTGCCTGCTCAGAGACTTCTGCCTAGGCAAACCAGAGCAACATTGCCCATCAGTTACAGTTTATTGAGGCCTAAAACAAAGAACAGAACAATCACAGCTCAAATATACAGAAATCGTTCTTTCCAGAAGTCCAGCTATGATAAATCAAGCAGATTTCTTGAAAGGAGAGACAGTGAGGATACAAATGGGTAAAGATTTTGACTGGATTGGTCAAGTAACAGGTATATGTGCCATGCCGTGATCCTACTTTGTAGAATCGGAGGGGTGTGGGGTACAGAAGAAACTGTAGACATCATCTTCCTGTATCAGAATTGATATCGCAGCATTGTTCCTGTGATACAGACTCTAAATCTTAAGGTAATCCAGACAATGTTCCTGTTGTAGAACATGTCTTACTTTTACTTCCATTCCTGATGATGATCCTGATGTCCCCAAAGTTGAACATTCAGCAGAGACAGTCCCAGTTGCTAGACCTAATTCTAATTTTTGTGTCACACGATTTCATCGTATTTCCAGACCTAGAGTAAAATACACAGCAACCTGGACATAATTGTCTATCTGTATTTAGTTCTGTATAATTGCATGTCAAAGAATTATTTGTATCAATTGCATGTCAATTAATGTAGTCAATAATGCTTGACTCATTTCTCAAAGATGGAGGATGTAGAATAGTGTGTCTATGTTGTATCTTTAAGAAGCATTTCAAGGACAGCACATGCATATAAATAGCAAGCATGTGCTAGCTTCGGTGCCATTTTGAGAGTGCGGCCAGAGAGTGAACATGTATGAGTGTGATATCTAGTTTGTTTATAAGTTTATCTAAGTTATAGTTATTGAGCCTCAGTCCTGATGTGTTTCTACATAATAAAGCTGCTTGAACAGCCCCTGGAATGCTCATCTGTTTTATCCTGACTGGACGAGCAACAATATCCATTCCTGCTGAATGGATATTGTTGCTCATCCAGTCAGGATAAAACATGCTGAATGGATATTGTTGCTCGTCCAGTCAGGATAAAACAGATGAGCATTCCAGGGGTCTGTTCAAGCAGCTTTATTATGTAGAAACACATCAGGACTGAGGCTTAATAACTATAACTTAGATAAACTTATAAACAAACTAGCTATCACACTCATACATGCTCACTCTCTGGCTGAACTCTCAAAATGGCACTGAAGCTAGCATGTGCTTGCTATTTATATGCATGTGCTGTCCTTGAAATGCTTCTTAAAGATACAACATAGACACACTATTCTACATCCTCCTTATTTATGGTACAGCATTCATAACAAGAATGAAGAAGGTTGAATGCTTTTGGCATCCCTTTTGTGTACCCCTTTTCCTATACATATTTTCCCTTGACTTTTCCATTGACATTCATTAACTAGAATAGAGTGTTAATCACATGAACCATTTTCACAAAACTTTAATACCTTGGCTTCAAGACCACATTGTTTTTCATTTGAACTACCTTAAGAGGGATCACAAGGTATATGTTTACATTCCATGTTATTACCAGATGGGCTTCATTCGGATCACTGCAGTATTCCTGACTACTTGGACTTCCACCTCAGAAGGCCAGGATATCTAGCCCCTGACTTCCAGAGGAGAAAACCCTTCCCCCTTCAGGGATGTTGGACTCCTTCCCCTCTGTGTTGTCAGGATGTCTCCAGTATAAAAGTGGCATCTGCACATGGATCTTATTTCTGCAGTTTTACAGTACAAGCATCACATCATTGGTTTCTGTAATGTCTCCTACTTTGGAGCTCAGGACTGATCAGTCCTTATCTTTTTTTTTCTAATTGCTCTTGTATAGATTTTATCTTATTAACTTACAGTTCTTGTTTGCCAGTGTCTGACACATCAGAATTAAGAATAGTACGCCCTCCTGTGGCAGACCCATCCCTCACAAAGGCTTCCATAATCATTCTTTAGTTTGTCTGTGCCCAGAGCACAATGACTGGGAAAGAAAGGATGTTAGGGTTTCGCTTCTTGGATCATTAACAGTAGTTAGCATTCCCTCCTACACTGTTTGGACAGGAGGAGGCTTGAGGCCTTTACTTGATGTGTGATAGTGTCCTCAGGTTTGTCTTTCACTTCTGACATTCTCCCCTAAAAAAAAAAAAAAAAAAATAAACCAAGGAAAATGTAAAAAGGTGTACAGTTGGCCAACTCAGACATGCAAGTGACATATTTCTAGCTATCTCCCTTTCCTTTAGTATATGAAGATATATTTTTGTAAATCCCTCTTTCTTCCCTGGACCTTTTTATTCATCACTTTCACGGTTCATTGTCAAATTCACTGGGGGCAAGAAGGCTCTAAAATGGCTTGTGCAGATAATTTTATACTGAAGATGTCCTGATATCCCACAGGGGTAGGGCATCTGTCATGCTTGCAGGGGGAAGGATTCTAAGCTCTGGAGGTCAGGCCAGCCATCTGGGCCTTCAGTGGTGGAAGTTCCAAAAGACTATTGAAACAGTGATCCACTGGGGTCTATATCACGTTGTCGAAGTTTTTCAACGAACGCTAAATGGTCAAACCCATATGTTCAAAGTTATAAATCTTAAAAAACTTAAAAATAAATAAAAATAATAAATAAATTACCTGGTGGTTATAAGCAGGGGGGGGCAAACCCCCCTGCACCTCCCATGTGGGGGGCTGCACCCCCACACCCCCTGCTCTTTAAATATACCAACTCCGAGATTGCGCTACAATGCAGGAAAGGGTAGATTTGCCTTTACTACACTGTAGTGCGATCTCTGAGTTAGTATATTTAAAGAGCAGGGGGTGTGGGGGGTTCAGGGGGGCTTGCCCCCCTGTTTACAACAGTCAGGTACATTTTTTATTATTTTTATTTTTTTTTTAAGTTTTCGAAGTTTTATAACTTCGAGCATATGGGTTCAACCATATAGTATTCGAAGTTGTAAAACTTCAATGTGATATAGACCCTTCCACTGTAGTAGCTATTATTATGGTAACATATTGCACAATTATACTTTTGGTACTTACGTATTAACGCAACCGGATTTTTAACCCTGTGTAGTTCCTGATATTCTCGCAAAACAACTGTTTACTAAACTAAAAAGGGGTGTGTAGTCCAATTCACTTTTTGTAGCACTTTGGTTATGACAGAGGAACTGGACTAACGGCCAAAGTCCTCTTCCTTGGTAGCATCCTCCTTTACCGCTCTAACTTCATGGAAAATAAGAAGACGAACGCAGGGCAGAATAAAATTATGGCAGATTCCAAAGACGACAAGTGGGTCATTTGCAATAGCAGCATATCACCTTCTTCTTCTTTTTCTGGATGCCTTGTATGAGGCACAGCTTGTAAGCTGCAGTTCTTACACAAAAAGAAGTAAGTATGCAGAAAACCGATAAAATCTAACATCAGTGGCTTGACTGGAGAAACTAGCTGCAGTGTTTTGAACATCTGATAGGAAGCAAAGACAATCGAGGGGATTTTCAAGTAGAAAAAATGTCAGTACTGCAAAATCATTTTGACATTCTTCATTCGAGTTTTTTTTTTTTTTTTGGATTACTCTCTCTATTGTAATTGATCCCCAAAGTGAAACTATCATTAGGGGAATGAAAGGAAGTTAGCAGATTCAAACGATTTTGCAGTACTGCCATTGTTTCTACTTGAAAATCCTCTCGATTGTCTTTGCTTCCTATCGAATGTTCTGATGTAGGTAAAAGGGCACAGACACTGCAGCTAGATTCTCCAGTCAAGCTACCGCAGTCGGTGAAGAAGCAGCAGCGGAAGAAAATGGTGACTACTTTCCCAAGCCATCTGTTTACAGCCCAGCCTTCCATTAAAACTTAAAAAATGTCTGACCTTACTTGTAAAACACAAATTAGACAGACCTTACAGGGCAAACCCAAACATCCATTCTTCAATTTTACGTCAGTTATCGCAGCATGAAAATCTGGTTGCAATAATACGCAAGTACCATACTTTTTCTACTGTTTCCTTCATAATCACTAACCATTCTTTTGAAGTCTTTTCATGAGTTCTGTGAATTCAGTTAATATTTTCCTTCAAAATATTAGTAAATGTTTCTTGTCATTTTCTTTAATTTTTTAATCCTTATTATATAGCATAATTGAACTCCCCCTTCTTTCCTTATTTCTAGTACTCCTTTGCAAATTGTCATCTTATACTCCTTCATTAACCCATTCATAAAATATTATTTTGCTTCAGAACTAATTTTTTATAAAACGAGTAGTCTGTTCCATCAGAAGAACACCTTGCATTTTTGTGTTTTTAACAGTATTTAAGTCATCCAAAATCGTACCTCTAACATTGTACTTCTTTTTATTCAGCATGTGTGAAATTCATGGCACTTTCCATTCATTAAGCATAGTTTCCATATATTATTTTACTCATAAAATGTCTTCATATAAATACAATAGCTTTCAGTTTTTTCTGTGTGGTTGGTCCTTGTTTCCTCAAATCATAACTGTTGTAGGAAGAGATTTACTTACTCTGTTTTCCTTTTAAAAAGTATTTCTGTCTACATAACAAGCTTTTTTATCAAGTTTATATGTTTGTTTCTTTAAAAAAAAAGTATATATATATATATATATATATGTGTTTATATATAGTATTATATTAAAGAATTATGTTTAATGTGTTGTATGGATATTTTTGTTGTATTACTAATTTTTCTACAGTGCGGTATGTTTTCTTAAAATTTCTTTTACATGTGAACCACCAAATAGGCCAGTTTGCAAGAAATGGTCAGAAAGCTTTATGGTATTTCTAGAAGTTCTCATTCTGCTGATTTTAAACATGTTTCAGTTTTTACCTTCTTTCATAATTATGTTATTTTCCTCATAAATTGCCCATATTGTTAAATGGTTGAAAAAATCTGTCAATTTTCTTTCCCCAAATAGTCTGTTTTAAAGTTTTTCTGTTTTATTATCGTTTGCGACATATGTCAAAAAGTGTAGGGGAATCTCCCCAGTCTCATGGCCAAACTTCCCGTATTCAGTATAACAACCATCTCAGGTTTGCCCTGAAAATAAGCCATAATCATAGAAGGACTAATCCTGTCTATAAGCCATTAAATAAATAAATCATAATATCTGCTTGCCCAGCAGATTGTATTATTGTTGCTGCTGCTTTTAGTACAGTTCAAGATCTATTAAAGAATGTGCATAAAGCTAATTTAACTGAAGGAGTACCTGCATTACATTGATTCTGATGTTCTTGGCACTAGTGTAGGATTCACAGACTAGAAGGAAGTAGAAAAAAAATAGCAAGGATGACCACTGAGCCAAACAAGAGACACTGAAATCGAAATGTTTGCATTCTTTAAGCAGTGTAATACTCTCAGTCTAAGTGGATTCAACCTGAATTTTTACAGATAATCTCACAATGGATATTTTCAGGATAATTAACAGATGAAAAGGTGAGGCCACGGTGGTGCAGCGGTTAGCATTGTCGCCTCACAGCAAGAGGTTCTCCTGTTCGATTCTCGGCTGGAATGCCTTCTGTGTGGAGTCTGCATGTCCTCCCCACGGTTAAGTGACGCTAAAGACATGCAGGTAGGTGCGAGCGTGAATGAGCATGCCTTCTTTGAAGGTTGGGCATCGGGCTGGCAACTCGGCACCGTAAAAATCCACTGCCAATCATGAGCGGACCGGCGTTCTGCTGTGGCGACCCCTAACCGGGAAAAGCTGAAAGACTTTTGACAGATGAAAAGGTGATGACATCTTATGACAGGTTGGAGAAACAGGATGAAAACTGTTGCAGGTTATCTTGATTAATCTGCACTGTTAAACTAGGTCTTAAACACGTATTGAGGTAAGTAGTGAGACAAGTAACGTAGGCTGTTACAGATATAATAGAAACTAAATGTGTTTTGTCCAAAGCAGGCAAACATTTGATACTGTTTGCAAGATACTGTAATTTGGTTGTAAGAGCCATGGCAGATATAGACACCTATTCATGTTATTGGCTCACTGGTGTTTCAAACATTTCTATATCTCATTCTCAAGGGCTTTGGAAGGGAGTTGCAGACTTAAATTTGGAAAGGCAATAGGAGTAGAAAGTAGGGCCAGGGATTCCTAGGGCATCTAGATAGTGCTGTTGACCAATGGATTGCGCTACGTGGTATGTGACTATGAAGGTAGGCATTGATATGTAATGCAGTCAAGGGCCTATGGTCTTGATTTTGGGAAGGGCAGCAAGCTGGGAGTGACATTAGGGAATGGGTATGGAGTATCTCTAATCTAAGAGGAAAGGTTAAGTGCTGATGTGGAATATGGAGACCTAGAAGGGAGAAGTACAGTCATTAGTAGGTTGTGTAGAGAGGGGATATTATGTTACAGGAGGAAAAGGGGTATGTAGGGTTTATCTTTTAATGTCACAGCAGATGGAGTGTGAAGGAAGGTGGGAAGTAGGGGGTTAGTGTTGAGGGTATGGATGGATGCAATGGCAAAAGTAGGTAAAGTTTTTGAAAGTGGTTGCGACAAATGAGTTGGTAGATGTCTGGAGGGCAAATCATTGAGAAGTTGAGCAGTACACTTTTTCTCTAAATGAGTTCCATCATGCCAGTTACATGGATATCTCTATAGTGAACAGACAAATTAGTAGGGCTTACAGTAGAGGGGGGAAATATGTTTAAGCGATCTTGCACTTGTATCATGACAGATCAGCAGGAGGTTCAGAAAGAGAAGACAAGTGGAAGTGCCATGTCTGGGTATTAAAAGAGGGGGAAATACAGGACTGACTTAGAAGTGTAGTAAGGGAAATACTTCCAGTAAGAGAAAGGCAGAAGTTGGGGTTCACTAAATATGACTTGTTGGGGTAATGTGCTGGAGTGTATATGAATGAGCCAGGGGAAACATGACATTTTTAGTGCATTGGAAAGATTGCTGCAGGATATGCAAAAGCAGATTCAAATAAATCCAGAAAATGAGACTGTGGAAAGCTTGTGGGTGGTGTTAAAGAAGGTTAAAGTTCAGATTGTTATGGAGTTGACCAGAACACTGGAAGCAGAGCTTGAAAAAAGTGAGACATGAGTGGTGGGTACAACATGAATCTGGAAGTGATTTTCTAGTTTGTAAATTGAAAGAGCAAACAAAGTAAAATTCTAGAAAGAGTTGTGACTTGAGGGTATTTGAATAGTGGTTTAAGTGAGATAAGGTTACAGAAATCTTGGCATCATTCTTTGAGACATTAAGCAAGAAGCCATGTAATGTTTAGGAGGGAAAGGTACTGGATTTGAGAAGTTTTAATTTTTAGGGAGAAATAATCATAGATGTGGAGTTAAAGAAGGAAGATGTCAAGGATTTGTCTGAATTAGTGGAAAGGCTTGTGGAGGAGGCTTCTCTGTGGAGGTTTACAGTTAATGAAGTAGGCTGTATCAGGTACCCGAGAAAAGCCTTTTTAAGGAGTAGTAAACAGCACAGTCATCATTTGGCAGTGAGATTGTTTCTTGTACTACCAGAAGTGGACTAAGGGAAGTGAGAACCTGTGATTTGCAAACCTATATAGCTTAAATAAAAGCCATACATCAGAAGGTAGCTGGTTCTTAATTATTATGGATTGGGTGGAGGGGTGCCAGATGAGGGTGTAAAGGTTAATTCTGATGGCCATTAAAAAAGTTTTTGATTTTTTGAATTGGAATTTTATGTACACAGTGCTGAGGGAGACAGAACCATAACCAAATCCACTATTCCGTCTCTCTGGAAAATCTCCCATATCATCCCTTTAGATAAAGGGGGAAATACAACTGAACTTTCAAACTACCATCCTATAGCCCTACTCTCTCCTCTAGCTAAAATAATGGAACGATGTGTCCACCAACAATTTCTAGAGCACCTTCTCCATAATAACCTACTTGCTGACTCACAGCACAGTTTTAGACCATTCCATAGTACCACCACTGCCCTTCTCTCCTTTACAGACTCAATCAACATAAATTGCAACAATAATCTATACTCATCTGCATTATTTCTTGACCTCTCGAAAGCATTCGATATGGTAAATCACCATCTTCTGATTGATATGCTTAAATCCCTTTCTCTTGACACAATGGCTATTCAGTGGTTCAACTCCTACCTGTCTAAATAGACAACAAGCAGTTCTCTGGGACAGTCATTTATCCTCCCAGCTTCCAGTCTCCATTGGAGTCCCGCAAGGCTCTATTCCAGGTCCCCTCCTCTTCTCCATCTTTATTAATAACCTGAATACCTCCCTCCCATCTTCCACTTGCATTCAGTATGCAGATGACTCTACACTCATCTGCACTGCAATGTCTCCTGCTGAACTACATTCATGTACCCAAAATGTTTTTACTGCAGCAGAAAATTGGTTCAAACACATCTGTCTCCTCCTTAATCCTAAAAAGACTAAGTTACTATTGTTTACTCCAACTTATAAGTCCATCCCAATTTCCTTTACTATTGTCTCTAACAATGGCACGCTTATATCACCCGACAGCACCACAAAACTGCTTGGTGTCACAATAGATAATCAACTAAACTTTGATGCTCACATCAATCTAACTATAAAAACAGTTAACAAAAAAATAGGTGCTCTCTATAGACTTGAACAATTTCTCACACCAGAGACTATGATATCTTTAGCTCAAACACATCTCATCTCAACACTATTGTATGCCTCTCCAACCTTTATTAACCTATCAAAAACAAACCTGTCAAAACTAGCCTCATCCTGCCACAACATTATCAGGTTTGCTACAGGTGCCCCATATCGGACTTCTCATTGCTTAAATCTCAGACAGCTAGGTTGACTTGAACTACAAAATCTCATTCTACTTCAACAACTGACTATTACCCACAGGATACTCCATTTCCCTTCTAATGCACCTATTCTTAATACTCTTATTTCCCCCTATAAGAATCTCACTACCCTACGATCAGCTAATAAACTTCTAGTAGCCACATGTAAATCTCAGAACAAAGCAGGTGACTTCCTTTTCTCATAATGCTGTGGGTACACACTGGAACAAGCTCACTAGTGAACTAACTAACTTGACCTCAACACCCCTTTTCAAGAAACATTTAAAGACCCACCTCAAATCACACTGGCTCTGCCCTTGCTCTTCTCCTGACTGACTCTTGTTTCCTACTTCCACAACTTTTTACCTCTTTTCCCATTACCTCTATCTGCACTGTACACACCCATCATCTGGACAAATATTACTTCTCCTTCTCTCACACTGCCTTGTCTCTATCTAGCTTGTATCACTGCTCCCATCAGTACAATTTTTCCCCTTGACTCTCTTCAGCTTGTGACTTCCTCTTTCTTATGATTTTACCTCCTATTACCGCTACTTACTTTGCTTATGTTTTACCTCCTATCACCTCTACTTACTTTGCACTACCTAATGCCTTGCACAGGTAGTATTTTAGTTCTTTTTTTCTTCATGATAGGTCAAGTCCAAGTCCAGATGCTATAAAAAAAATTTCAATTCTGTATTTAAATACTGCTGTTGTTGCTGTGTGTTTTTGATTCACTAATTGCTGTTCTGTATGTTAATTAGTTGCTAACTCCTGCTTAGTAGTTTAGTTATCCTCTTGTATATATTTTTTTCTTAGTGTGTTACCTTAGACTGTTACAGTGGAGCTTTTCTCCTCGGGCCTCTACTGAAAATGGACATGTATCCAGTTAGACTAGCCTGGTCAACAAATGTAAAATAAATAAATAAATGTAAAATAAATGAATTGTGGTGACAGGTGGATGTCAAGGGTGAGTACACTGTACCAGAAGGATCCTCAGTGAATGAGGTTATCTACGGAAGTAAAGTTGTTAATTAGTATAGGAAAGGTGACCCCAAGTAGAGTATTGATTGAGCATGAGTTGACCTGTTCCATGCATGAGTGGTCTGTTTTTATAGAAATATGCAGGCACACTTATACAGAACCTGTGTGCACTGTTCAGTGTATCAGTTTGCCTGTTATCTCCATCATGAAAATTAAAAGTATTGTACACTTTAGTCATTTTTGTCCCTGGTGACATACAGAAACATGGCATAGTGTACTGTCTCAGGGTTCTCATCATTTACATTTATGGTCAAGAGCAAGACTAACTTCTGGATCTACTGTTTCCAGACAAATTATGTTGGATAGAGATTTCCTAGAGGCAGTAACTACAGTGTTTCAAATCAAGCAATTTCAGCCTGCACCTGCCAACATTTAATTTCTGACACCATGTAACCTATTGTTAGTTAGGCTGTACATAGCAAGAGACTGATGCAAAGTAATGTGCTTCCAGCTCATTTACTGTGCTGTTTTTGCAATGCCGTCTCAAAGCAGACTATGTATCACATGATTACTTTGCATCCTAGTATATATGAAAAAGGAGTGAACTGTTTTAGAGTGTTCTTCAGGAGGTTAGCCACTGTTTACTACTACTTTCTTATCTGTTGTTCTCAATCTTATTAAAGTAGTTTTGTTCTAATTAATTAGCTTTCTTTCAATTAATCAGAAGTCTTTAATCTTCGCTAATCAGTCTGATTTTATTAACAGATGCATTTTTTTTGTAAGACTGAAAGTTGGGGGACAGAGGGGTAGAAGATTAGTAACCATTTTTTAATTTATCACTTGAGTGGATGCACACTCAGCTTTATAGCTTTTCTCACTCAAAAGATCCTGTTCATCCAGTCCATCTGATCTGACATGGATCACTAATACAAGGCAGAGCACTTGTCTTTTCCAGATTTTCCTGCTACTTTGGAAGGCATCAGCTAATCAGGGGGAGTAGAGCATTATGGGACAGGAAGACTTTGAAAGGGCCGAGGCTGGAGCACTGAATTTGCTAGATCAGATCCAAGCCAGTGGCTCATGATCCCATATGTCATATCAGATGGACAGGGATTTAAGCTTCTATCATTAGGGTAAGTGCGTAACTTTTGTTGTGGTAACATTTATTATCATACTTTAAAGGATCATTTGCAGTCGGTGGAATGCATATAGTATTTTCTTCTGTTCTCACAAAGGGCTGTTCTAACAAACCTTGCATCCCATTGCTTGCGAAGTAAGTTCCCTTACAACCTATTTTAGGGCAATCATATGTCAAGTTTAAGAGCCTAGCCACCAAAATGTTTTTCAATTGTTTTTAATAATTTTTCAGCCATCTTAATAACATCTAACATCTGTACAGCTTCTCCATATTTGTATCTGCATTGCTTTTTAATATGCCTTTCCTCAAGTTGTATGCATTCACCATCATCCCTTCTCCAGATCCCTTTAATTGTACTGTATTATATTGCCAGTCTTTACTATACTTTCTCTTATCCCCTTCTGCTCTAACTTTGCTGTCATTCACAAATTTCCCATGACTTTCTCACCTCACTTCTAGTTCAGTGTTAATCAGTCTCACATATATTAACAGTTTCTCATCTGTTTCAAGTTAGCTTCCCCTCCATTCAACAATTTCTTTATTCAGCCCAGGAGTCCACAGTCTATACTGATGATCTGCAGCTGTCACCTCATCTTCATTCCAGATTGTCACATATTTCCTTCACTTATAGGTTCACAGGTGATTTATTTGACATTCGTTTACCGGGGTGATCTAACTGGGTCTACCGAACCCATTTTCAGCAGAGGCCTGGAGGAAAAAAGCTCCACATACAGAACAAATACAGTATAATTCAATACAATACAAATGACATTAGAAATACTATACAAAAATAATTTGAAAGAAACTGTTACAAGATTGCACATCTAGACAATTCTATAGATTTAAAACATGGTAATAGCCACTCTCACCATATACATAGCCTATGAGTAAATAGTGTCCAAAAGTAGTATGTAGGTAGTGCACTGTCTGACATTAACTGTTCTAGTACATGAAAAATTGGATGCGAGTTTCAGTTAGGAAAATAATAGCCAGAAAGTTAGTGATGCAGAAAGATAGTGAGCGAGTTTAGAAGGAAGACATTACAGCTTGAGCAGTAACTTAAGGATAAGGTATAGAAACAGAGATGGAGTTAGGAGAGCTTTAGGCCCTTGCAGACTGTGAGGGAGTGAAATGTTATTGAAGAGGAGGATGAGGCTAGTGTGGAAGAAGAGGAAAGAGCTGAGCATTAGACAGGCTTTATGCAGGAGCAGAGCCATGTATTTTTGAAATGTTTTTTAAAGAGGTTTTGAAATGGGTTAGGCCAGGCATAGACCTGATAGCTAGAGGTAGTGAATTCCATAGTACAGAGACAGAGTAAGAATACAGAGAGTGACCTGGTTTTCTATTGGGTTTTGAGATAGCTAAGAGATTTTTGTCTTCTGATCATAGAGATCGATTTGGTGTGTAAGGTGTGACTAGATTGGCTAATGTAGGGCAGGCAGTAGGCTTGAAAGTAAGGTTGTGCAAGGCGGATAGTTGAATAAAGGCAAGTTGGTTAGGGAGTTCAAGCCAGTTTAGTTCTAGTAGTGGTTTACAGTGGTGTGTGTGATATCTAGAGTTTGTGGCAAACTTTGTTGTAGCACTGTTCCATCTTGCTTAGGGTAGAAGTTTGTAAGTTAGTTAGGATAGGGCACCATAAAGAAGGGAGTGAAGTAAAAATATTTTTGCAGGGGTAGTTTTGGTTGCTGCAGTAAAGAAATTTTTTTTCTCTATAAGAGTCCCAATTTTTATGAGTTTCTTTATATTTTGCTGTATATGGGGGTCGAATGAAAGTTTATTGTCAATAATAACTCCTAGAAGTTTGGTTTCTTACACTATTTCTGTGCTGGTGTCAGATGCAAGGATGTTGAAATGATCAGTGATGGGGAGGTGTTTTGGGGGGTGAAAGAGTACTAGTTTAGTCTTTTTATTAAGAAAGAGTCATGCATTTCTCAGCCAGGATTCAACTGCAATAAAGGACTGTTGAGGTTTTGAAAGTAGTTCTGGTAGTGATTGAGTGGTACAGATTATGGTGGAATCATCAGCATATTGAATGAGGGTTCCAGGTTAGAGGCAGTGTGAAGGTTAATTGTAAAGATGTTGAAGAGTAGGGGTCCAAGGATGGATTCTTGAGGGTCTCCAATAGAGTTGTGGAGAAAGGGTGAGAGTTCATTGAACCATTTCACTGCTTGTTTACCATGCTTGAGGTAGCTCTGAACCATTTTAGTGTGTTATATGAGAAGCCTAAGTTAGACAGTGTGCTCAATAGTAAGGGGTGAGACACTGTGTTAAAGGCCTTGGAGAGATCAAGGAATAGTGAGGCGGTATAGCATCCCGCATTCCCAGCCTTGTTCACGGTGTCTGTAAAGGATAATAGGGCTGTAGTTGTGCTGTGGCTGGGTCAGAAGCCATGTTGGATTTTGGTCAGAAGATTGTTTTGCAATAGATATTGCATTACCTGCTGATGGATACCTCTCTCAAGAATTTTGGATATGGGTGACAAGATGGATATAGGATGGAAATTGTATGGTTCAAAAGAGTTGCCTCCTTTGTGGATGGGGGTGATGTGAGTTTGTTTCCATATGGTAGGTACTTCTGATTCAGGTAAAGACCGATTTATAAGGATACTGATTGGGTAGGCGATTGAGTTGGCAGCCACTTTGATGTAGTGTGGTGGAAGATTATCAGCTGAGGTGGAGCAGGGTTTTAGTTTTTGTAGTAGTAGCTTAATGGTGTCAGTGGGTATGGGCTTACATGAGAATGGGGTTTGTAAGATACTTTGAGTAGGATGGGTGTTATGACAGGGTTAGAAGTAGTCGATGGTCTAGGGCTGATGTCTGACGAGGTTGAAGGGTGGAGGGGGGTCTAGCATAAGGGGTGCATGTTAGTAGGTCTTATACTGATTTTATGAAGTGCTTGTTAAAGGTGTCTGCTATTTGTGATGGAAGGGTATCAGGTGATGGGTTGTGCTCCCTGTTTGTACCAGGGATAAGTAGGGAAGATATGGAGTGCCAAATTTATTGGGGTTGATTTTATGCTGAAGGTGAAGCTTGCAATAGTATGACTTCTTATCTCTGTTGATTAGCTTTGTCACTTTGTTACATAGTGTTTTGAAATTGACATGATTCTATTCATTTTTTTTAGTTGTCAGGTTATCCAGGCTAAGTCCCTTAGCTTCATCAGGTGTTTACACTCCTTAGAGAGCCATGGAGCTGAGTTCTTTTTGATTCTTTTCATATGAATGGGAGCTGGTGTAGTAAGTATGTGAAGGAAGGTGTTATTATAGTGTAGTACAGCAGCATTAAGGGGTAGTTGTTTAAGGGGTGTCTAGTGTATTTCACGTAGGAGAGTGTTGAATTTATGCTGACAAAAATTAGTTGAGTTCCTAACTGATTTTACAGCGTGTAGTCTTATTTAGTATAAGTTTGTACTAAGGGAATAAGCTGGCAGATGATCGCTCAGGGAGCTAGGCAGTTTGTTCTAAGGGAATAAGCTGGCAGATGATCGCTCAGGGAGCTAGGCAGTGTACCGGAAGAGGGGTAATTGGTGGGGTGGGATACCAGGATCCAGTGAAGGGTGGACTAGCAGGTGAGATCTTTGCTGTATCAGGTTGGAATATTGATAAGCTGAGAAAAGAACATACAGATTTATATTATTTGTGAGGGAGTTGGAAGCTATGGTTTGCCAATCAATATTTGCATCTCCTAAGATTATTGTTTCGAGGTTTATTGTTTGGGATGTCCACGATAAAATATTTTCCAGCACTGGTATATTTTGACCTGGTGGGATATATATTACTGTTATGCAAATTATTTTTGAGGTGTTGGGGTTCAGAAAAGAAATTAGTACCTCAGCATTAAAAAATATGGGTATATTACTGGTGTAGGGAGTGATGTTAAGTGTAGAGGGATATAGAAGGGCAATCCCTCCCCCTTCTTTTAGATTTATCTCTTCTGGTTATTGCAAAGTTTGGAGGTATTATTCCTGAGACTTTTACATTGGGGTGTAGCACTGTTTCAGTAAGGGCTAGTATGTCAGGTTTATTTTGATAAATCCAGGCATGCAGTGCGGTTATTTTATTACATATACTTCTAACATTCAGTATAAGTATGTTTAAATCTTTGGGGTTACTCTTGTAGTTAGGATTAGAGAGTGGGCCTGGGTTAGGATGCATGTCTCCACGTTTGAGTAGATAGGTAATGAGGACTGAGTACCATGGGAAGTGTTTTTATTCATACTTGATGGTACTGGTGTCAAGTGTGGTTTCATAAATGGTGAGGAGGCCAGTTTGTGGTTTAAATAATATGGGAGGGTATAGGGGAAAAGCTGAGAGGAGATATGTGTGAAGTTGTGTTGTCTACAGGGGAGATGGTTGGAGGAAGTTGTTGATGCGTATTGGTGTGTGGGGGTATGAGAGGATATAGTTGTAGTGAGGTTGAGAATTGAGAGTAAAGAGGTTTGGCTGGTTAGGGGGAACATGTCAGCTGTGAGAGTGCGTTTAAAAATAGTGAAAGTAGTATTTATGTGTTAGAATGTGATATCAGGTGTAAATAGATATGTATCTTATCTAGTGATATGTGAGCAGGTAAGGTAAAGTTGGAAATGTTTTGACTTTAGGGTAGGATATGACAATGTTGTTAGGTGTTTTGCCTTTTGGACTGTGGTAAGGAGGGGTGGGGGAGATGTGATTGGTCAGTAGTAAAATTATGATACAATGTTAGTTTGTGTGTATAACAGAAAGGTGGTAAGCCTGGGGTTAATGCAAGATAGTTTGAGGTGGTGATTTTATTGATGGTGGAGTAGAGTAAGATGCAAAGAATTATAGCAAGGAGATGAGAATTCAAGGTGATGGATGTAAGGGAAAACAGGTAAGTTCTGCTATATAAAAGTTTGTAAGCTGTGAATGCAATGTGGGTGTGGATAAGGTAGAGTTGGATATAACTAGATCATAGGAATGAGGGGGAGTGACTTGCTTGGGATAAGAGTAGAGGTGTGGGGGTGGGTGGGATAGGGGGCAGGGCAGAAAAGCGGAGTGAGCTAAGTGAAGGGAGCGGGAAGAACACACTCAGATGGTTTACCACCAAAAACAATCAGTGAGGCAGAATGTTCATGGATACAAAGGCAAGGTCTCTGAACTCTATATACTTGACTTGAGTCACAGCATTTAATTTTATGGTTATGGGCTTTTCATTGTCTTTCCAGGGATGTATAGTACTGATAAGAGTAAAATATGCTAAAGTGTAAATGTAGCTTCACCTTCAGCACTAAAAGGCCTGTGAGTGGGGATGGGGATATTCTTCTAACAAATTCAGCACTACAAAACAAAACACACTAATGCATGACTTCACAAATTAAGTTATTAGTCTGAGGTTTGGAAATTGCCTTACATAGATTTAACTTAATGTATTGTTCCTTGTGAACTTTTGCAACTGCAGGTGAAATTCAGCTGTGCAAGTTCTTTAGGTAGTGGGATATAATAACTTTTGCAGCAGCAGTAGTCAGACTTACTATGCACTTGGTTCATTTACTGTAGAGTGAAGCAACTGGATAGAGAGAACACTTGGGGCATGGAGTAGAGACGTGATTACTAGTGTAATGGCACAGAAGTCTTTACAAGCCTAGCCAATAATGGCAAGGATATGACAGTATTATATCTTAATTCCCTAGATATGGTATGAGGTAGTATCGGAGTAGTGGGTCTTTGGGTGTTGGACCCTTGAGTCATTTTATAGACTACCTCTGTCCATAAGGGACATGGGTAGTACCCCAGGAATGAATTTATGGTTCCTCATCCATTTTTCCAAATTCTTTTTGAAGAGAGTGAGAAGGGCTTTGTTTTACGAATATGGGAAGTTTATTCCACAGATGAAGTAGCATATGAGATAAGAATGGGCATACTTGTTGGCATTCTTCTACAGTATGGAGTAAGCCCACTTCCTTCTTGCCATACAGAAACATTCTCCCCCCTCCTCCTTTCTTTCCCTTTGAACATCCTCAAGATTGATGCCACCTGTGCAGGAGCCTTATCTGTTTACCATATCCTTTTTATAAGAACTTTAAGTCGTTCACCATCTTCCACAGTTTTTCAATTCTTTTGTGCCATTTATATGGGGAACCTCCATATACAGTATTTTTCATACCTTCTAACTGTTTTTCCCCTTTGTTCAACAATAGACCTGTAGCTCTTCCCACATTTCTTTTTCATGTTCTGTGCTTGATTTATTCCTTTAGTCTTTGGATCCCTTTCCCCCTTCCATCCACTCCTTACCTGCCTTCCTTTTCTATCAGTTTCCTGATCCAGAGATGATGTGAGGATTCCCTCTTTTCCCACTGGCAATACCATTCCCTTATACCTCTGAATACAACTATACCCTTCCATTGACTTCACCATCCTGTGCTTCATATACCTAATGCTCATTTCCGTAGGTTAATTTTCATTTCCAGCTTTCTTTCCTGCACTCTAAAACTCCCATTCCTTTAGACTTTCTCTCTTTTCCCTCATGTTCTTCCTGGTAGATTGTCACCTGCCTTCATTGCCTTCTCATTTGTCATATACTTTCTCTTACTTGTCTCAGTCCATTCTTGTACTTCCCCATCCTAGTCTTGTCTCAATCTTTCTATACGGTCTGCATAGGGATTGTAACCTTTATATACTCTTCTGAACTTGACATTTTGCATACTTCCCTTCTCTTCAATGCACAGATAATTAGCTAGGTATGGCTTTCCCAAATATATATCATTTGTGTGTGTTTGTGTATGCTTTTGTTTAACATATCTCCCAACTCCTCTTTCTAATAGGTTTATATATTTGTATTAAATACTTTTCTGCATAGCCATCTTCCTAACAATGTGTGCTTTCTTCATCTGTTAAGTAATCCAGTCATCTCTTGCATTGTCTTGTAATTCTTTGACATTGTTTTCTTTGTATTTATTCTCACACTCATCCCTAAGTAATGACACTTTTCTAGCATGAATGACTTCATATTCACACTAAATCTCAACCCATCTCAAAAGCACTTAGACTTTGAAAACCTTTTTGGTACCTCTAATTTCTCAGCAAGATGTAGTCATTTACAAATATAAGAAATGGTGTTTCTGTAGAAAACAAAGCTTCCATATCCAGAGTGCCACAAATGGTCATCTTTGACTTTTTATCATTTCATATGGACCTGATGTGCATCCATTCACTCTATCTGAGGACTTCAGTTTTTATGTCATCATTCATTTACTAAAGTTGGAAATCAGCCCTAGACCCGTTATGACTGCTTCCAGACTCTCGATTCTACTATTTTTTTTTTCATTTCTATTTGCACCACCAATGTCAGCTTCTCCATTCTGTCCCGTTTTTTTTATCTTGGTCATCAGACTCCTTCAGTGCCATATTGATTTTCTTCATCTTCAGAAACCTGTTTGCTGTCTTTCCTACAACATCCCCAAACTCCTTTCAATGTGTTTACCTTTATGAAGGCTAATATGTTTAGAATACCACTTAACAGAGCATTAGGGTTGTAATTCTCTGTTCTGTTTTAAACCATGCGTTGTGCTCATATGTACAGTAACTAATACCTAGTAAGTGTATTGATTCAGGCAGATCTCCCTTTCAGAAAGCCTGGTTATATAGTTGCATCATCTATACTGCTACCTACCCCACCATACAGATATAAAATTCATACAGAACCCATTTGTTTTGCTGACTTCTCTCCTTGGAAGCCTGTTAGTTTATCAACAACAGGTCTACTGAAATCAGTTGGATGGAAGAAAGGCTGCCAAAACAACTTTTGTCAACAAAGGAGTTTGCTGTTTTCTCCACTGTTGTGTCTCTTTGGAATAGGTGTGTGTGTGTGTGTGTCTGTGTGTGTGTATGTATGTGTGTGTGTGTGTATATATATATATATATATATATATATATATATATATATATATATATATATATATATATATATATTTATTTTTTTATTTATTGGACGGCGCAGTGGTGCAGCAGTAGAGTTGCTGACTCACAGCAAGAGGTTCTCCAGTTCAATTCTTGGTTGGGGTGCCTTCTGTGTGGAGTCTGCATGTCCTTTCTGCATTCATGTGGGTTTCCTCTGGGTATTCTGGTTTCCTCCCACTGTTACAAAGACATGCATCTGGAGTGTTTCTCCCTGGGCCTCTGCAAGTTGGCTTCGTTCCAAGTTGGACTTTCCAGGTAAATAAATGTGAAATAAAAAAATAAATTATATATATATATATATATATATATATATATATATATATATGTGTGTGTGTGTGTGTGTGTGTGTGTATATACAGAGGCAGAGGAGGTATCCCTACATGGAGGGAGCAGTGGGCTTGCCATCCCTGAAACAAAAAATCCTTCGAGATTTGCTAAAAATTGGACAGAGCAGCACTGAAATCAAAAGTTCAAAAAAGTAATCTCCTTTTATCACCAAACTTTCAAACAACCCACTAAACAAGTATAGTAGGTCCAAAAACAAAACAGTGTAAGAAACTTCTCTGTGTGGAAGATTTTCAGTTCATATATAGGGTTCCTATTAGATGACCGAAGACACATTCTTTCGAATACATCTTGGTTGAACTTGAAAAGACGAAAAGGCAAAATGATGAAGCAGCATATAAGCGAATTCTTTCCCTGGCCGCGTCTGTTACTTTGCCGTTTTTGTCACTGTACTAAGATCTTGGAGTTGGTATATTTAAGTAGGGGGGTGTGGAGGCACAGCCCCCTACTTTGTTATGTTTTAAGTGTTTATTTATTTATTTTTTAGAACACCGATTTTTTTCCAAGGGAAAAAAATCGCTGTTCTAAGCGTTCGAGTTTGTAAGCTTTCACTTACATGGGGTCGATAAATCATCGTTCGCTTTTCTAAGCATTCGATTTAATATAGACCCCATATATATCTCTAGTTAATCAGTGTATATTAATAAGATCAGATAATGGTAGTAGAAGTAGCGAACTCATCCTAAGTAAAAAAAAAAAATAATAAAAAAATATATTTTGAAGTATTATACAGACTTACTAAGTATTCAGAAGTAATCCAGGCAGGGTAGACAGTCTGTTTCCAGTCGAAAATCCTTTATTAAGTACACAGGCAAGCAGTCAAACTAAAACAAAAATTTAATAAAAGTTTCATCACAAACTTTCTAACTATATATATACTTTGTATCAGGTATGGGAGTGGTTTATTGTGCTGTAACACACAGTGTATTGGTATACATGTTTACAAATTCACATCCCTTCCCCCATCACTGTGACATTCGAGCTGGTCCTAACCTTAGTAGCTGTCATAATAATATAACCCTTGTGTACTTTAAATTAAATTAATAATGATATGGTACCTCTTAAAAAGTCTTTCGGCTTTTCCCGGTTAGGGGTCGCCACAGCGGAACTCCGGTCCACTCATGATTGGCAGTGAATTTTTACGGTGCAGAGTTGCCAGCCCAATGCCCAACCTTCAAAGAAGGTACGCTCATTCATGCTCGCACCTACCTGCATGTCTTTAGCATCACTCGACTGCAGAGAGGACATGCAGACTCCACACAGAAGGCGCTCCAGCTGAGAATCGAATGGGAGAACCTCTTGCTGTGAGGCAACAGTGCTAACCACTGCACCACAGCGGCCTTATGATATGGTACCTCTTTTTAACCAGAAATAGTCTGACAAACTTGTGAAGAGTGAGAGAGGAGGTAGAATTACAAGAGTCAAGGAGAATGCCTGTTGTAGATTCACCCATGGGAAAAAGGATCAAAGAGGAAATAAACAAAGGCATACAGAGTTATATCAAATATGGACAAGACTCTGGGCTTAGTAGACTACAGAAATGGGGGAAGGAACACTGTAGACAGGAAACATGAAGTGAATGCACAATAAAGATACAATAAGAGGAGCAAGAAGCTGGTCAAAGCAGAAATCCAGTAGAAAAGGTGAGTCAAAATGATCACAGCAGAAGCAGAGATAGAGGTATGACAAGAACAATATACTATCTGAGGAGATTCTGCATTTGAGGTCACAGAGGATTCAGGCACTCAGTGCAGGAGCCCAACAGGCCTGAGCTGGCTGGATTGCTCAAAGGAGAAGAGGAGAAGAAACTAAATTGATGAGGACAATAGTATCAAACCAGAGAAATTTGCCAAGAGAAGGGAAGCCATCAAGAGTTGGACAGTCTGGTCATACAGGGAAAGATGAGAGAAGAAATGAGACAGTGCAAGTGGATGTGCTCATTTAATTCTATCGTATGGAAGCATTTGGTCATGTGCTGCATGTCAAAAGAACTGAGAAAGAGACTAAAGTCATGAAAGTGATAGCACAAAATGGAGGAAGTGAGACTGAAATGAACTAATGGGTCCTATAAATATTGGCCACTGTTCAAAGGTGCGAAGTGCTTTTAAAGTGTACTGTGTTCCAATAGTAATAATATGCAAATGTATAGAAGCAAACAGCTTTACAGACTGAAACTTCCAGAGCAAGATTGTAAGAAAAAGGTACATGATAAAAACAGCAGTCAGATGTAGGCAGATTTCTGTTGCATGGTCTTTCTTATGATATACAGAAATGTATGCTTAAGATCATAACATAAACACAACTTTATTAATACAATTTAGTGCTTACATCCCAGACCATTATACAGGGCTTATCAGAACATTTCATGAATGACTTCCACTTCCTTTTGTAACTTGAGTATCATGACTACATCATCACTGGTAATTTTTAAAAGGATAGTACATGAATTTAAAAAAGGCAATAAATGATTATCAACACGGATAGTACATGAATTTAAAAAAGGCAGTAAATGATTATCAACACTGTAATGTAATATAAATATGCATTATCTGAAACACTTTTGCCTGAACAACAGACGGTAAACTAAGTGACTTGTTCAACTTGTTAGGTAGTTTGAAAATTGAAAAATAAAATTTATATAAAAAATACAGTGCATTTAATTCAAATGGGGACCCAAACATTAACATGAAATCTGTCATAATCTGTCAAGTTTGTATTAAATAATGGGCAACAAACCCAAAAAATTCCAACAGTATAGCATTTCAGGTTGTCTAAAAACATTCAAAACCATCTCAATAAGTTAGTATACTGCTCATGGTTTACTGTAAAAGTATGAAAAGAACAAAGGTAAAGAATTTCAATATAGAAATGTCATCTCACTTAAAGGTAAATTTACCCAATTAGTCGGACTTTTGACTCGTCACTTCAGATTTGATACCATTTATATCCGACTGTATAAAAAAATTAGAGGAATCCAACAAGCTAATGGTGGAAGTTCACCAGAGTAATGAAGAACAGATGTTCTACTTCACAAGAAATTGGCGAGGTCTGCCTATTCCGAGTTTGGCAACACGTATTAAGGTGACCATGGACATCATTCTCAGGCCACCACTTCAGAAGGTAGTAGTTCCTATGCAAATAAGAGTAAACATCAGGCAGACAGTTTAATAGTGTTTAGTGTTTAGAAACCAGCAAGGCTTTAGTTTGACTGCCTGGCTGCACAAAGCTATACATTTTCTAATGATGCCACTTCTGATTTTGGTAACTAGTTGACCAGTTCAATGAACAATAATTTTAATCACTAAAAAGAAATATTTCCAATTCTGAGAACAAATTAACCAAGCTTAGAAGTGTGCAAATGGACAAATGGTTATTTAGTGGAGTGTCTCAAGCATAACATTGTGCTGCAAGGTTTATGAGTTTAAAAATTCCCCAATGGCATGGATATGAAATGCCCTTTTTACTCAGCTTTTGTGAAATTATTTGACTGCCATGGTTTTGAACTGATTGAGTTGCTTATTCACCATATGATTACCGAACTTGACACAAAGTGTTGAAATGTATAAAAAAGCAAAAAAGCAAGAGATTTAAAACAGCATGAGAATAAGGAGGCTTATCCTGTCAAATTGACCAGTTCTAAATCTTGTGGTGGAAAAAGGGTCATGATGAAGAGGAAAGCCCCAAACAACAGTAGTGTTACAGCTGCATACCATAATAGCACTGACGTATGTGATTTGGGTGATGGGGGGGGTAGCTGACTATGAATTGGAAATTCAAAAGGATTTTCCTTCACTTCGGAGATTGGAGTGACTGCAAAGCTGCACAGACAAGAAAGATACAGGGCCCTACCAAGGGTCTTATGCACAGGATACAGTTAAGCTCATTTAAGTTACTATTTAAGTCAGATGAACTCTGGGAAGGGGAAAAGGGAGAGAGAAAAAGGGGTAATTAGAATGGTGATGTTTTGTTATCCCATAATGTATATAACATTTTTAATTATAATAACATGGTTATTGCCCTTTTTTTTCCTATTTGAGAAGAGTTTTAAGTTTATACCAAGGAGACAGACATAGCCAATTCTTTGGTGCAACTTAACAGAATATCAACATTAGTACAGTTCAGTGGACATATTAGTAGGTGTGATACCCATCAAGTTTTAGATTGTGCTACCCCAGATTTGCTCTGAGCTACTACACAATGGTATCTCCTATACCGAGCCAACAGATATTGCCAATATTTACTGGCCAACAGATTCAGTGCCAACTTTACCCCTCCCCACATAGGACCAATCATAATACCAGTAGATTGCCAGGCACCCAGTATTACTGCTGCACAGGTTAAAACAGCACTGTCCAAGGCCAATAATACAGCTTCCATGGGACCTGACAATATCCCTGGCTGTGTTCTACATGAACTACAGAGTGAACTGGCACCCCACCTGTGTGCCCTGTTCAATCACAGCCTCACCTCAGACTTTGTCTCTACTGAATGACGCACTGCTACAGTCATCCCTCCACAAAGGAGTGACTACAGACCTTGGGAACTATCGCCCCATTAGCCTGACGAGTCTGATATGCAGAGCTATGGAACGCATCATCATGGACCTAATAAACAAGGATATAGGGAATCTCCATACTCTGGATCCAACACAGTTTGGTTTTGTGAAGGGTAGATCATGCCTGCTCAACTTGGTCGACTTCTTTGAGTCAGTCACCAAAGCTGTGGATGAAGGCAAGGTGGTTCATACAGCCTAGCTTGATCTAGCCAAGGCGTTTGATACCACTCCCATTCAGGAATCCTAGAAAAACTCACTAAGCTAGGCATCAACCCCTATATCAATAGGTGGGTTGCAAACTGGCTCACAGATAGAACCCACAGTGTGAAAGTAGTGGACTCCAAGTCAGACTGCCGACCAGTCATGAGTGGAGTCCCAAAGGGTTCGGTCCTGGGTCCTCTCCTGTTTGGTATCTACTTCTCTGAAGTCCATGCCAACACAAAAGGTCTCTGGCTGACAAAGTTCACAGATGATTGCAAGTTGGGAGATATTAACTCCCCAAGTGATGTTGACATCCTACAGAAAGGCCTCACTGAGACCAATGACTGGTGTCAGAACCACGGCCTTAAGCTCACTGCCAAAAAAAATATGTCTTCATCCCCTTTGGGAAAAACCTGGTTCCCATGAATTACCACATCGATGGTAGTCCACTGAACACAGAAGGTGTTATAACAGCTCTGGGAACACAGGTTGACAGCAGCCTCTCTTTTGACCACCACATTACCACTGTGGTCAGAAAGTCCTTCTATGTGCACATCTCATTACAAAGGGTTTAGCATCCAGGAAGAAAGAGGTTGTTGTCTCCCTCTACTCTTCCCTCATTAGACCAATGCCCCATTTGGCATGTACCTCACTAGACACCTGGAACAACTGGAGAGGCCACAAAAGTACCTCACAAAGAGGATCCTTGGCCTTAAACACTTGTCCTGTATGGACAGACTCAAAAAAACTCAAACTATTATCTGTCTCATCTCACCTACTTAGAGGCGATCTCTGCTTGACATACAAAGCCATGTCTGATCCAGCTCTGTTAGAAATGCTATATCTAAAGAAATCTCAATCCCTCCACACCACATGCTCCAGTGACATCAACCTTATTACCACAATCCACAGAACATGTTGGAGGGAAAGGTTCATAACCCAGAGACTGCCCTTGGTATGGAATAGACTTCCCATATGTGTCAAAAAGAGCACCTCACTGGCCCTCTTCAGGAGAAATCTTGATGAATGGATGGGAAATAGAAAATTCATCCCAGGGATCACTCCAGTGGCTGTACTCAACAGAAGCACTGGGAATTAAGGTCGGGTGGCACGATGTCAGGGTAATCCTATGGGCTAGGTTTGAAAAGGCTCCAGGACCATTAGCCTAGTATACATCTATGAACCTATGAACATGTGGAAAAAGTG